>NC_134809.1:13948417-13955917 GCF_046742065.1 Oratosquilla oratoria
ACACAAATGCGCGTGCACGTACACACACATACACACACATAGCGAGCACGCACACACACACACACACACATGCGCGGGCACGCACACACACACATACAGAGAAAGAGAGGGAGAGAGAGGGAAAGAGAGAAAGAGAGAGAGAGGACCCCGCGTATTTATACGTATCTTGTCTCTTTCTCTATCTTTATTTTTCTACTTCCACGAAAAAAAATAACTTACTTCATTATCTGTCCTTGGCCCACTTTTCTTCTCTTATTTCATGTATTTCCTATTTTTCTACTTTTTTTAAAGTCCTTTTGTTCATTTTCGTGTTCTTTTTTCCTCTCCCTCTCCTCTTCCTCCTCCTCTTCTGTTCTCTGACCCTCAGCCGAGTGCTGTTTGATATTTCTTCCTCATCCAGGACGGTGGATCTTCTGTTCTGAGATCTACTCTTGAGGGGTGATAGCATTGCCCCCTTGTAGTGTACCAAGTAGTTATGTATTTTTCTGTACTGGGAAGGTCTGCATTCCAACGACTATATCGGCAATAGTCAGCGAGATTCCTTAATTAACCCTTTGAATACGATGATGCCTACGTAGGCGGAGTGAGTATACGAGGATACTAACGTCGGCGTCCTGATTCTATTTATTTTGTAGTTGTAGCTGAGTGAGCCTCTTAGAGGGTCTAACGGTTCTAACGGTCTAACGGTTCGTCGAACGTGGTTCGACAGACACGTGTTTTAAGTGATGTGTGAACGGGGTATTTGGGGTTTAACCAACGTGTTCGACAACCAAATACCCCGTTCACACGTTCACACATCACTTTAAACACGTGTCTGTGAACAGGCTTGGGAACTTTTTCAGTGGTAACAAACATTCTGGGTGAAAAACATCGAGTATAAGAACGGTAACTTTATATCTTATAATGCGCTTATTGGGACGCATCATCGTACGTTAGGCAGCTGATGTGCGCCTGAATATTTGACCCGTATTGAAGAGATTAATGGTGGTATTCTTAAAAAAAGTTCTTTACTTATATAAATCTTTCCCTTCCAAGGATTTGTATAAGATTTATATAAGGAAAGTTTTTTTTAAGAATGCTACCGTAAGAATCTTACGGTGGTATTCTTAAAAAAAAATATTTCCTTATATAAATATTTCCCTTCCAAAGATTTATATAATATTTATATATGGATTTTTTTTCTTTTTTTTTTTTTAAGAATACCACCGTAAGATTGGTAATGGCTCACCATGAACTTGGATTACGTGCTGGACCCATGATCAGAGTTTCGTTGCACGTATGGGCCAATCTGTGGGTCATGTGGTAACCTGACACTCACCTATGCCCTTGCTCAAGGGGCTCAATAACGGACTGTAGTGTCAGTGAAACCTTTTCATTCCTGGAACGCGGCTTGAACTCAGACCTCAAATGAGAAGTCGAGACGCTATCTGATACATCAGCAAACACACAGAAGCACAGATCCAACTCCATAAATCACACACACACACACACACACACACACACACACACACACACACACACACACACACACACACACACACACACACACACACACACACACACAGAAGACTTAATAAAGTGGGATAAAAAAACAAGAGACATGAAAAGAAACTCAAAAGGGATAGTTATAGAAGAGATCTGAAAAAAAAAACAGTTTTTCACAGAGAGTAGTAGATGTCTGGAACAAATTGGACGAAACAATAGTGTGTGCAAACACCATACAAGAGTTTAAGAACAAACTAGATGTTGCGAGATACAAAGACTGGTGACTACGAGCATAGCTCTCCTTCCCGTATAATACAACTAGGTAAAGACACGGTAAAGGAAACATGGACTGGAGGTGATGCTTTTATTCCTGACGTTTCGTCTATCGACTTTCTCAAAGGAATTCCTTTGAGAAAGTCGATAGACGAAACGTCAGGAATAAAAGCTTCACCTCCAGTCCATGTTTCCTTTACCGTGTCTATACAACTTGTTCACATGGATTTTCACAACTAGGTAAATACTAGGTAAGCACGTACACACACACACACACACACACGACTCGGTGGCGCGGTTGGTAGAGTCCCTGACTGTCACTACGGCGGTCCGGGTTCGAGTCCTACCCAGGGCTGAAATAATTTCAGTATCGCTGCACTTCGAGTCGTTACTCCAACTCTCGTGGGCGGGGAGTTGGGGGTGTGTGTGCGTGTAAGGTCACGGCATTACCCATAGATCGGTCATACGAGCTCTGAGCTCTCTTCCGGGAGGGAAATAGCTGTCGGTCACGAGCCCAACACGTGTTCCAAAGACGAAGGTGAGTTGATTTTGGCATAGAATGGAATAGATATACAACTCTGAAACCAGAGCAGCTGGAGAGGAGCAAAAGCGTGGAAGTTCAAAGTCTTGCTGTGGTTTATATCGGGGTACTAAATTACAGAGTGCGAAAGGGTGACAAAGGAAAATATATCGGTTGGAGGAAATTCAAAATGAAAATGGAAATGTGAAGAGCGGTGTGTAAGGTTTGAATACAAACAATGACGGAAAAGGATGAATAAAACGAAGAATGGGTTTCTTTGATTTCGTAAACGAACGAATTTTAAATGAAAGTAAAAATTGAAATTCGACCAACAAAGTCAGGAATTGATCAATTAATATAAAAGAAATAAAAGTCTTGCGGAGGTCATAGAATAGGCTCAGAAAGAACTAGAAATATCGAGAGAAGAAATCGGTACAAGAAATGGCGATCAAAGAGTTATAAAGTGAGGTGGATCAAGTAAATAAACGTAATTCGAGTATGAAAGAAAGTTTGATCAGTTGATAGGTGACAATAGGGATAAAAAAAAACTCCAATGCCTGATAGGATCTCGAATTGAAAATTCAAAGAGAGAGAGAAAGAGAGAGAGAGAGAGAGAGAGGATGGATCGTGTATACTTTGTCATGAAGAAAGCTCTTGATAAGGTACGTCACAAAAAAAATGAATATTGAAACTTGAACATACAAGAGAACTACTGGAATAGGTAAAGGACTGTTGAAGAATAGATTGTGAAGGTTAGAATATTAGATTAGAAGGAAGTACCTAACAGGGTCCCATAGGCTTCGGTGTTAGTGTCAGTAAAGTTCTTGGTCTACGTGTATGTGTATTTGATTGGCGGTTGATGACAAATCTATTTGAAGAAACCCCACATGAGAACGGAGGCTCTAATAGTACGACGTTATGCTTGTTTCAGCTTGATCAAGTATGTGTTTATTAATACGTTTCGGTTGTTACTTGATAAAGCTGCAAAAAGTGAAATGTATTACTAATAAAGCTGTACCTTATAAAGCTGTCACAAACGAAACCTATTAATAAAGACACCGTCCTAACGTAGTATTTCTTTAAATTTCTTGATCTATGTTAATGGCATGATGAATTGAACATAAAACTAAATCATTCTATTTGCTGACGATGAAAAGATTATTGGGAGAGTAAAAAGTAATGATGATTGTAAATTGTTACGGCAAGAGTCTGGATACGATATATGAATGGGGTCAGAAGTCTAAAACTAAATTCTTTGAAAAAAAAATACTGGAAATGAGAAGAACGTAAGAAAAAACAACCATTAAACTTTTAAGTGAAATTTTAAACAATCACAAAAAAAAAGAAGGTTAAAGGATAATGTTGATAATGGAAGGAAATTTGTCACTGGGAAATAATGTCAAGAACAGATGAGAGAGCTGTCATTCTTTAAGAACATTAGTAGTTGCTTTCCATTATATAGAAGTGAATATGAAGGAAAAATAATCATCAAACACACACACACACACTAACCCCCCACCCCCACCCTGCTGAAGACGTAGACGAGACCCTACGAGTGTAGTTCTGTTCCTGAATACTACAGTTAGGTAAATACAACCACGCACACACGCACGCACGCACGCACGCACGTGTAACTGTAGTTCGCTTTGCCCGGGCGAGGCCACGGCATTCTACCTGCCTGACTGACTGACTGACACCCAAGGAAAAGTTGGCCGAGGTGAGGCGGGGCTGTCAGGACGCAGAAAGAAGGAAAGAGAGGGCGGGCTCAAAGGAAAAAGAGGAGGAGGAGAAAGGGGAGAAAGAAAAAGAGGAGGAGAAGGAGGAGAAAGGGGAGAAAGAAGAGAAAGAGGAGGAATAGAAAGAGGAGAAAGAAAGAGAGAGGGGGGAAAAGAAGAGAAGGAGGAGGAGGAGGAGAAAGGGGAGAAAGAAGTGAAGGAGGAGGAGGAGAAAGGGGAGAAAAAAAGGGAGGAGGAGGAGAAAGGAGAGAAAGAAATGAGGAGGAGGAGAATGGGGAGAAAGGAGAGGAGGAGGAGGAGGAGGAGGAGAAAGTGTAAATGGAAAAAGAAAAGAGGAGGAGGAGAAAGTGGAGAAAGAGGAAGAGGAGGAGGAGGAGGGAGAAGGGGAGGCTGTGGGAAGTGGAGGATAGGGGAAAATGGGAAGAGGACGACGAGAAGAGAAAGAGGGAGGGGAGAAGGTGTGTGACGGGGAGATGGGGAGAAAGAGAGGAAGAAAAGATGGTGGTGATGACGATGACGACGATGACGATGATGACGATAACAGTGACAGCGATGACGATGACGACGACGATGATGATGACGATAACAATGAAACCGATGACGATGACGACTATGATGATGCTGATGATGACGAAGACAATAATGATGATGATGATGATGACGACAAAGATGATAATGATGACGATGAGGAGGAGAGGGAGGGAGAGGAGAAAGAGGAAGAGAAGCAAGAGAAAAAGGAGGAGGTAGAGAAGAGAGGGAAGAGAGAAGAAAGAGGAAGAGAACTAAAGGAGTAGGAGGAGACTAAGGGGGGGGGAGATACCAAAAGGAGGAGGAGGAAGAAGAGCGGGAGGAGGAAGAGAACCAAGAGGAGAAACAGGAGGAGGAGGAGAAGGAAGAAGAAAAAGATGCCCAAAAGGAGGAGGAGGAGGAGGAGGAGGGAGAAAATAAAATACCCAAGAGGAGAAGGGGGAGGAGGAGGAAGAGCGGGAGGAGGAAGAGAACCAAGAGGAGGAGAAGGAGTGGGAGGAGCGGGAGGAGGAGGAGGAGGAGGAGGAAGAAGAGAAAGAGTAGAGCGCGGCCTCAGTTAAACCCAAGCCTGAAGATCAGGAGAACTCGTGGGAACCCGAAGGCCAAGGCCCACGGGACTGCTCGGCCACGGCGGAGGGTGCGGGAGGGCGAGTGGAGGAGGAGGAGGCGATGGTCTGAGCACAGGTCAGGAGGAGGACTGGAAGGTGCTGTGTGGCTGTGTGGCTGTAGACACGGAGCAAAGGGAACCAGGGTCGTCTCTAACAGCGGTCCGGTAAAGGGAGTAACTGAACTCTCTCTCTCTCTCTCTCTCTCTCTCTCTCTCTCTCTCTCTCTCTCTTTCTCTCTCTCTCTTTCTTTCTCTGAACGTGGAGCACCTCTCTCTCTCTCTTTCTCTCTTTCTCTCTCTGAACGTGGAGTACCTCTCTCTCTCTCTCTCTCTCTCTCTCTCTCTCTCTCTCTCTCTCTCTCTCTCTCTCTCTCTCTCTCTCTTTCTCTCTCTCTCTGAACGTGGGGGTACTTCTCTCTCTCTCTCTCTTTCCCTCTCTCACTCTCTCTCTCTCTGAACGTGGGGGTACTTCTCTCTCTCTCTCTCTCTCTCTCTCTCTCTCTCTCTCTCTCTCTCTCTCTCTCTCTCTCTCTCTCTCTCTCTCTCTCTCTCCTTCTCTCTCTCTCGGAACGTGGGGGTACTTCTCTCTCTCTCTCTCTGTCCCTCTCTCCCTCTGAACGTGGGGCACCTCTCTCTCTCTCTTTCTCTCTTTCTCTCTCTGAACGTGGAGTACCTCTCTCTCTCTCTCTCTCTCTCTCTCTCTCTCTCTCTCTCTCTCTCTCTCTCTTTCTCTCTCTCTCTTCTCTCTCTCTCTCTCTCTTTCTCTCTCTCTCTGAACGTGGGGGTACTTCTCTCTCTCTCTCTCTTTCCCTCTCTCCCTCTGAACGTGGGGCACCTCTCTGCCGAATAAAACAGTCTGACGTTCCCCCGCTCTAGGGTACTGACTGCAAGGAGACATGCAACCAACGCATCAGGAACTGGTTTTGGGGGCGTCCGTCCAAACTAGACCCATACGTCTTAATTTTTTTTTTTTTTTTTAAATATCTAATTGTAGAGGAATGATTCTTTTCTACTACTTCTGTCCTTCCTTTATGCTGTTCCCTTGAGTCTGGCCTTTATCACTTCTATCACTACCCATTCCGAATCCTCCCCTGTGGTGGGGGAGAGGAAAGAATTTGTCACCTTATTCCCAGACGTGTCATAAAAGGCAACTAGATGGAACCGAGTGATGGACTTAGGGAAACTGCACTCTGTATGTTCCTTCTAGAAATAGTAAAATCATAAGAGGGTCTAGGAGAAGGACTCCAACCAGATCCCTAGTGAGTACAATGGAAAAGACTGTCGGTTTGCTTGGAAGAAGGAAGATGGATGTGTTAGCGTTGAGTGAAACAAAGTTGAAAGGAAGAAAAGAAGCTAGGATATTAGGTTTGGTTGCAAGGTATAACTTAGGAAGCATATGAGAAATACAAGAAGAAGCGAGAAGAAGCAAAACGTAAGGTGAGGGAGGCAAAGAAGAGGACAGATGAAATGTGGGGGAGGACTTTGGTAGAGATTTTTTAAAAGAATGAAAACATATTTTGGAAGAAAGCGACGAAAGCGAGTGTGCGAGTCAGGTTAAAAAAGAAAATGTAAAGGGTGCAGATGGATAGATGTTATCGGAAGTAAAGATGGTAAGAGAATAATGAGTAAAGTTCAATAAGTTTATACTTCCATCTGGAAATCTACACTTTATAATATCCTTCAAACAAGTTTTCTTTTTCAACTTTATACTAAAAGCTCTTAATTATCTTTCAGTCCATACGAGCAAATCCCTATTGTTCATTTGTTTCTCTACCTTTCTTTGATTTAAATGTTATCATGTCGCCTCTCTTCTCTCTTCCAATGCATTTTTTTCTTTTTAATATTTCCTCACATGTCTTGTCATTTAGGATTGAGATCATCTTGATTACTTCTCTATGCGTTCTCTCCATTTCTTTATATACTTTAGGCGTGGTTACCCCAATGGCGATGTGTATTCCAGTCTAGGACGAATCAAACTTTCAGAAATTTTCTTCATCCTTTCCTCTTTAATGTCGTGAAATTCCACTATTATATTTCTCAGGAAATTATAGGTCTCTCCAGTTATTTCTATATGAATTTCTGGCGGCAGATCATCTTTGATTAGGATCCCTAAATCCTTTCACTCATTATCTTTTGCTATTGAATCGTTTCCCAATTTGTAGTCTTTCGTTGGTCTCGTTTTTCTTTGACCGAGTTCCAAGATTTTACATTCTTTTGTATCAGAATTAATTTTCCACTCTTGGTTCCATTCATAAACCTATCTAGGTCTCCGTAACAGTTTGCAATCCTACTTGGTCTTCACCACCATGATCTTGTGTGTATGTATGTATGTGTGTGTGTGCTTGTGTGTG
>NC_134809.1:13958417-13970917 GCF_046742065.1 Oratosquilla oratoria
TCTCGCGCGCACCTTCCACATGTCTGCTTCCGTGAGACATTAGTGCCCTTTCGGCTGCCGCCAGATGATTTTATTCAGCTGAGGGAAATGGCAGCAAAGGTGTGAAGTCCCTCTCGAGCCTCCAACGATTAACCTAAGTATTGCTGCGTCTTGCGACTTTGGTACAGATGGAAGCTTCCTCCGAACCCAAAGGTTCAAGGTCATCTCGACCGATCTCGATTAACATTTTCGCTACGTTCAGTAACTTTAGCGTTTGTCATAGCTGCCGCCAGGCGATTTTATTCAGCTGAGGAGATTATTTTGAAGAGTGGATGGTGTTGTCATTTACTTCAGCTGTTTTTATTTTCCAATTAAAGGAAATATACTCAATTTAAACGGTTCTTATGTGGTTACTATTTCCGGTTCAGATAATTCTTTAATTAATTTTGTCTTTTATTCAATGATCTATTTATTTATCTATGTATTCATTTGATTATTCATTATTCATTTACTTATTTGCTTATTTATTTGTTTATTTATTTTCATTATTTATCTATTTGTTTGTTGTTTTATTTATTCTGTTTTATTTGTGTATTTATTTATTTATCTTATTTTTATTTATTTATTTATTATTTTTTTTTTTTTCTGGTACATATCTACGCCGCCGTCTCCCCGTCAGATTTTGTCAGAGAGATAAAGGATGACTTGGAAAAACACTATCAATAGGTGGATCGCAAACCGCTTCTTCGGAGGAACACTTAGAAGGCTCCTCCTTCGTCAGAAGTATGAGCGATTACGGCCAACACCCCTGCAGGAGGGTTTGTGGACCCAACGGGCCTTTGTCCAACAGCACGTCCTCGAGATTGAACGAGGAAGAGCCGAACGGGAGGTACAATGGGAAAGGCGAATGGATCTCGGAAGCTGAAGAGGCCGAAGAAGCTTCCGGGAACAGGAGGAACCATCCCGAAGAACCGAACTTCGCCAGAAGGAGATCGACGGACGTTTGAGGAACCCTTAGGAAGTTTGCTCCTATTGTTTACCCTCTACAAGTGGTAAATATACATTCGGGAGATGTTCTTCCTCGTCACTTGTATCAACAGGTATCACTCACGTTCAGTTGCAGTACCTCTGCTTTAAGTTGTTACCTGTTACACGACAACAGAGTGTACGTACTGGTGTGCGACTGTAAAACACTCGAAGTGTTTGGGGTTATTTGTTCCACACGCTCTATGCAGTCAATGCCCCAGGGAACCTCTACGAATATTGCCTTTTCATGGATTAGTCGCATCTATGTTTCATCAAGACGTCGAAGCCCAAAGTGCCATCAAGGACACTCAAATTTAAAGACAATTTGACTTTGCTCTTAAGATCTAACCCACTACCAGTGGTATTTAACACTTGTAAGTCTAAAGGTTCCTCCAATTCCGGAAGCTTCTTCGGCCTATTTAGCCGCCGAGATCCATTCGCCTTTCCCATTGTACCTCCGTTCGGCTCTTCCTCGTTCAATCTCGAGGACGTGGTGTTGGACAAAGACCCGTCGGGTCCACAAATCCTCCTGCAGGGGTGTTGGCCGTAATCGCTCATACTTCTGACGAAGGAGGAACCTTCTGAGAGATCCTCCGGAGAGGCACTTTGCGATCCACCTATTGATAGTGTTTTTCCAAGTCATTTTTTATCTCTCTGACAAAATCTGACGGGGAGACGGCGGCGGTTTATTTGTCACTGGGCTTTGTGAGAACAACGTAGATATAAGAACATAAGAACATAACAATGAAGAAGATTGCAAGAGACCATAAGGCCTACACTAGGCAGTTCAATGTACCAGATTAGAAAAAATAATGATATAAAACAAATGAATAAATGAATAAATAAATAAATAAATATGATAAATAAATCAATAAAGATAAATAGATAAATAAAAAATGAACAAATAAATAAATAAAAAAGTAAATAAATAAACAATAAATAGATTGATAATAAATAAGCAAATGAATAGATAAATAGATAAACAGATAAACGAATAAAAGAAAGAATCAAAGAATTATATGAGCCGGAAATTGTGAGTAACCACATAAGAACCGTATAAACTGAGAATATTTCCCTTGACTGAAAAAAACAGCTATATTAAATAAAAACATCGTCCACTCTTCAGAATAATTCCCTCAACCGAATAAAACCGCCTGACAGCAGCTATGACAAACGCTCAAGTTGCTGAACGCAGCGAAAATGTTAATCGAGGTGAATCGAGATGACCTTGAACCTTTGGGTTCGGAGGAAGCTTCCAACTGTACCAAAGTCGCAAGACGCAGCAATACTTAGGTTAATCGTTGGAGGCTCGAGAGGGACTTCACACCTTTGCTGCCATTTCCCTCAGCTGAATAAAATCATCTGGCGGCAGCCGAAAGGGCACTAAGGCCTCACGGAAGCAGACATGTGGAAGGTACGCGCGAGAATCTACAAACACATGCACACACACATGTACACACACACACACACACACACACACACACACATACACACACAAAGGACGCGGCGTCCGGCGATCTATTTTTAGAAGTTCTACTGTCTCCATAGAAAAATATCTACTAATTGGGTACGCAGGGGAGAGTAACAATGGTCTGGAGTAATTTCTTAAGCATAAGAATAACATTAGATTCAGCTTTGGGAGGAAGTCTGGGAGGAAAAATGGCGTCAATTTTTCGGTGTTCCACTAAACAAGAAACAAGTGTGACATCAGAAAAAGTGTTTGTTTACATTGGACGTGTGTTTGTTTTCACATTGCAAATGGCTGTTTGCGTCCACAATCCCATTAGGGAAATTGATAAAAATGAAACTGAGACTGAAAAAAAAAAGAGGCTAGTCACCAAGGTTAAAAAGAATTAGTAATGGAAGTAAGTTAATTCGCATCAGAGTTGAAATTGTTGGGGAAAAAATTTTCCCGCCACAAATCATATTTTCATAAACTGAAATGAACGCTTGAAGAAGAAAATACACCAGCCTGGCTTAGAAAGCAGGAATTTAGCTATTTTAGAAAGAAAACGAGACTTTGACGAATGAGGCGATTAATCTCGACACTATAACGGCAAGGGAAATTAGGGCAATAACAAACGAGGATAAGATCACTGGGCTATCGGATATTCAGGAAGATATGTACCTCGACCGAGGAAGGCCTTTGGTAAAGTACATTACGGTCGAATTATATGGAAACTGGACCAGGATTCAGAGGTAACAATTCATGAAGGACAGACACAGAAGAAGAGCAGTAAAGGATAAGATGTCAGGATGAAGAAGAGTGACCAGTGGAGTGCAGCAGGCTTCAGTACTGCCACCTATAATGTTTATCTATTTCTAAATAGAAATGTACTAGCACATTTGTAAATGACACACAGGAAACCCACAGTCGGAGAAAATAAACTTCGAAAGAAAGAAGATTCCCATATTTCGGCTGTCAACTGAAGCCCTCTTCAGGAAAGGGCTACAGGAGGGCTACAGTTGATAGCCGAAATATAGGAATCTTCTTTCATTCGAAGTTTATTTTCTCCGACTGTGGGTTTCCTGTGTGTCTTTATTGTCTATGTTAACGACACGATGATGGATATAACAAGCTATGCCAACATACTTACAGATGATGCAAAGATCATGAAAAGGGTAGAGGTAAAGAATAAGGAGGACTGTCAGTTTTTACAAAAGTATCTAGACTCTTCGTTCTTTACTCTTTGCTATTTATTCTTCGTTCCTTGTTCTTTCTTCTTCATTCTTTTTTCTTTAATCTATCAATTTCAGTCTTCATCTTTTGTTCTTTTTTCTTTATTCTTTAATTTTTGGTCCTTGTTATTTTCCTTGTTAATTCTTTATCCTTTCTTCATTATTTTATTTGTTTTGGTTTTTCGTATTTTTGTTCTTATTTTTCTACCAATACTCTTATACTTACTATTACCATTACTAGTCTTATTCTTATCGTTTCTTTATCGATTCTTTTCTTTCGACAGTGGGTATTCTGTGTCACCAAAAGGATGAATTGCCTGGAGAGCAGAGTCACATGAAGCAGTGTTTGGCTCAGCAATGGGCCCATGTGATGATGAGAAATGAAAATGACATCACCGGGAGTAAGTGGCTCAATAACGAGAGAGAGAAGCGATTCGGTTCGTGGTTACAGAAGTAGAGGAAATGTGTCGAAGCATGATGAGGCGTAAACAGAAAGTACGAGAAGTAAGATATACAGTTGGAGAGGAGTCTGAACGTACGGCGAGATGGTGATGAAAGATAAAGAAAACGGGGAACAAACACTGGCGTAAGACGAGACACCAGAGGAAAACGGGAAGGGAGCTCGGTGCAGAAGTGGTGGAGAAAGTATTAAAGTACAGAAAGGGCTTGAGGAGAGAAAATGAGAAGATTAAATGTATATGGACGATGGGGGAATACAAAGAGATTTTATTACAAAGGGGTCTTATAAGTTGGAAAGGAAGACTAGGAACAAGACGTGTGAGGTTCGTGGGATACAATCTCCTACTCACATATTTATCATACCTACCTTGTTTTTCTTTTATCACATTTTCATTTCTTATTGATTTTTTATTTCCTTTTTGGCTACCCCCCGTGTAAGGGGGAAAAGCCTTTGGTATATGTATGTAGGTATGTACCTTCAAATCTAAGTATATGCGTCTCCTTAAGAATATAAGGAAACAATAAGACCAGTAATGATAACAATGAAAATAAGAGTATGTGTTGGAAATTAAGAACAAGGAAACGAATAAAGAATCAGAATAAGTAAAAATAATGAAGAAAGGATACGAAATTAAGAAAAAGGAAAAGAATAAGGAGCAAAAATTTAAGAGTAGAAAGTAAAAAAAAGAAAGATTATAGAATGAAAATTAAAGATTAAAAAAAATAATGAAGAACAAAAAACTAGAAACGAAGAATAAACATAAAGAGAAAAGAGTATATAAAGAGTAAAGGACGAAGAGTAGAGAACGAAGAGTATGAATATGAATAAGAGTATGGATATGAATGAGTATGAATATGAATAAGAGTGTGAATATGAATAAGAGTATGAATATGAATGACTATGAATAAGAGTATGAATATGAATGACTATGAATAAGAGTATGAATATGAATAAGAGTATGAATATGAATAATAGTGTAAATATGAATAAGACTATGAATATGAATAAGGGTATGAATAATAGTATGGATGTGAATAAGAGTATGAATACGAATAAGAGTCTGAATATGAATGAAAATATAAATACCAATATATATATATGAATATGAAAAGAAACAGTAATAGAAATAGTAAGACGAAGATGAAAAAGAAGAAGAAGACGAAGAGGGCGAAGAAGACGAAGAAGAAGAAGACGAAGAATAAGTAGACGAAGAAGAAGACGAAGAAGGCGAAGAAGACGAAGAAGAAGAAGAAAAAGAAGAAGACGAAGAGGGCGAGGAAGACGAAGAAGAAGAAGAAGACGAAGAATAAGTAGACGAAGAAGAAGACGAAGAAGAAGACGAAGAAGACGAAGACGATGACGAGATATCCTTTGCCCATCCGTTTTCGGGGCAAAATACAGCCCCCCACCCACACCCCACACCCACACCCACCCTTTTTCCGTTTCTCTTAAAGTAGCGACTCCCAAATTATCCCCTGTCATTTGTCAACTTTGGCTTCTTGCATTTATCAACTTCCTCCATCACTCCCACGCACAAAAGTACAGTACATAAGCGACATAGGGACAGGGAAAATAGACGAAAATAGGATCCTGTCACGTAAACTCTTACCTAAAATAATCCACAGCGAAGTCTCTTCATTTAATCCCTTGTAAGGAGAAAAATCCTTAGTATACAGATAGATAAACCTACATTAATCCACATGAAGGCCGCTTCGCTTAATCCCTTGTCAAGGGGGAAAAATCACTTGATATATAAATAGACATAAAATAATCTTAGATGAAGAAAAAACACACACATATTTCATTTCTGTATATGACATGTGTCAAGTCAGATATAACAGAATTGATTACAATTGTTTGATTCTGGTTCATTTATCATATACAATGAAATTCTATCTACAGGGGTGGGGGGATATCCTTGTTGAATAACCGTTGCATTGGATCAGACTCTTGCAATATTCTGATATGGTTTAACGTCACAAACTTCCCCCTATCGGGAGGCTAGGACGGTGCCCCTCACAAAGGACTTTGTAGCGTGGAATCTAATGAACCATGGTTCAACTTCGCCGGTGGCAGGATTCGAACCGCCATCCCCTCGGCCTTCGCCATAAGTAACGACGCCCTAACCCGCTCAGCCAGCGAGCTTCCTTGCAATATGCCAGCAGAAAATATCCATCATCTTTGTAGGACTGAAATTATACAATTATGTTATATATCTTCTTGTTTATGCTTTCTGATTTTCTATAATATATAAATGAAACCATGAACTAATACTTGACCTTCCCATTCTATAATCCACCTGTTAAATGAATAAACAAACAAATAATTAATTAGATAAATAAATAAATAGTCCAAAGGAGTGGGAAAGTCGCGGCAATTGTTCCCGGCGAATGACGAAAAACTCTACGGGATTGCTCTCCCTCGGGGGCCTCCTACACATTTTTTCAAATCCTCCTCCAAAGCAAACTCCGCTGTGGTCACTGCATATTACCCACAACATACCAACACAGGCTAAGTTACATATGCCCCTTATAACACTCTACCCCGCTCACGATCTCACACATATCTTGAGACTGTATAGCACTGGTCGCACACCACTTGCAGCTGTAGTGGTTAGCATCTTGACTTCTCATCCAGAAAGGCCTAGTTCGACTCCCACCCACGGCTTCAAAGTTTCACTAACATTTCAAACCGTTACTGTCTCCTTTAAGCAATGGAATTGTGTGTGTGTGTAACGTCGCAGTATTGCTCATAAACAAGGCTTTATATGAGTTCTGAGGTCTCATTCAGGAAGGGAGTAGCTGTTGATCACGACTCCAGCACGTGATCTAAGACCAGAATAAGTCACATTGACATTATCACAAAGTCTTCGCGATGGAAGACCTCTGTCAGTAGACTGAGCCCTCGACAGTGTGATCAGACTTCTGATTTTCTCCCGTGTGCCCACTGAATCCGTAGGCTATACAACAAGCTGGGCGCGTTACCGCCGTACGGGTAGTGCGTTACCACCGGACAGATAGTGCGTTACCGAAAAATCTGGGGTGCATTACCGTCAATGCCTTGCCGATTTTAATTTCCTTACAGCGGTCTGCGTTACTGCGTATGTGTTTATGTATATTATATATATATATATATATATATATATATATATATATGTATATATATATATATATATATATATATATATATATATATACAGCTCAAAGGAAATCAAAATAGGTAACGCATTGACGGGAATGCATCCCAGATTTTTCGGTAACGCATTACCTGTCCAGCGGTAACGCGCCCAGCTCTGTAAGCAACATAAATAGCAACAACAACGAAGACAACAGCATTAACAACAACGCTATAATGCCATAAAAACAACAATAATGGCAAAAACAATAACACAAATAACAACAATAACAGAAACTATAACAAAGACACCAACAACAACGATAACAACAGTAACAACAATAACAACAACAACCAATGACAACAACAATAACAACAACAATAACAACAACAACAACAACAACAAAAATAACAGCATCAGTAACAACAACAACAACCAATGTCAACATCATCACATCAATAGCAAACAGCAGCAACAACAACTTCCCAGTTTTGTATTCTTGATCTACCCTCTATTCTCTATCTCTATCGTTTCCGTTTCCCAGTTATCATTTTGCATTTTTACTTATTCATTCCTCCACCCTCTATCTTTGCTTCCCTATTCCCTCTCCTCTCTTTCTGCGTTTCCATTTTCTCTTCTTTGTTTCGATATTTCCTTTCTCCTTTCAATCACTCCTTTTTATCACACCATTTCACAATTCTGCTTCTTCCTCCTCTCTTTCTCGATCACCAGAAAACATCAGCTCACTCTAGGCTACGTATTCCACGTAAGCTGGGTTCTCGATGATCTGATTGATTTAATTTGGTTTTACGTCACAAAACCCCCAAACCCACCCACCCACCCAACCCCTTATCAGGAGGCTAGAACGGTATCCTTTACAGAGGACTTTGTAGCATGAAATCCAATCAACCATGCACTTGGTTCAACTTCGCCGGTGGCAGGGTCCGAACCGCCATCCCCTCGGCCTTCGCCGCAAGTAACGACACCCTAACTAACCCGCTCGGATAGCGAGCTTGCATAAGTAGAGTTCTACATCTCTTAAACGTTCTTCCACACCAACGAAGAAGTAATTGGAGATTAAGGTTTCAGCAAACTGAGCAAATATTTGCCATTGCTTTGATCGTTAGTCTTTGTTTGCGGAACTAAACAGCTGAGTGCGTAGGAGTGTTCGGGCAAATATGTAAGAAACAGTCCGCCCACGACCCGGCAGAGTTAAAAATGTTCTGTGCAATTGGTTTGATGGAATACAAAAAAAATAGAGGAATTTGCTGGGCTGTGGGTGAGCAACGACATGACAGCATACAACAGTTTTGGGTAAGATTGTGGTTGCAGATATGTTTGTGGTTGCGTTTAGGATTGGGGGTTGGGGCTATGGCCAGGATTGTGTGTGGTATTGTGATTGAGGTTGTGACTATTGGTAAGATTGTGATTGTGGATGCAGTTGTTGTTGTTGTTGTTGTTGTTGTTGTTGTTGTTGTTGTTGTTGTTGTTGTTGTTGTTGTTGGGGTCGTGGTTATTGGAGTCGCGGGTGTGGTGGTTATGACTGCGGTTGCGACATTTGCTATGGTTGTGATTAGAAATTATAGTTGTAGCTGTAACTGAAGTTGCCGTTGTGGTTGTAGATATGGTTATGTTTGTGGTTTGTGGTTGTGGCTGTGCTTATGGCAGAGGTTGTGATTTTTTGTTTGGACTGTGGAGAAGATATGAATGACTTTGATGATGAATATAGGAAGGCCCTTGCTTGTATTGGAAATGATGCTGGGAGAGATAATAGTGACACAGATGAAGGAGAAAGGAAAGGAGGAAGAAGAGACGAAGAGAAGAAAGAGGAAGAAGAGAGGTAAAGGGAGAAAATGGATGATATTAATTGAAAATACAGACACATAGCGAGATTCAAAATTTCGACATTTTTATTGTCAACCCTGCCTTCTGACGAGTGGCACATAATCCCTACATTATTAATAACTTGCAAATATATCTGATAATTAGTGGGGCATTGGAAATATGCAAAAAACGAACCGGACATACCATTTAGTCACTTGATTTCAGATAACGCAACGCGAAATTGTCGACGAACTTTGGAACCCGGCTGTACCTGGGGCAAAATGGAAGCGGAACGAGGGACACTGCGACATGCGTTGCGTCCTCGCGAGGCCGATGCGTTGTGTCCTCGCGAGGTCGACTGATTAGACTCCCGTAAGAGTGAAATGGTAATGGCGGCGACATTCAGGGAAGAGGAACCGAAGACCCGGCAAGCAAAATCGGAGAAAAGGTTTCCAGCAAGAGAGAGAACGACCAAAGAAAATTGGCTGTGTCGAGCCAAGTATTTGTCCAACCAACTTTTAATTCCAGTAACAATACTCTTTTGCTGAGCTTCTTTACAGAACTGAATCACCAGACTAGAGGTTCTTAACTTGTTGGCAGGGTGGAGGACACACACACACACACACACACACACACACACACACACACACACACACACACACACACACACACACACACACACACACGAGTCATGTAATGTTTACAGGGACCCACATGAAAGAGTAGGTGTATTGGGAGGGGGGGGGGCGCTGAGTGGTGGAACAGAGGTATTTTAATGGGCCACAACAATTTAACTGCCGGGCGTTAGATCACCTTATCATAATATTCACGTTACACTGTGTTAGTTTCGACAACATACATAAATTTATTGACCATTACATTGTTTGCTTACTGTTTATATCGTCCAGTCAGCCATGTGCCTACCAGGAAATGGGTGTGACCTAACGTTTCTCTTCTAATAAAGGTGTTCAGGGAATATAGGTAAAATCACAAGTCGAAAATGGGTCATAAACTAAAATTTATTGACAACCACTACACTGGGCTACACTGTTTTCACCCAAATCATCATGGTATTTGTAAAGATAGGTAAAACGCAAAAAGACTATATTGGACATTCTGACGGTCCATCGGTGTAAGCACATCATCTTCCATTAATAAAGTTGGAAATGAATGAAGGTACTATTTGTAGAGCAGATTTAGGTTACTCTTCATAATCACTAACCAACAATACGCCCTGGAAATTCCACGAACATGATCAGTTATGTGACATCGTACGTCTGGTAGCATGTATGACGTTTTCTATCAACATTATCGTGCATTTAACCTACTTCCCACCCCAGCTGATTGAAACTGACAATTTTATGGACCAAAAGGCCTCCTGTCGGCATGCTCCTCCTTTGTAACGCTTTTCATGACGAACTGTTCTAAGCCATCATCTATACTATTGATCTTCTCCATTTTGATGACTAGCGAAAGATTACTAAATATTTTTCGGATGACAAGATTCTTGTCATTTTGACATGAGTCGAAAGGTTACTTAAACATTTATATCTGTAGAGAGAGAACATTGTACATTACTTTTGATATTAATGCTTAACTAATGAGTAAAGTCATTACATTTTAAACTACTTGATATTCATTGCGGTGCCATTGTATATTCAATTAGTCTTAATGTATCACTATTCTATATCCTGGGTCTGATGACTCTCGGGGTGTATAACAGAAAAAGGTTGAGAACTTCTGCAATGTGGCATCGGTAGACTAAGGGATCTATAATATGTGTCTCTTTAATCAGCAGGAAATCCAATCAGGCTGCTGTGTCTTCCCTTCTTACCCTTGTTGGTTCTGTGACCCATTGTGTCATTACATTTTCCATTGCTATATTTAGCAATCAATTTAGTGGGTAGGAGGTAAAGGAAACACGGGCTGAGGGAAATACTTTTATTCCTGACTAGTTTTTCCTGAATGGCTTCTTCAGAGGAATAGTGTTAGAAGTCAAACTGGTCAATATTTACACAATCAGTTTGGTATCATGTAGTAGATGTCAGTGTCTAGTTTCGTTATCCTGAGTGTGCATTGTGTCACTTTTCATTGGGGTTCCATTAAACTGTTTTCACTACTCCTTTTTTTATTGTTATTCATCTTTTAAACAACAAGTTTGGTTAACTATTGGCATGGATATACATTTTTCATGCTTATATGCTTCAAATTAATATCGCGTTTTAGACCCCTCCCCAAATCTGTTTTGTGGAAAGCATCTGCAAAAAGATTATAGACGTATGGGGGTCGCCTTTTTATTAGCAAATCCTTATCTGGAGATGTCTTCAGAATATGGTCGACTAAAATGCGGAAATTTAATCTTCTTGGAAGTAGTCTACTTGAGGGAAACAAGGTTGTCAGCCTCTGTTGACGCAATCTTCAATCTGTCAACACAGTCCAACACAGGTATTCCCGTTTTCTATGCTTCACGTGGATTCGTGACCAAAAGAGGAGGGGGGGGGGGGTCCGTCGTGACCCGGTGGTACCGCGGGTGTCTATCAACTGTGCGGGGATTTCGGAGTCTGTTCGAACCCTGGCCGCGGCGCAAAGGTTAAGAAGGGCATCTACTCTGAGTAATGGCCCGCGACCGCTGCTCACCGCGGACCTGAGACGACTTGGTGACGTCACTTTGTGATGCATCAGGTTCCTCCGGGTGTTGTCACTGATGTGGCTGTAGCGTGGACACCGTCTTCTGCGGTCACGTAGGAACAGTTCCGGACAACCGACAAGGTTGAGGTCCGAGTGGAGACCAGCCCAGCAAAACCACAAAAAATAAATAAATAAATAAATAAATAAATAAATAAATGGAAGAAACAGAAAGTTCAGGAATCGAGTAACAACATCCATCATCCCAGGATACCAGAGGCCTTGTTTTATACAAATTTGAAGATGGAGGATAGACTAAGAAATCATACAAGATCATACTAAAAGATCCGAATGCCCGTGTCGAGAGGAGGCGATGAGGAGCCTACGCCAAGAGGCCCTTAGCTGAGGCCGAAGCTGTCACGTTTGCCCTCTCCACTTGGACTGTTGGAGCAGGTAACAATCACTGCTGGGAATGAGAGAGAAGTGCAGGACTCGAACCCACAACTAAGAGAATGCGATACCAGCACGATCCAATTACGCCACCAGTGCACTATGTCAGGAGAGAGAGGGAGAGACAGAGAGAGAGAGAGAGAGAGAAACAATATAGAATATGCAATTGGAGCATTTGTATTAGGAGAGGTGAATGATGGTGGTGAAATATTTGATATCAGAAACAGTCTGGCTATAATGAATACATTTTATGAAAACAAACACAGAGTTTGTGCAATTGAGTTCTGAAAGAGAATATAATAATAAAAAGTCAATGACAGAACTATTCTTGACTAAAAAAAA
>NC_134809.1:13975917-14008417 GCF_046742065.1 Oratosquilla oratoria
TGCCACACAGTGTGATATCAGGCCAGCAATCATGTATAGTAAGCCAAACATTCCGGAAAAGACAACATATTGTATATATGTGGTCCGACCTTTCTGAATAATTACCAAGGTAGATGGCGTGCTAGACCTTCTGCATGTGTTTAGGTATTGTCTCCTTGTCCCATTTCCATCTATTTACCTAATTGTAACAAACAAGGAAAGTTTTGCTTGAGGAGTCCCGTCCCTAAATTTGAAATGTTATCTCTTTGGCAGTACTCTCAAACCCATATCAACTTAGATCATTTCTGGCTATATTCTTACCAACCCTTACAATACCCAAGCCACTGTCAGCAACATCATCTCCTTCCTAACCTGTCAATATCTCCTAACACCCTTCAAATGCTCCTACAATTGAAAACCTTATTTTCATCACAGAAAAATTTGTACTCCTTCAGCCTCACTAACCTTACTACCCATTCAACTTCTGCCAGCAACATAATCTTATTCTGTCCTGTCAGCCGATACATCTCGTCTACATACGCTACATCGACGACATTGATAACATCACGGACACACAAATCACTCGCCTAGTTCAGCAGTTCAAAGACAACTCATTTCTCTGCTTTACAAGTTAGAAAAAAAAATCTGGAAAATTTCTCTACATTCTCGTCGGTATTTCTGAGTTGATTCACTACAAATGTATTTGTGAAATGGGTCGACTTTGGCTATTGTCTTAATGGTAAAAAGGAATGCCCAGACTACTTCAAACGCAGTGTCGTTCAGGCACTCGTCAAATTTATATATATATATATATATATATATATATATATATATATATATATATATATATATGTATATATATATATATATGAGAGAAATTCGTTAGTAACAGCTACATTAATCCGATAATTTTTATGACAGTCGCATGCAGGATTCGAACCCACTGCTTTCGGCCACCCGTAAGATCACCTAAGGCTCTGTGAAGGTGATCTTACGGGTGGCCGAAAGCAGTGGGTTCGAATCCTGCATGCGACTGTCATAAAAATTATCTTATATATATATATATATATATATATATATATATATATATATATATATATATATATATATTATTTACGCTGTATCACCTGAAAGAACACAAACACAGATTTGCAAAACTTCCGCCTTGCTAGTCAACAACTGATATCCTTAACAAATTATCGATTCAATTCATCAAGAACAAGATAGGCTCTCTCGTTCACGAAGCCATCGATATGCCCTTGACCTCTACAACAAAGCCATTATGGACACTGGACGCAAAGAAAATGAGAAACCTTTACGGTCCATTACCAAACATAATATTCTTCTTTCCAACCCAGAAATCAAAGTCAGCCTCATTACAAACACTCCTCATCTTACGGACGAGTTACTGTCACGTGCCCGTGATATACCTCTACAGCTATGTCCGCCCCCCCCCTACCCCCATATCACGGAGGTGTGGGGTAGGTCATCCCTAAACCTGGACAGTTTCATCTACTCATCTGCGCATGCGCCCATAGGCTTTTGGGTTAAATTGTATGTTCTATTTCTTCTTAGTTACTTTAGGTTAATTTTCTCTTTTTGTATTCACACTAATTTTCTGTCAGTGTCACCATGGGAAATTGTATAATAAAGTTAATGTGCATTTCATCAAATAAACGTTAATTGGTAACTGTCGAGCTTGGGGAAGCTAGTGTCCCCCGCACGTCCTGCACATCTTGTGAATGTATGAGTGAGTGTGGTTGGGCCCACACACACTCATAAGTCAAATCACCCACCAAACGGGCTCAAACCAAAGCCCGTGGGAGCTTCACTCCCGAATTACACACACACACACACACACACACACACACACACACACACACACACACACACACACACACACACACACACACACACACACACACACACACACACACTGTGGTTAGAGCTCTGGCCTGCCACTACGGAGGTCCGGGTTCGATCCTCGCCCGGGGCTGAAATAATATCAGTATCGCAGCGCTGAGGGGTGTTACTCCAACTCTCGTGGGCGGGGAGTTGGGTGTGTGTGTGTGTGCAAGGTCATAGCATTACCCATAGATCGGACCTACGAGCTCTGAGCTCTCTTCCAGGAGGGAAATAGCTGTCGATCACGAGTCCAACACGTGATCCAAAGACCAAGTGAATACAAAGACCAAGTGAATACACACACACACACACACACACACACACACACACACACACAGTCTCTCTCCTACCCTCACTCTCTTAACTTTTCGCATTCGTCGTGTAAAGACGGGCAGACTTACCCAGTCCCCTTACAATACCCTTGGGGGAATACAGTATTGTGTAATTGTAAGATAGGTTGAACTAAGAAGGAACCCTAGTGTTACCGATAATTTCTACTATATATATATAAAATCTCTTAATTATTCAAATATACGTCATGTTCATATAGTTAATGTTAAGTATGAAATATTTAACATATCCTATTAACCTAAAGCATGAAGACATCCTAGATATTATTTCCACATCTATGTAATTGAAGTAAGAGAAATCTTCATAATGGTGAAACATAAAATTACTAAGTATCTCCAATGACACAGGAATGGTCGACCATTTGAACAAGAGTTATGGAGGCAATTATTGTCGCGTCATTCCTTTTTTTCGTCCCTTTTCTATTAAGTTGAGTTAGGTTTCACTTCTCGAGTATAAGAGATAGACGGAACCACGACAGTTACGTTCCTAACGGCCGTTCACATCTCGAAGTGTTTGTAAGTTGTTTTTCAATATAATTTCAAAGGTGCTTAAAAGTGGCAGTATGCCGACAAGATTGACGAGATAAACACCAAATGAGGACGGAGCCTTTATTTGTACGACGTTTCGCTTATTACAGCTTTTTCAAGTACTTGAAAAAGCTGTAATAAGCGAAACGTCGTACAAATAAAGGCTCCGTCCTCATTTGGTGTTTATCTCGTCAATTTCAAAGGTATTCAAATCTACAAGCATAAGCATCATATAAAGTCAATACATGTTTTCTTATCCTAAAATACATTACTAATGATACATAAAACAAAACAAAAATTGTGATACTGATACGTTAATGTTGGATTCATTACCTTTGAACCTGGTAAGGTAGGATTGAGGCTTCGTTCGTATGTTTGAAAGTTCGTAAGTCGAATGTTCGAATGTCTGAAAGTTCGTAAGTCGAATGTTCGTATGTCTGAACGTTCGTAAGTCGAGTGTTCGTATGTCTGAAAGTTCGTAAGTCGAATGTTCGTATGTCTGAAAGTTCGTAAGTCGAATGTTCGTATATCTGAAAGTTCGTAAGTCGATTGTTCGTATATCTGAAAGTTCGTAAGTCGAATCTTCATAAGTAGAGGAGCTTCTGTATTTACTACAAAACTTAAAAAAGCGTAGTCACGAAAAATAACTATCCTGCCTCAAAACTTTAAAGAAGTCAATGTCATATATTGTTTTGACTGCCCTGTCAATGACTGCAGGCACTGCAACTCTATATGTTAGCATAAGTCTTCAGAATTGCCTTATTTCCTCCAAAACTGCTCCATCAAAAGGCACATCGAAAATATCCATGACTTTGTTCTCGATAAAGCAACACAGAACGACACCAAGATCAACTTCAACGATAATGACATTCGCTGTCTCAAGATAGATTAAAAAAAAATCACCATTTATATAGAGAAACATCCTATGGAAAATCAACTCATCCTCGTAACAACACTACCCAGCAGAAGAAGACGTTCTTTTACAGCTCACGGTTGAAGACGTATATGGTCGCGCCATTGCAACTCCCCAATACGCATGACGCGAATCGCTACTTTTGCGTACGCATAAAACGGGTCGTTAATTCCACGGAACTTGCTACGTGCCTTCTTCCAGAACGCGCGATGCATCTATATTTCTACAATTCCACTACTGTAATACTTTTATCCATATGCACATGTTTTATTTGTACGAATTTTCTAACCATGTTTGATCTAATCTGATAGTGGAGTAAGGAGCCCCAGCTTATCCCTTAGTACGAACGTACTTGATTCTTCCGCCACATATAAAAAAGTGGTAAGTTTCCAACACGAATGTTCTAATATCTTTGAGCACACTGGTCAGCTTAAATCTAACATGACTGAATTATCTATATACGCATGAATACCTTTTTGTAATGTTTGACTGCTTGTTAGTAACTTTACAAAAATAAGTTATAAACGAGTTTTGACGAAAAAATTTGGATTTGAAGAATTTAGACCAAGTAATACGCCATTACAGATATGGTTTATGATCCTTAACTGGGATAAATATATGAAGTTCAACCCCAATCAAATTTCTCAGTATCGTGAGCTCATACAGTTTAATTAAGTCAGTGGTTCTTGCCCGTGTCCATTGTTTACATTCAGTATTTCAATTCGGAAGGAGCCCTGTATGGACCAATAGGTCTGTTGCTGTTTGCTTCTCCTTTGCTTTCCTTTGTATTGAGATGAACTTCCTTGGCGGAGGTTTGCGCTTTCCGAGTACCTTTATTCTTGTACTCATTCTGTCTCAGATATATCAAACTTTACTAGATTTCTCTCTATGTAAATTAAAATTGCAACGCACGAGAAGTGAAATACATTCACATTTCGCAGTGGTAGCCCTCGCGGCCGCCACTACGGCCGTCCGAGTTCGAATCCCGCCCAGAGCTTAAATAATTTTACTATCGCTGTGCTGCGAGTCGTTACTCCAACTCTCGTGGGCGGGGAGTTGGGTGTGTGTGTGCGTGTAAAGTCACAGCGTTACCCATAGATCGATCATAGCTCTGAGCTCTCTTCCGGAAGGGAAATAGCTGTCGATCACGAGTCCAACACGTCATCCAAGACCATGGTGAATCCCACATAAACACCGCACTAACAAAATAACTCCCACAAGCAACTCTACGACTAAACGTCCAATTATTGTCAACTATTTCGATCCTAACTGGAATAGATATATAGTCCAACACACATACTTTTCCTTATCCTAAAATCTACTTCTTTCTTTCTCCAATGCTGCATCTAGTCTCATTTTAGCTCACCAAAACTATTTTCGTTTTCCTGTCTGTCTAAAACTAAATGTCCAATTCACATACTTTTCCTTCTACTAAGATTTCTCTTTCTCCAATGCTGCAACTAATCTCACTTTAGCTCACTAAAACTTTTTTTTCGTTTTTTATGGCTGTCTCTACGACTAAATGTCCAATTCTCGTAAACGACTTCGATCCTAAGCTGGCATAGATATATGGAGTACACACATACTTTTCCTTCTACCAAAATCTACTTCTTTCTCTAATCTCACTTTAGCTCACTAAAACTTTTTTTCGTTTTTCTTTCTGTCTCTACGACTAAATGTCCAGTTCTCGTCAACTACTTCGTTGGCAAATTGGATCAGCGCCAGAACACACACCCCACACCACCCCCCTCCCCCCACCCCCTCCCCCCACCCCCTCCCCCTTGTCCCTTCCGAAACGAGACAAATACTTGCCCTACAAAAACCTCTAGAAACGCTTTTATTGCTCAATAACAACTTTTACGTACAACTATCCTTCAGTTTTCCTCCTCTTCCTCCCACAAACATCGATCCCAGGAAGCGGATGGTTTTAGTTAAGATGATCCCACTTCTCTAAGATGACCGAATTTAGACGCCCGAGATTTCAAAACGTTTTTTGACTTGTTAATGAGGATTCTTCAGGGTGGAGAGTGCTTATGTGTAGGTCCGGGGTAAAGTGCAAGATGACAAAATGCCACAATGTGAAAAATACACCAAATGACAGTCCTACTCTATCTTGCTTGTATAAACCAATTCTTTCTTATAAATGTAAAATAAACAATACATGTATAATGATACAAACACCTACATATTTTGCACTTCTATTTTTCTTATTAAAATTACACAAAAATAGAACATTGTACGTACAACAATAAATTCAATCAAGCTGATTAGAAATATTATATCTGTATAGTCCACAATGCTACTGTTTAATATATACTTGTATACACAGAAATTACAAGGGATAGATCACCTGGATTCCATTGAATGTTGAAACTGATACCTGAAAATAATTCCTCGGTTGTTTTGCGTCATGCACTACAATCTTGACAGACATCAAGGCAACGGTTCTGAGGGTTCTTGTACCCTCTTCTCTGACATTTCTGTGGAGGCTGGCCAATTGCATCCTGTGCAATTAGAGTTGCCACTTTAATGTCTCCCTTTTTATGGCATCAATTAGGGTCAAGATGGATGGGTGATTATACCCAAATAGGTAGAAAAATGGTCGTTTCACCACTCACATTGATTATTAGTTCTGGGTTCAGTCATGATGCTTGCCTGGTGTACATTCCACTGGTCGGGTGGTTATCATGGTGGAATGCGCTGAATATGGAAACCAACTTCACCATGGCCTGGGGGGGCTCTAAGGGAAGTTTCATTTACGTATGTATTGCCCAAGTAGTTCAGCAGTTCCTGAGCATCATCTGGGATGTTTTGCTTGAGATGTTCCACCCCAACTTGCTCCTCACCTATAGGCAAAAACCCAAGGCCATCTAATTTCCCACAAAACATCTTGAATTCCTCTTCAGTCTTGCACCTGGCAGTCAAACCAAACCTCTGATTTTTTTCCAATTAGCTTGGGTCAAAAAGTGAAGGTATTCTTGGATGTTCACATCAAGACAAAACACAACAGTCAAAACCCTTATCACAGTCTGCTAAAAATCACACAGAACAGTTGCAGATGATGGAATTAGTTCAATTGCTTTACAGTAATCTAAGACTGCCTTGAAGAAGTCATTGTAACGCTACTGGGGCTCGTTTTGCAGGAGAGCATACACTGTAATTACAGGTGTATTTCCTATAGAAACTGATAACATACAGCTGGTTCACTTCGTCTTTGAAAAACTCATGTGTTCCCTACTCCTGTTTCCCCCTATCCCCCACCGTCTCTCACGTTTCTCTCTGGTTGTCCTAATACTCTTTTTCTTTTTTAATTTTCATCTAAATTCTTCACTTCACTTCTCTATTTCACTCATTTTTATTCCTGATACTCGGTTTCTTTTTCCTTCTCATTTAAATTATTCAACATCAGCATTTCTCTACTTCATTTTTATTCCTGGTACTTTTTTTCTTTTTCTTTCTCATCTAAATTCTTCTCCATTAGCACTTCTCTACTTCCCTCGTTTTTCTTCCTCTTCAGTTTTTCCTACATTCCCAAATTTCAATCTATCAGATAATGGTCTTACAATGCCCTGTTCTCTCCTCTGAAAGCATCAACACCAAGAACTTTGTTATCCTCCCTTTGGGTACTACTACATATTTCATTAATGCCTTCTCAGCCACCCTCACCTCCATCACCCTTTTCTACATGTACATATGCTTGTCTCTCTTCTTAAACACTATAGTTCTTGCCCTGCACTTCCCTACTACTCCATCTATAGGCTCACCTCCTACTATAGCATAGAGGTCTCCCAACACCCCTACATTTACATTTCTATCAAAGTTGTACATTCATTTACATACATACAGACAGACACACACACACACACACACACACACACACACCATACAAGAATTTAAGAACAAACGAGATATTGTGATATACAAAGACGGGTCACCACGAGCATAGCTCCCTTTCCCGTATAATACAACTAGGTAAATACATTGTATGTGTGTACGTTTGCGCACGAGCGTGTGCGTGTGTGTATGTACTTGATATTAATCTTAAGTCCAATATTATCATTAGCCTTAAACCTCTGTTTTTAGGGATACTGACAAGAATATTAATTCTCTCCAATAGTCCCAAGCTCCCCCGCCTTGCCAATGGCATTCATTTGGCCTTTCTCGTATACATTCACGCTCGCCTTTTGTTAGAGCTCAACTGTCCCTCTCTACCTTTCATTTTCTTACCCTCTCCCTCACCCTTAACTTCAGTCTCACCCTCGTCCTCATTCTCATTCTGTCCCACACCTCTTTCCTCACATTAGCCCTCGCCCAAACTCTAACCCTAACCCTAAGATTAAACCCTTATTGTAACATTACCCGTGCCCTCACCCTGTTCCTCACCCTGTTCCTCAACCTCTCCCGATTGTTTCCCCTGTCGTGTCAGAACTCACCACTCAACTCCATAGGGCCGCGTACCTTCCTACGTGCGAGTTCTTCCTGAACATGTACACACACACAAGTTATGCTCCGAGACTACTCCAACATCGTGTCTATTTTCTTTATTCTCGGTCCACTATTGTTGGCTTCCGCTTCCCGTTCCTACTTTCTTCTCCCCTTTCTTTGTCTTCTCCCCCTCTCTCTTCCTTTCTCCGGCTCCTTCTTCGCTTTCTCTCACTATTTTATTCCGTTATCTTTTATTCCTCGTTATAGTCTTGGTTGTATTGTTCCGTCCCGGATTTATACAACCGAAGTGATCTACGATTTCCTCCCTTTCTCTCTAGTATCTCCCTCCACTCCTCTCTCATTATTCTTCTGGGGTTTCCGTATTCCTATACCTCCTCTTTTTCAAGTTAGACTGTATGGAACAGAGACTTTTAATATAAGCAAGACAAAAGAAAAGGAAAGACTAAATTTTTCGATTTAAAGTGTTTGGTATTTTTTTTCTCGGATGTTGAAAAGATATGATAATAAATATGTAAACAAACGCAACAAGCGAACGAAATAACCAACTCACAGACACTGGAGCAGAATGTTTAGTGGGGTTTTTGTCCAACTTAATCTGAAAAAATCCATTGATTGGCAACTACGCGTTTGGAGAAAATGCCTCTACCTATTTTTCGGTTAAATCTACTCCTGACAACATGAGGCCATTGTGTCTGGTCTAATGAGTATTCAGTGTGAAAAATATTTAAATGTGGTCTTTACAGCAGCTGTGTTGTTGAGTAGGCAATCTAAAGACATCTTTATCCTGTTTCGTACCAGACTATTCAATTCATCTCCTCGGCACATTCTTGATAGTAAAGGAATTGAAAACCAACAGTAGGCAAAACAAATGATGGCAGATGAGTACTCTCTGAAATGAATTTGACAAAAGTATAAAAAATATTTGTGATAAAAAGTCTCTGTAAGTATCGTTTATTAGTGAAAAAATTTGATGACCAAATCTTGGTGGCACATTTCACGCCAGACTATCATTTCCACCTCCATGACACCCCTTCCCCCCCTTTTAATTTGTTCTCATATGTTGATTTAATTGCTGTTGATTTAATTCACCGTTAATGTTAGCAAAGGGTGCATTCACCAGGATGTGCATAGATATCCCACATATGGTGGAAACGTAGATAACACCAGACTCAGAACCCAGCACGGGTTACCACGTCCCTCCTATGGGCGTATTTGCTCGTGTATTTATACCATGTGATTTCTGTATTCCATTGTAACCCCTGAGGACGGGTCCCGGACAGGACTCGAAACGTCGGGAATAAATTACCTACTGAGTCTGATGTTTCCTACGTTTCCACCATTATGGTTCCCGGACTCCAGCTTTTTTCGTACATATCCAACATATGTATGCACATTTCGTGGATGAATGAGTGGGTGTGGCCAAAACCACACATACTCATACACTGAATCACCCTACACACGGGCTCACCATAAAAGCCCGTGGGAATCATATTCCCAAATTACTAAGTCAAGTCAAGACTCCTTCAGTAGCTAAAGGATTATGTCCTATCGCGATTGACTCCTTCCTTATGTCTTGTCACTTTCCCCTTGATTCCGGATGTCCCGAAGGCTACGGAAATAATGTTTGCAGAAACGAAAACGTAAGCGCACGTCGGCACGGGAACCATCCCCACAGGGACGAGAACAACTAAAAAGACGAAAATCGTCACAGCAGTAGACAGGTACTTCTTTTGCCGCCTGGCACAGCACAGGGAAGAGCATCATAGCACCAGATGACACGGGATAGGGTGCTTCTTCACAGCCTGACACAGCACACTGCGTAAGTCTCTCTCCAGAACAAGAGGGATTTCACAGCCAAGATGCGCTAGTTTGTCCTCACAGGAGCAGAAACTGACGCGACGTCCAGGAAAGATAGAAGGAAGGAAGAACGGAAGGGAAGAAGGAAGGACATAAAGAAGAAAGAAAGGACGGGGTGAAGGAAGGAAGGAAGGAAGGAAATATGGATGGATGGATAGATGGAAGGAAAGGAGGAGAGAATGAAGGAAGGAAATGTGAATGAATGGATAGATGGAAGGAAAGGAGGAAAGAATGATTGAAGGAGGGAAGGAAGAAAGGAAGGAAGGAAGAACGGAAGGAAGGGTGGAAGGGAGGAAGGGCCGAAGGAACGAAGGAAGAACAGAAAGAAGAAAGAAAGGACAGGGTGAAGGAAGGAAGGAAGTAAATATGGATGGATGGAAGGAGGGAAGGACGGAAGAAAAGAAGGAAGGAAGGAGAGAAGAAAGAAAGGACGGGAAGGAAGGAAGGAAGGAAGGAAAGAAAGATGTATGGATGGAGGGAAGGAAGGAACGAACAAACGAACGAAAAAAGAAAGAAAAGAAGAAAGGAAAGAAGGGAGGCAGGCAATTTGGACTTATTCCGGCAACAGAACACTAAAATGCAGAGATCTTTGTCACTTTTAATGTTGTGCCCCATTGCCTTCTATCACCCGTGTCCTTCTTTCTTGGAGTATTAGCTCCTCTCTCCCTCCTCCTATTGTGCATTGTCCATTTCAACCTACCATCTGTTCTCTCTTCCTTTAGTTTATGAGTGCCGTACCACTTCAGCTCTCGTGTCGACTTGTCTTCTCAGTATTTTTTTCTCTTCTTCTTCTTCCCACTTGCTCGATCTCCTACTCCACTTCTTCCTCCTCCTCCTTCTCCTCCTCCTCCTCCTCCTCCTCCTCCTCCTCCTCCTCCTCCTCCTCCTCCTCTTCCTCCTCCTCCTTCTTCTCCGTTTATTAATCCTCCTCTTCTCTCTTCCCTCCACTCTATTTCCTCCTTGTGCTTGGTGTTGTCGTTGTTGTTGCCATTACAAGTCTTCTTTCTTCTCCTCCTCCTCCTCCTCCTCCTCCTCCTCCTCCCTCCTCCTCCTCCTTCCTCCTCCTCCCCCCTCCTCCTCCTTCCTCCTCATCTTTTTCCTCCTCCTCCTCCATCTCCGTTTATTAATCCTTTTCTTCTCTCTTCCCTGCACTCTATTTCCTCCTTGTGCTTGGTGCTGTCGTTATTGTTGCCACTACAAGTCTTCTTTCTCCTCCTCTTCCTCCTCCTCCTCCTCTTTGCTCTTCTTTTTCTTCGTTCTTCTTCATTATTTCTCCTGGTTTTCTTCCTCCTCTTCTTTCTCATTGCATTTCTTCTTTTTCTTCCTCTTCCTTCTTTCTCCTATTTTTTTTTATTCTTCTTCTCCCTCTTCCTCCCTTACTTTCTTTACTTCCCTCTCTTTTTCCCTCGTTCCTCCTCTTCCTTTTAATCTTCCTCTTATTATTACACCTCTTCTTTCTCCTTTCACTTCTCTTCCTCCTCCTCCTCTTCATTTTCTTTTTTTGCATTCTTCATCTTTGTATTCTTCTTCTTTGCATTATTCATTTTTTACCTTTTCTTCTTTGCATTTTTTTCTTCTTCGCATTTTTTCCTTCTCCTTCGCCTTATCTTTTGTCCTTCTTCTCCTCCTCTTTCATCTTTTCCTTTTTACTTCTTTGTCTTCTACTTCATTATTCTATCCCAATTGATCAATCTTCTCTTGGTATTATACCCTTGGGGTATAATAACTGTTACTGTCAGCTGTGGGTAAGAGACCAAAGGAAATGCCAGAGATAACTTGCACTTATCTGGTTTGGATTATACTGCATTCCATTATGACTGAATACTCTCAAATTGGCAACTAAGGTCACACAGGCAATTTTCAGGATTTTGTATATAACTTTACGACACTTGATTTGAGACATTTTTCTTTATATGTTTATCTGTGCATCTTTATTAATCAGTCAATCAGTTAATTCATTTAATTATTTATCTTAATTTTTTTATGCCTATCTATTTGTTTGTATATTTATTGGGATCATATATATGTCTGTTTATCCATTTATTTTTTCATTTCGTTGTGTATTTGCCATAGTTTATTTATCTACACATATTGATTTATTTATTGATTTACGTAGTCATGTTCAATCTATCACTAAACAATTAATCCACCTAGCAATATGTATATTTTTCACTTGTTTGTTTGGCTATCAAAATATAAATATTCGTACCCAGTTTATTTCAACATGGCATAGAGCTCTCATTCTTACAATTGCAGAGTTTGTTTATGATTTCCGTTCCATATTGAACTCACAACGGGAAGGAGCTACAGAGCGTCGCCTGGGAGTGAGAGGAAGGAGGAGGAGGAGGAGGGGAGGGGTGGGCCAGGAGTTCCCCCCCCTCTCCCTCCCTCTCGCTTTGTGGGTAACGGTTGTTTTGGACAAAAAACGTTAAGTGTGTATTGAACTGAAGGTGTCTTAAGAAAGAAAAAGAAAAAAAAAAGTTAAGTAAAATTGTATTGCGAATGTCTCCCCGACGAATATATATGTATATTTTACCTTGTAGGTTTCAGCTAAAAATAGAGTGAGCTATAATTTATTTCTATAATTTATAATTTATAATTTATAATTTTATTTATTCATCCAAGTCTTTCTCTATGGATCAGTGAACTTATTTATTCATATACTCATTTACTTGTTAGTTTCTTTGTTCTTTTATTTCAGATGAATAAGATATGGCTGTGCTATGCAAGAGAATATCAATTTAGGTATTTGATCAAGTACTAAGCATTTACCTATAAAACTAATCCATCATTATTATTATTATTATTATCATTATTATCATTATTATTATTATTATTATTATTATTATTATTATTATATATATATATATTTTTTTTTTTTTTTTTTTTTTTTTTTACATAGAATGCAACATCAGAGTAGCGAGACAAAAAAAGAGGAATAAGAAAAAAAAGATGCATAGAAAGATCACCAAGGGAGGAAAAATAAAAAAAAAAGATAAAAAATATAAATTCGGGGCTGGGGAGAGTAAGATCGGAAAGGTTGGATAGAACCTGGAACAAACACAGGAGCAGAAGGAACAGAAAAGCATAAGAAGCGGAATTAGATGAAGTCAATGGACCCGACGCGCGCTGAGTTAATGGTGTTACAAGACAAGAAAAAGAAAAGAACAAAAAGTCAATTGCAGGACGGAGGAAAGAAAATGTCACGCCAAGGAACAAGACAGCAATAAGACAAGTATAAGAAAATCAGGATGACATTGATGAAATGGCACGTAAAGAAATAAGAAAGAGAAGGAGAAAAAAGAAAAGAAAATTGTCTTGAAAGAAAATATTCTGGGCTGAAAGACACGAAAATTTGGGAACACAGGAATGTAGAGGGTTTTGAAATCAGGAAGCGAAGTTTAAATACATACCCAAGTTGCATGATCAGAACAAAATTGCTCTTGCTCGAATTGGGGAAAAGGAAAAAAAAGCATTTTAGAGACCTGGAAGAAACCAGCAGCAGTTGAAAAATCTTCTGTGTAATCATTAGTGCATGAGAGAGAGAGAGAGGGAGAGAGAGGGAGGGAAAGAGGGAGAGAAAGAGTGAGAAAGTAGAACAGCGACAATTTTTCTTTTCTGGGAAATGTCTAGCTCTCCAGATGCAATTTTGATATTGCTGAAATATAAAGGCAGCAAGACACACATGGCAAAAAATATATGATGTAAAATATTTTAAGGAATGCTGTTACATTATGATCAAATATACACACATTCTCTCTCTCTCTGTCCCTCTTTTTTTCTCTCACTCACTCACTCACATACACCACACACACACAAACACACACACACACACACACACACACACACATATATATATTTATATATATACATATATATATACATTATATATATATATATATATATATATATATATATATATATATATATATATTCATCTTATCATACACGTTAACATATTTCCATTTTAATTCCTTCCAAACACGATCAAGACTAACAGGAGTCCGTAACTCGTTGGAACCGTATTCGGAAACTGAGACGCTGCCAGGCTGACGACTCGAACCTAGCCGGTGCATAACAAATGGACAGTGACTTAACCAACTCAGCCATCAAGAGGAATTTAAGCACAATTTCTTATGTATGCTCGAGCTACATATGCATACACGAACTTTATACTCGGCCCATCCCCACCGTGATTAGCCATTGATAGTATGTATACATGTGGGATTTTATTGACATATACTGAATGGTCCCCAGTACACAGATATCCATTTTAAGTCACTGTCCATTTGTTACGTATCGGCTAGGTTCGAGTCCTCACCCTGAAAGCGTCTCAGTTTTCGAATATACCTCCATCGAGCTATATACTCCTGTTAGTCTTGTTCGTGCTTGCAAGGAATTGAAATATAAATATATTAATGTGGTTGATAAGATGAATATCGGTGTATATATATATATACGAGAGAAATACGCTAATGGCAGCGACATCAAATCGATAATTTTTATGACAGTTGCATGCAGGGTTCGAACCCGCTGTACTCGGCTATCCGTAAATTACCGTAATTTATCCTTAATTTACGGCTATCCGTAAATTACCGTAAATTATCCGTAATTTACGGATACCCGAGTACAGCAGGTTTGAACCCTTCATGCAACTTTCATAAAAATTATCGGATATATATATATATATATATGTGTGTGTGTGTGTGTGTGTGTGTGTGTGTGTGTGTGTGTGTGTGTGTGTGTGTGTGTGTGTGTGTGTGTGTGTACGATGGTCGATCAACAAATAATGCCTCCTATTTTTTTTATTCCGCATCAAGGGATCCAAGGGGATTGCAGATTGCATTGTTATGATGACTGAACTTATGCACTCATGACCTGAAAGTTTCATTGCTCTGTTGCAAATATTGATGGTGTGACACTCTAAGAAAGTAATCCCTGTCGTGGACGTGCGTCAGAAGCAGAGATGCGTCATTGAATTCCTCCATGCAGAAAAAATTGCACCAATCAACATTCACCGGCGCCTGGTGAACGTTTACGAAGCCGATGCAGTTGATGTCAGCACAGTTTGGAGATGGGTTCGTCGATAAAGTGCGCTCCGGACGTCCATGCACAGCCACCACCCCGGAAAACAAAGTGCGCCTCGATCAACTCATCCGCGCTGATTGGCGGATAACGGTGAATGAAATGCGTGTAGAGTTGGATGTGGGTATCAGTGCACTGGAAACGATGTTGTCATCCCTAAGATACAGCAAACTGTGTGCTAGGTGGGTTCCACGAGTGATCACGCAGGACCAAAAGACCCCCGACGGGATGTCTGTCAGGAGGTGACGGATTCTTTGACCGCATCATCACTGGTGACGAGACGTGGTGTCACCACTACGAGCCGGAGTCCAAACGGCAGTCGATGGAATGGCACCACTCACACTCCCCAGCAAAGAAGAAGTTCAAGACGCAGACATCTGCAGGCAAAGTGATGTGCACCGTCTTCTGGGACAGGAAGGGCGTCATCCTCCTGGATTTCTTGGAACCAGGGGCGACTGTCAACTCTGACCGTTACGTTGAAACGGTGAGCAAGCTGAAGGCCCGGATTGCCCGTGTAAGGCCAGAGAAAAGGGAAACATTCCGTTTGCAACACGACAACGCCAGGCCACACACAAGTTTGTAGACCACGGAATGTGTGACAAAGTTCGGCTGGACGGTGCTGTCTCACCCACCGTATAGTCCCGACGTGGCACCGTCAGACTTCCACTTGTTCGGACCTCTGAAGGACGCATTACGTGAGCAGTGTTTCCTCGACAACAACGCCGTAATTGAAACCGTGAAAAAATGGACCGCCTCGGCAGGCGCTGACTTTTACGACCGAGGCATCAAGGCTCTCGTTCATCGCTGGCAAAAGTGCATTGAGAATGGTGGTAACTACGTAGAAAAATAGATTCTGGAGCACAAAAGGTCACTCGTTTTAATGGCGCCACTCCCGTCTTCGTAGCTCTTCAACTTTTTGAGTTAAAAAATAGGAGGCACTTTTGGAACAACCCAGATATTTTCCTCCAGCGAGGAGTCTAGGAGACTCGGTCACCCCTCTTGCAAGGGGGAAAAGACCATTGGCGAATGAAATCCCCTGATGCTTGCCTGAATAAAACATACGCAGTGTTTCACTCTTTGGTCGAACAAAGGAAGGGTGAGGTCACTTTTCCAGTGCCAAGTTGGGACGCCGTCTCTCTCACACAGGACTTCACAGGCCAGAGTAGCTCGCACCAGACGACGGAACGAAACGGATGTTTGTCTCTGAGAGTACAAAATAGCTTTGAGCTGAAAGCATGCCCGAGGCCATTTGAGAAAAGTCGCGGGGAGTTTTGTCCCTCTAGCCTGTAATAGCGCGGGAGAAACTGCACCAGAAAAAAAAAAAAAAAAAATCTGTCACACTCCGGAGGCCGGCTCGATGCGACGACACGACGTGTATTCCTCGGGGCACTTGTTCAGAACTCTTCTTGTCCTTCAGGTCGTCTTTGTCAGTGATTTATCAAATACACAAATATATATATATATGTCCCACAAGGTAATGTGTTAGTGAGGAAGAGTCTGTCTATATTGCTCACAAAGAAAGAAGAATGCTAATGCGCTCATAAACCTCACTGACATGGGCTAGTTTAGTAGCCGCTAGTGTTAGCGACTTGTAAACTACCCCTCTATTTGCCCAGTGTCAACCGAAAGTTAGTCAACTTACTTCGAAACTATCCTAGTGTCAACAGAAAGTTGGTAAATTTAGCTCGAAATACTATCTTTGTGACAACACTTACTTGCCGGGTAAGTTAACTTGCAGCGAGCACTAGTAGCTACTAAAATAGCTGCTACTAAACTAGCAGCTACTAAGCTCGCACCATGGCAACAAAACTGTAGATTATTTTCGTGTGTATGGATTCAGAATTCCCAGGGAAGTTATTCCGTTTTGTTCAACAGAATATGAATCACTACCACCATATTTAGATGTTCTTATCGATACAATTTTGCTCACAAAACAACATTTATGCAGAAATGAATGCATATAAAAGTATATGAATTACTCAACAATTAAATGTATATATTTGCATGGTTTTGATGATGTCATAGGTCAGGTTCGGGTGTGTACAATTAGGTCACGTCTGTTTGACCCTTCGTTAGGTGTGCCTAATTAGTGGACCGTGTCTATTTGTGGTGATTTCAATGAAGCACAGGTTTCTAGTGTGGACACATTAGCCCCATAACGAAAAAGCTGTGATTGGTTTCTTTGTTCTCATCACTCGTCATCATAGATTACCCTCCCCTCTACGCTCACCCCCCCACCCTCTCTTGATGCCGTTATCACACTGGGCTTCCACGGACTTCGCCATCATCGTCAGTTGAGAGTTCGTTTGAGTGAAAAACGACTTTGGTTATAATATTCTAATTTTCAAATATCCAGATATCAAATAATCTTTCCGTAATGTATAGTAACGGTAAATAACGAAACTAAGAGATTGTAAACTTATACGAGTGTTAGACGTACTGTTGACATGTTCTTAGAGAAGTCTTAGTAAGCGAATTCATATTCTAGTTATTCAAATGGAGGTTGGAGGTAGGATGTCGGAGGAAAAATAGCCCGGTGTGATAGCCCCTTTATCTCACGAGTAACACAATAATGGTCCACATGGACAGAAACGCTGGTAAACTATATTCACGAACAACAAAAAATAACTTCGGAGGTCATTGGGCATTCGTTCGATTTCGTCTTTTTTTGTTATGCTTAACTCTTACGAATAACCAGGAAGTGCAGAAGTTTTGGTTCACTTTCCCTTGTTCATTCGATCAACTTCCCAAATGCTTCACCTCGTTTATTTGTGATTCGTAGACGATTGTCACTCGTTTCTTGATATATTTGCGGAAAGACAAGGCCAAAGGGAGGATTCAATGTCTCGTAAGGCTGCGGTCTCTCTCTCTCTCTCTCTCTCTCTCTCTCTCTCTCTCTCTCTCTCTCTCTCTCTCTCTCTCTCTCTCTCTCTCTCTCTCTCTCTCTCCCCTTCGTTTGAAGAACAATTGTCGTATTGGTTGAGTTTTTTTCTCTACTCGTTCATAGGTAGCTAAGGATATGGCGTCTGCTTTCTCTCTCTCTATCTCTTTATCTGTCTATCTCTCTCTCTCTCTCTCTCTCTCTCTCTCTCTCTCTCTCTCTTTTCACCTGAAAGATAATTGTCGTTTAGGTTGAGTTTTTTCTGTCCTCGTTCATAGGTAGCTAACGACATGGTGTCCTTTCTCTCTCTCTCTCTCTCTCTCTCTCTCTCTCTCTCTCTCTCTCTCTCTCTCTCTCTCTCTCTCTCTCTCTCTCTCTCTCTCTCTCTCTCTCTCTCTCTCTCTCTCTCACTCTTTCTCTTTCGCCTGAAGGATAATTGTCGTATTGGTTGAGTTTTTTCTCTCCCAGAGGAACATCAATGATGTTTCATTCGAAACCATTGCGTAGCTTCTCGGACACAATACATATCTAGGTTCTCCAAAAGGTTCTGCTGTGCGAAGAATTTGTCTGAAATTAGTATGAATATTTTGTGGAAATGAGAATCGACAGCTGCCCCAGAGTCTCCGGGGATCCGGAAGAGGAAGGCGAGGAAGGAATCGGACAAGGCACTTCGCGGGACTTCGACAAGGACTTCGACCTCGCAGTAGGAGACTCGAAAAGTGACGCCAACAACGAAGAAGAAGCGACTGAAGCCTCTAGAGCTCAGTCTGCAGTCAAAAGGAAACGTTCGGATTCGGAAGATGAAGATTCCCATATCGACAAGAAAATCAAAGAATCCGAAGTTTCTGATCTACAAAACCAATGGAAAGAGGTTATGTTTCTTGGCAGAGGCGGTTTCGGATCAGTTCAGCTCATGGAAAAGAACTCTTCTGGTTTCTTTTGCGCCAGAAAAACTGTTAAAATCCGCCGCCTCGAACGCCAATTGGAAGAAGTCGAGATTCACAGGAAACTCGAGCATGAGAACATCATTGCTTTCCTGGGTGAAATCATCGACGAAGAACACCTCTACATTTACCTTGAGTACGCCAGCGGTGGCACTCTGAGACAAATAATCAGCGACAAAGGAGTGCCCGAAGACAAGGCACGATACTACTTTGTTCAGCTGATCCAAGGACTCAAATACGTCCACTCTCTCCACGTTACTCACCGAGACCTAAAACCGGAGAACCTTCTTCTCGCACGCAAAGACGTTCTAAAGATCGGTGACTTCGGGCTCGCCTGTGAGTTCGTGGAGGGAGAGTACCTCAGCAGCGTGTGCGGCACAACGGCCTACATTGCTCCCGAAGTCTTCGCAAGACGCTACAAGGGACAACAGGCCGATATTTGGTCGTGCGGCATTATCCTTTTCGAGCTCCTTACTGGTCGGAGTCCTTGGCGGAGGGCCCAAAGCGGGGATTCAGACTTCGAGATCTGGTCCTCTGCGGTCATGCTGGAGGCGACCGCGGAAATGCGAAAGGAGAGACGATGGGAGTCACTCTCCGAGGAAGCTTTCGCACTTTTTGAAAAGCTTCTCGTTCCAGATCCAGAAGAACGAGCAACTCTTCCATGCATCGATCAAGACGCCTGGATTCAAGGCTGAAGATGCTATAAATGATTTTAAAAATGACAATGAATTATAAGGAAAAGGTTAAGTTTTATGAAAATACTCCCTAAAGCAGTCAAAATACTTCTATGCGATAAACGAATTAGAAAATAATTAAACCGAATTATGAAAAGACAATTAAATTTTACGAAAGTGCTGCTTTGAGTATCTGGCAGATCACTTCTTTTATGGGAAATTTCCCTCAGCTGAATAAAATCATCCGGCGGCAGCCATAATTACATGTGGAGAATGGTTGTGCATGGATGATGCTGTGATGCACAGAAGGGAGTGGGTGAGGGATAGGGGATGAAGGAGAATGTGTGAGAAATAAATTGACGCAACCCGAAGGGATTTCTCCCCGTCTTCTCCTTTTCTGTATAAGGGGACGGAGAGGGGGGGTCGCCGATTTAATGAAGCGGCCTTGCTGTGGATGTGCTTTGTCTTGCGACACTGCTTCTGACCCAGGGCAGTGGGCAAGATGCAGGGATGACCCTTCATCCAGGAGGAGCCAAGGAAAGAGGGAGAATGGTGGTGAATGGGACTGGAGTATGAGGGGATGGAATGGGTGGAAGTGGATTTATGCCTTTGACTTTTTGCTACCTCCCTTGTAAAAGGGAAAAAAGCCCTTGGTATATGCATATATATATATATATATATAAATATATATATATATATATATATATATATATATATATATATATATATATATATATGGATGGGGTGGTGTAAGAGGTAATTGCGAGGGTAATGGGCAGGGGACTGGAGATGGTTAAAGAAAATGGAGAGAAGTGGGAGGTGAGCCAGTTGTTGTTTACTGACGACACTGCGCTTGTGGCAGGGTCAGACGTGGGATTACAAAGGCGGAGCAAGCCGACAGGAGACCTTTTGGTCCATATCTAGGTCGGATGCGATTAAGGGAGTGTGCCGGGATTTTGAAAAATAGACGGTAGAAGAAAGTTGAAGGAAAATGTGTGTCTCTCATTATTCTTCTGGGGTTTCCACATTCCTATACTCCTCTTTTTCGAGTTAAGCTTTATGGAACAGAGACTTTTAATATAAGTAAGACAAAAGAAAAGGAAAGACTAAATTTTTCGATTTCAAGTGTTTGGTAATTCTTTTTTCTCGGATGTTGAAAAGATATGATAATAGATATGTAAACAAACGCAACAAGCGAACGAAATAACCAGCTCACAGACACTGCAGCAGAGTGTTAAGTGGGTTTTTTGTCCGTCTTAATCTGAAAAAAAAATCCATTGATTGGCAACTACGCGTTTAGAGAAAATGCCTCTACCTATTTTTTGGTTAAATCTTACTTCTGACAACATGAGCCCATTGTGTCTGGTCTAATTAATATTCAGTGTGAAAAGTATCTAAATCTTTTTTTTTTTTCTATTCTTCTTCTCCCTCTCCCTCCCTTACTTTCTTTACTTCCTTCTCTTTTTCCCTCGTTCCTCCTCTTCCTTTTAATCTTCCTCTTATTATTACACCTTTCTCCTTTTACTTCCCTTCCTCCTCCTCCTCTTCATTTTTTTTTTTTTTGCATTCTTCTTCTTTGTATTCTTCTTCTTTGCATTATTCATCTTTTACCTTTTCTTCATTGCATTTTTTTTCTTCTTCGCATTTTTTTCCTTCTCCTTCGCCTTATCTTTTGCCCTTCCTCTCCTCCTCTTTCATCTTTTCCTTTTTACTTCTTTGTCTTCTACTTCATTATTCTGTTCCAATATATCAATCTTCTCTTAGTATTATACCCTTGAGGTATAATAACTGTTACTGTCAGCTGTGGGTAAGAGACCAAAGGAAATGCCAGAGATAACTTGCAATTATCTGGTTTTGATTAAACTGCATTCCATTATGACTGAATACTCTCAAATTGGCAACCGAGGTCACACAGGCAATTTTCAGGATTTTGTATATAACTTTACGACACTTGATTTGAGACATTTTTCTTTATATGTTTATCTGTGCATCTTTATTAATCAGTCAATCAATTAATTCATTTAATTATTTACTCTTATTTTTCATATGCCTATCTATTTGTTTGTATATTTATTGGGATCATATATATGTCTGTTTATCCATTTTATTTTTTCGTTTCGTTGTGTATTTGCCATAGTTTATTTATCTACACATATTGATTTATCTATTGATTTATGCAGTCATGTTCAATCTTTCACTAACAAATTAATCCACCTAGCAATATGTATATTTTTCACTTGTTTGTTTGGCTATCAAAATATAAATATTCGTACCCAGTCTATTTTAACATGGCATAGAGCTCTCATTCTTACAATTGCAGAGTTTGTTTATGATTTCCGTTCCATATTGAACTCACAACGGGAAGGAGTTACAGAGCGTCGCCTGAGAGTGAGAGGAAGGAGGAGGAGGAGGAGGGGAAGGAGGAGGAAGAGGAGGATGAGGAGAGGGAGGGGTGGGCCAAGAGTTTCCCCCCCTCTCCCTCTCCCTCCCCCTCTCCCTCCCTCTCGCTTTGTGGGTAACGGTTGTTTTGGACAAAAAACGTTAAGTGTGTATTGAACTGAAGGTGTCTTAAGAAAGAAAAAGAAGAAAAAAAGTTAAGTAAAGTTGTATTGAGAATGTCTCCCCGATGAATATATATATATATATATATATATATATATATATATATATATATATATATGATATATATATATATATATATATATATATATATATATATATATATATATATATATATATGATATATATATATATATATATATATATATATATATATATATATATATATATTACCTTGTAGGTTTCAGGTAAAAAATAAAGAGAGTGAGCTATGATTAATTTGTCTAAATATTCATCTAAGTCTTTCTCTATGGATCAGTAAACTTACTTGTTTATTCATATAATCATTTACTTGTTAGTTTCTTTATTCTTTTATTTCAGATGAATAAGATATGGTTGTGCTATGCAAGAAAAGATCAATTTAGGTATTTGATCAAGTACTAAGCATTTAACTATAAAACTAATCCTTTTTTTTTTTTTTTTTTTTTTTTTTAACATAGAATGCAACATCAGAGTAGCGAGACAAAAAAAGAGGAATAAGAAAAAAAGATTCATAGGAAGAGCACTAAGGGAGGAACAATATAAAAAAAGAGAAAAAAAAATTAAAATCGGGGCTGGGGAGTAAGATCGGAAAGGTTGGATAGATCCTGGAACAAACACAGGAGCAGAAGGAACAGAAAAGCATAAGAAGCGGAATTAGATTAAGTCAATGGCCGTGGACCCGACGCGCGCTGAGTTAATGGTGTTACAAGACAAGAAAAAGAAAAGAACAAAAACACAATTTCAGGACGGAGACAAGGTGGAGGAAAGAAAATGCCACGCCAAGGAACAAGACAGCAATAAGACAAGGATAAGAAAATCAGGACATTGATGAAATGGCGCGTAAAGAAATAAGAAAGAGGAGAAAAGAGAAAACAAAATTGTCTTGAAAGAAAATATTCTGAGCTGAAAGACACGAAAATTTGGGAACACAGGAATGTAGAGGGTTTTGAAATCAGGAAGCGAAGTTTAAATACATACCCAAGTTGCATTATCAGAACGAAATTTCTCTTGCTCGAATTTGGGAAAAGGAAAGAAAAAGCATTTTAAAGATCTGGAAGAAACCAGCAGCAGTTGAAAAATCTCCTGTGTAATCATTAGTGCATGAGAGAGAGAGAGAGAGAGAGAGAGAGAGAGAGAGAGAGAGAGAGGAAGAGAGGGAAAGAGGGAGAGAAAGAATGAGAAAGTAGAACAGCGACAATTTTTCTTTTCTGGGAAATGTCTAGCTCTCCAGATGCAATTTTAATATTGCTGAAATATAAAGGCAGCAAGACACACATGGCAAAAAATATATGATGTAAAATATTTTAAGGAATGCTGTTACATTATGATCAAATATACACACAAATACACACATTCTCTCTCTCTCTGTCCCTCTTTTTTTCTCTCACTCACTCACTCACATACACCACACACACATACACAAACACACACACACACACACACACATATATATATTTATATATATACATATATATATACATTATATATATATATATGTATATATATATATATATATATATATATATATATATATATATTCATGTTATCATACACGTTAACTTATTTCCATTTTAATTCCTTCCAAACACGATCAAGATTAACAGGAGTCCGTAACTCGTTGGAACCATATTCGGAAACTGAGACGCTGCCAGGCTGACGACTCGAACCTAGCCGGTGCATAACAAATGGACAGTGACTTAACCAACTCAGCCATCAAGAGGAATTTAAGCACAATTTCTTATATATGTATGCTCGAGTTACATATACATCCACGAACTTTATACCCAACCCATCCCCACCATGATTAGCCATTGATAGTATGTATACAAGTGGTATTTTATTGACATATACTGAATGGTCCCCAGTGCACAGATATCCATTTTAAGTCACTGTCCATTTGTTACGTATCGGCTAGGTTCGAGTCCTCAGCCTGAAAGCGTCTCAGTTTTCGAATATACCTCCATGGAGCTATATACTCCTGTCAGTCTTACTCGTGTTTGCAAGGAATTAAAATAGAAGTATATTAATGTGATTAATAACATGAATATCGGTGTACTGGGGACCATTCAATATATGTATATATATTATATATATATATATATATACATATATATGTATATATACATATATATATATATATATATATATTGTTGTGAAGGTTGGACAGATGAGTGAAAAGGTGGTAGAGAAATACGGGTTAGAGCGAGAACACTGTATTACTGACGTTTCGACTACAAGTCTTCTTCAGAGTGACAGACAGCGTGTGTGTACATCATATATACTCTCTTTATGGCTCATCCGGCTGGACGTTTCAGCAAGTCGCATGCCGATTGGCCCGATACTCCCTCCTCCACAACCAATCTGGCGGCTGCAAATGCCAAGTTAACGAACCCTTCTCTGTGGTTGCTGACCTTTCCCAGTGTAATGCACGCGGACTCGACCAGCTTTCTCATTCTCCTTTGAAGTCCGGTGCAGATCGGGCGTGCTCCTTCCCATTCTGGTAAATGTCCGTGTGTGTCCACATGTACTACCAGTGAATTTGAAGTCCTGTGATGTCGTAGGTCGTTCTTGTGTTCTCCTAGTCTTTTTGTCAACCCCCGTGACGTCTCACCGTAATATGTTGCAGGACATCCACTACATGGTATTCCGTATACTATGCTATTTTCGTTGGTGTGTTGTTCTTGTTTGTTACTTAGGACGTCTTTTATTTTGCGCCCGGATTTATACGCTATTTGGATGCCGGCTTTAGATAACGTATTGGTTATGGCTTTTGCTTCCTTTGCGAAAGGTACTACTAGGTATTTTATTGAAGCTTTGTCACTTTTCGGTCTTGCGTAAATTTCTTCCGCTTTCCTTCTCAATTTGGATAGTAGTCCTGCTGGGTACATAAGCTTGCGGAAGACATTAAATATGTAGGACATCTCCTCTTCTATATATTCTTTGTTGCATATCCTCAATGCTCTCAGATAGAAACCTATTATCATACCTGTTTTTGTGCGTGTGCTGTGATGGGATAAGTAGTGTATGAAGTCGTCTTTGTTCGTGGGTTTTCTGTATACTGAAAACTTTACATCCGTTTCACCCCGATGAATGACAGTGTCTAGGAATGGTAATTGGTTGTCTTTCTCAAATTCCACTGTGAACTGGATGTCTTTGTTCACTTCGTTAAGCATGCGGAGTTTATTGTTTATATCTGTTCCCTCGGGTACCACCACCAACACGTCATCTACGTATCAGCCGGATGAGCCATAAAGAGAGTATATATGATGTACACACACGCTGTCTGTCACTCTGAAGAAGACTTGTAGTCAAAACGTCAGTAATACAGTGTTCTCGCTCTAACCCGTATTTCTCTACCACCTTTTCACTCGTATATATATATATATATATATATATATATATATATATATATATATATATATATATATATATATATATATAATATATATGAGAAATTCGCTAGTAAACAGCGACATCAATCAGACAATCTCCATGACCGTCGCGCAGAGGATTCAAACCACTAAAGCGGGTGTTATGGAGCCTCTCTTGGGTCCAGAACCAGTGGTTCGAATCCTCTGCGCGACGGTCATGGAGATTGTCATATATATATATATGTATATGTATATATATATATATATATATACATATATATATCCGAGGGTATTGCAATTTGCATTGTTATGATGACTGAACTTATACACTCGTGACCTGAAAGTTTAATCTCTGTTGCAAATTGATGGTGTGATACTCAAAGAAAGCAATCCCTGTCATGGAAGTGCGTCAGAAGCAGTGATGCGTCATTGAATTCCTCCATGCAGAAAAAATTGAACCAATCAACATTCACGGGCGCCTGGTGAACGTTTACGAAGCCGATGCAGTTGATGTCAGCACAGTTAGGAGATGGGTTCGTCGATTTTAGAGTGGCGACAGAGATGTGAGTGATAAAGTGCGCTCCGGACGTCCATGCACAGCCATCACCCCGGAAAACAAAGTACGCCTCGATCAACTCATCCGCGGTGATCGGCGGATAAAGGTGAATGAAATGCGTGAAGAGTTGGATGTGGGTGTCAGTGCACTGGAAACGATGTTGTCATCCCTAAGATACAGCAAAGTGTGTGCTAGGTGGGTTCCACGAATGATCACGCAGGACCAAAAGAACCCCCGACGGGATGTCTGTCAGGACTTGTTGGATCGGTACGAAACCGAATGTGACGGATTCTTGGACCGCATCATCACTGGTGACGAGACGTGGTGTCACCACTACGACCCGGAGTCCAAACGGCAGTCGATGGAATGGCACCACTCGCACTCCCCAAGAAAGAAGAAGTTCAAGACGCAGACATCTGCAGGCAAAGTGATGTGCACCGTCTTCTGGGACAGGAAGGGCGTCATCCTCCTGGATTTCTTGGAACCAGGGGCGACTGTCAACTCTGACCGTTACGTTGAAACAGTGAGCAAGCTGAAGGCCCGGATTGCCCGTGTAAGGCCAGAGAAAAGGGAAACATTCCGTTTGCAACACGACATCGCCATGCCACACACAATGTTTGTAGACCACGGAATGTGTGACAAAGTTCGGCTGGGCGGTGCTGTCTCACCCACCGTATAGTCCCGACGTGGCACCGTCAGACTTCCACTTGTTCGGACCTCTGAAGGACGCATTACGTGGGCAGCGTTTCCCCCACAACAACGCCGTAAACGCAGCCGTGAAGCCGTGAAAAAATGGACCGCCTCGGCAGGCGCTGACTTTTAAGACCGAGGCATCAAGGCTCTCGTTCATCGCTGGCAAAAGTGCATTGAGAATGGTGGTGACTACGTAGAAAAATGAATTCTGGAGCATAAATGGTCGCTCGTTTTAATGGGGCCACTCCCGTCTTCGTAGCTCTTCAACTTTTTGAGTTAGAAAATAGGAGGCATTACTTTTGGAACGACCCAGATATTTTCCTCCAGCGAGGAGTCTAGGAGACTCGGTCACCCCTCTTGCAAGGGGGAAAAGACCATTGGCGAATGAAATCCCCTGATGCTTGCCTGAATGAAACATATGCAGTGTTCCACTCTTTGGTCGAACAAAGGAAGGGTGAGGTCCCTTTTCCAGTGCCAAGTTGGGACGCCGTCTCTCTATCACAGGACTCCACATGCAGGAGCAGCTCGCACCAAACGACCGAACGAAACGGATGTTTGTCTCTGAGAGTACAAAATAGTTTTGAGCTGAAAGCATGCCCGAGGCTATTTGAGAAAAGTCGCGGGGAGTTTTGTCCCTCTAGCCTGTAATAGCGCGGGAGAAACTGCACCAGAAAAAAAAAAAATATATATGTCACACTCCGGAGGCCGGCTCGATGCGACGATACGACGTGTATTCCTCGGGGCACTTGTTCAGAACCCTTCTTGTCCTTCAGGTCGTCTTTGTCAGTGATTTATCAAATACACAAATATATATATATATGTCCCACAAGGTAATGTGTTAGTGAGGAAGAGTCTGTCTATATTGCTCACAAAGAAAGAAAAATGCTAATGCGCTCATAAACCTCACTGACACGGGCTAGTTTAGTAGCCGCTAGTGTTAGCGACTTGTAAACTACCCCTCTATTTGCCCAGTGTCAACCGAAAGATAGTCAACTTACTTCGAAACTATCCTAGTGTCAACAGAAAGTTAGTCAATTTAGCTCGAAACTATCTTTGTGACAACAATTGCCGGGTAAGTTAACTTGCAGCGAGCACTAGTAGCTACTAAAATAGCTGCTACTAAACTAGCAACTACTAAGCTCGCACCATAGCAACAAAACTGTAGATTATTTTCGTGTGTATGGATTCAGAATTCCCAGGGAAGTTATTCAGCTTTGTTCAACAGAATATGAATCACTACCACCATCGTTAGATGTTCTTGTCGATACAATTTTGCTCACAAAACCTTTATGCAGAAATGAATGCATATAAAAGTATATGAATTACTCAACAATTAAATGTATATATTTGCATGGTTTTGATGATGTCATAGGTCAGGTTCGGGTGTGTACAATTAGGTCACGTCTGTTTGACCCTTCGTTAGGTGTGCCTAATTAGTGGACCGTGTCTATTTGTGGTGATTTCAATGAAGCGCAGGTTTCTAGTGTGGACACGTTAGCCCCATAGATTACCCTCTCCTCTACCCCCCCCCCACCCTCTCTTGATGGCGTTATCACACTGGGCTTCCACGGACTTCGCCATCATCGTCAGTTGAGAGTTCGTTTGAGTGAAAAACGACTTTGGTTATAATATTCTAATTTTCAAATATCAAGATATCAAATAATCTTTCCGTAATGTATAGTAACGGTAAATAACGAACTAAGAGATTGTAAACTTATACGAATGTTAGACGTACTGTTGACAAGTTCTTAGAGAAGTCTTAGTAAGCGAATTCATATTCTAGTTATTCAAATGGAGGTTGGAGGTAGGATGTCGGAGGAAAAATAGCCCGGTGTGATAGCCCCTTTATCTCCCGAGAAACACAATAACGGTCCATATGGATAGAAACGTTGGTAAACTATATTCACGAAAAACAAGAAATAACTTCGGAGGTCATTGGGCATTCGTTCGATTTCGTCTTTTTTTTTTATGCTTAAATCTAACGAATAACCAGGAAGTGCAGAAGTTTTGGTTCGCTTTCTCTTATTCATTCGATCAACTTCCCAAATGCTTCACCTCGTTTCTTTGTGATTCGTAGACGCTTGTCACTCGTTTCTTGATAGATTTGCGGAAAGACAAGGCCAAAGGAAGGATTCAGTGTCTCGTAAGGCTGCGGTGTCTCTCTCTCTCTCTCTCTCTCTCTCTCTCTCTCTCTCTCTCTCTCTCTCTCCTTCGTCTGAAGAACAATTGTCGTATTGGTTGAGTTTTTTTCTGTACTCATTCATAGGTAGCTAAGGATATGGCGTCTGCTTTCTCTCTCTCTCTCTCTCTCTCTCTCTCTCTCTCTCTCTCTCTCTCTCTCTCTCTCTCTCTTTTTCGCCTGAAAGATAATTGTCGTTTAGGTTGAGTTTTTTCTGTCCTCGTTCATAGGTAGCTAACGACATGGTGTCCTTTCTCTTTCTCTCTCTCTCTCTCTCTCTCTCTTTCTCTCTCTCTCTCTCTCTCTCTCTCTCTCTCTCTCTCTCTCTCTCTCTCTCTCTCTCTCTCTCTCTCTCTCTCTCTCTCTTTCACCTAAAGGATAATTGTCGTATTGGTTGAGTTTTTCTTCCCAGAGGAACGTCAATGATGTTTCATTCGAAACCATTGCGTAGCTTCTCGGACACACTACATATCTAGGTTCTCCAGAACGTTCTGCTGTGCGAAGAATTTGTCTGAAATTAGTATAAATATTTTGTGGAAATGAGAACCGACAGCTGCTCCAGAGTCACCGGCTATCCGGAAGAGGAAGGCGAGGAAGGAATCCAGGGACAAAGGACTTCGAGGGACTTGGACAAGGACTTCGACCTCGCAGTAGGAGACTCGAAAAGTCACGCCAACAACGAAAAAGAAGCGACTGAAGCCTCTAGAGCTCAGTCTGCAATCAAAAGGAAACGTTCGGATTCGGAAGACGAAGTTTCACATGTCGATAAGAAACTTAAAGAATCCGAAGTTTCTGATCTTCGAAATCAATGGAAAGAGGTTATGTTTCTTGGCAGAGGCGGTTTCGGATCAGTTCAGCTTATGGAAAAGAACTCTTCTGGTTTCCTTTGCGCCAGAAAAACTGTTAAAATCCGCCGCCTTGAACGCCAATTGAAAGAAGTCGAGATTCACAGGAAACTCGAGCATGAGAACATCATTGCTTTCCTGGGTGAAATCATCGACGAAGAACACCTCTACATTTACCTTGAGTACGCCAGCGGTGGCACTCTGAGACAAATAATCAGCGACAAAGGAGTGCCCGAAGACGAGGCACGATACTACTTTGTTCAGCTGATCCAAGGACTCAAATACGTCCACTCTCTCCACGTTACTCACCGAGACCTAAAACCGGAGAACCTTCTTCTCACACGTAACGACGTTCTCAAGATCGGTGACTTCGGGCTCGCCTGTGAGTTCGTGGAGGGAGAGTACCTCAGCAGCGTGTGCGGCACAACGGCCTACATTGCTCCCGAAGTCTTCGCAAGACGCTACAAGGGACAACAGGCCGATATTTGGTCATGCGGCATTATCCTTTTCGAGCTCCTTACTGGTCGAAGTCCTTGGCGGAGGGCCCAAAGCGGGGATTCAGACTTCGAGATCTGGTCCTCTGCGGTCATGCTGGAGGCGACCGCGGAAATGCGAAAGGAGAGACGATGGGAGTCACTCTCCGAGGAAGCTTTCGCACTTTTTGAAAAACTACTCCTTCCAGATCCAGAAGAACGAGCCTGGATTCAAGGCTCAAGATGCAATGAATGACTTTCAAATTACAATGAATTATAAGGAAGAAATTAAGTTTTATGAAGCCACTGCCTAAAGTAGTCAAAATACTTCTATGCGATAAACGAATTAGAAAATAATTCAACCAAATTATGAAAAGTAAATTAAGTTTTACGAAAGTGCTGCTTAGAGTATCTGGCAGATCACTTCTTTTATGGGAAATTTCCCTCAGCTGAATAAAATCATCTGGCGACAGCCAAAATTGCATGTGGAGAATGGTTGTGTATGAATGATGCTGTGATACATAGAAGGGAGTGGGTGGGGGATGGGAGGTGAGGAAGTATGTGTGAGAAATAAATTGACACAGCCCAAAGGGATTTCTCCCCGTCTTCTCCTTTTCTACATAAGGGGGTCGTCGATTTAATGAAGCGGCCTTGCTGTGGATGTGCTGTGTCTTGCGACACTGCTTCTGACCCAGGGCAGTGGGTGAGATGCAGGGATGACCCTTCATCCAGGAGGAGCCAAGGAAAGAGGGAGAATGGTGGTGAATGGGACTGGAGTATGAGGGGATGGAATGGGTGGAAGTGGATTTATGCCTTTGACTTTTGGCTACCTCCCTTGTAAAAGGGAAAAAAGTCCTTGGTATGTGTATGTTTATGGATGGGGTGGTGCAAGAGGTAAATGCGAGGGTAATGGGCAGGGGACTGGAGATGGTCAGAGAAAATGGAGAAAAGTGGGAGGTGAGCCAGTTGTCGCTTGCGGACGATACTGCGCTTGTGGCAGGGTCACAGGTGGGATTTAGGCAGTTAGGCCCGAAGTTTTGGAAAATAGACGATAGAAGAAAGTTGAAGGTAAGTGTGGTGTCACGCATTCATGTGTCTTATGCGTATTAATAAAGACAAATGATAAATTACGACAAGTTTGACAAACGCAAGTTTGGGTTAAGGGTAAACATATTTTAAATATATAAGTAAATTGTATCAAAATTGTCGTCTTGGATCCTGTATATACATTTTGAATATATAATGTGATTTCTTGCTGTAAAAAGAAGTACTGATGATGCTGGGTTACCACAGAAGTGAGTTAAAGGCTTACGTATCTAATATGTTGTGTTGGAACCTTCTAGAAGTTTTATCTGACTTCGTCTCAGAATTTAAGACATATATATAATATATAGCCGTTCGCTATAAACACACCTTATTTCCTTATTTCTGGATGTTATTTGTATATTTGTATTTGTATATTTGTATTTGTTATTTGTATATTTAGATGTTGCCTTTCATTTAGGTCATCTATTTTACATGCATAAAAGACAACTTTCGAACAAGATTTCATGATAGTGTTTCTTTCCTTTGTAATGGTTTATAATCCATATCATAAACCTCAAAATATATTGTTTCACATTTCTATATAATTTTATATAGAAAACTTATGTAATTAGATAACATGATGAAACATCGCGTGAACCCGAGCTTTCTTGAAAGTCGTAGAAATGACTGTAGGACAGACTTGATCCAGCTATCGTGCGATACTGTCTACTCTACATCTCTAACTTGATATCTGAGATTTTGGTCGTCCTGAGGCATGAACAATTCTCACCCTTTGTAGATAGCCAGTTTGCTATCGTAAAATCTTACACGTCGCAAACTAGTATTGTCGAGAACACGGTTCAACAATTGGCTTGATACGGTTTTCTGTGGTAGTCACATAACTACTCAGATTCTGGTCAAACCCTGAGCCTTGAACACTTCTCTGCCTATATAATTGTCTTATTCCAAAACTACATTTATTGTTTCTAGAAGTTGTTCAGTGGTCAAAATCCTAAGGCCTGAACTTTTGTACATAATTCCGTTTCCCATCTACTCATTAAAATCACCTGTCAATTTTTCGACATGTGCATAATAGATCTTTTTCTCCTATCCCTCTAATTTATTTTCCCCTGTGCACGAAAGTCAAAACAACTTCGTGTGGGAAGGCGGTCGTGTACATAGATTTTCCCGGCG
>NC_134809.1:14013417-14045917 GCF_046742065.1 Oratosquilla oratoria
GTTGAAGGAAAATGTGTGTCTCTCATTATTCTTCTGGGGTTTCCATATTCCTATACTCCTCTTTTTCGAGTTAAGCTTTATGGAACAGAGACTTTTAATATAAGTAAGACAAAAGAAAAGGAAAGACTAAATTTTTCGATTTCAAGTGTTTGGTAATTTTTTTTTCTCGGATGTTGAAAAGATATGATAATAGATATGTAAACAAACGCAACAAGCGAACGAAATAACCAGCTCACAGACACTGCAGCAGAGTGTTAAGTGGGTTTTTTGTCCGTCTCAATCTGAAAAAAAAATCCATTGATTGGCAACTACGCGTTTGGAGAAAATGCCTCTACCTATTTTTCGGTTAAATCTTACTCCTGACAACATGAGCCCATTGTGTCTGGTCTAATTAATATTCAGTGTGAAAAGTATCTAAATCATTTTTTTTTTCTATTCTTCTTCTCCCTCTCCCTCCCTTACTTTCTTTACTTCCTTCTCTTTTCCCCTCGTTCCTCCTCTTCCTTTTAATCTTCCTCTTATTATTACACCTTTCTCCTTTTACTTCCCTTCCTCCTCTTCCTCTTCATTTTTTTTTTTTTTTGCATTCTTCTTCTTTGTATTCTTCTTCTTTGCATTATTCATCTTTTACCTTTTCTTCATTGCATTTTTTTCTTCTTCGCATTTTTTCCCTTCTCCTTCGCCTTATCTTTTGCCCTTCCTCTCCTCCTCTTTCATCTTTTTCTTTTACTTCTTTGTCTTCTACTTCATTATTCTGTTCCAATATATCAATCTTCTCTTGGTGTTATACCCTTGAGGTACAATAACTGTTACTGTCAGCTGCGGGTAAGAGACCAAAGGAAATGCCAGAGATAACTTGCAATTATCTGGTTTGGATTAAAGTGCATTCCATTATGACTGAATACTCTCAGATTGGCAACTGAGGTCATACAGGCTGTTTTCAGGATTTTTTTATAAATTTACGACACTTGATTTGAGACATTTTTCTTTATATGTTTATCTGTGCATCTTTATTAATCAGTCAGTCAATTAATTCATTTAATTATTTATCTTATTTTTTTATATACCTATCTATTTGTTTGTATATTTATTGACTCATATATCTGTCTGTTTATACGTTTATTTTTTTCATTTCGTTGTGTATTTGCCATAGTTTATTTATCCACACATATTGATTTGTTTATTGATTTACGTAGTCATGTTCAATCTTTCACTAAACAATTAATCCACCTAGCAATATGTATATTTTTCACTTGTTTGTTTAGCTATCAAAATATAAATATTCGTACCCAGTTTATTTCAACATGGCATAGAGCTCTCATTCTTACAATTGCAGAGTTTGTTTATGATTTCAGTTCCATATTGAACTCACAACGGGAAGGAGCTACAGAGCGTCGCCTGGGAGTGAGAAGAAGGAGGAGGAGGAGGAGGGGAAGGAGGAGAAAGAGGAGAAGGGGGAGGGGGAGGGGTGGGCAATGAGTTTCCCCCCCCCCTCTCCCTCTCCCTCCCCCTTCCCTCTCGCTTTGTGGGTAACGGTTGTTTTGGACAAAAAACGTTAAGTGTGTATTGAACTGAAGGTGTCTTAAGAAAGAAAAAGAAGGAAAAAAGTTAAGTAACATTGTATTGAGAATGTCTCCCCGACGAATATATATATATATATATATATATATATATATATTTTTTTTTTTTTTTTTTTTTTTTTTTTTTTTTTTTACCTTGTAGATTTCAGGTAAAAATAAAGAGAGTGAGCTATAATATATTTGTCTAAATATTCATCCAAGTCTTTCTCTATGGATCAGTGAACTTACTTGTTTATTCATATACTCATTTACTTGTTAGTTTCTTTATTCATTTATTTCAGATGAATAAGATATGGCTGTGCTATGCGAGAAAAGATCAATTTAGGTATTTAATCAAGTACTAAGCATTTAACTATAAAACTAATCCCTTTTTTTTTTTTTTTTTTTTTTAAATAGAATGCAACATCAGAGTAGCGAGACAAAAAAAGAGGAATAAGAAAAAAAGATGCATAGGAAGAGCACTAAGGGAGGAAAAATATTACAAAAAAAGAAAAACAATTAAAATCGGGGCTGGGGAGTAAGATCGGAAAGGTTGGATAGATCCTGGAACAAACACAGGAGCAGAAGGAACAGAAAAGCATAAGAAGCGGAATTAGATGAAGTCAATGGCCGTGGACCCGGCGCGCGCTGAGTTAATGGTGTTAAAAGACAAGAAAACGAAAAGGAAAAAAAAAGACAATTTCAGGACGGAGGAAAGAAAATGCCACGCCAAGGAACAAGACAGCAATAAGACAAGGATAAGAAAATTAGGATGACATTGATGAAATGGCGCGTAAAGAAATAAGAAAGAGGAGAAAAAAGAAAAGAAAATTGTCTTGAAAGAAAAATATTCTGGGCTGAAAGACACGAAAATTTGGGAACACAGGAATGTAGAGGGTTTTGAAATCAGGAAGCGAAGTTTAAATACATACCCAAGTTGCATTATCTGAACAAAATTGCTCTTGCTCGAATTTGGGAAAAGGAAAAAAAAAAGCATTTTAAAGACCTGGAAGAAACCAGCAGCAGTTCAAAAATCTTCTGTGTAATCATTAGTGCATGAGAGAGAGAGAGAGAGAGAGAGAGAGAGAGAGAGAGAGAGAGAGAGAGAGAGAGAGAGAGAGAGAGAGGGAAAGAGGGAGAGAAAGAGGGAGATAGTAGAACAGCGACAATTTTTCTTTTCTGGGAAATGTCTAGCTCTCCAGATGCAATTTTAATATTTCTGAAATATAAAGGCAGCAAGACACACATGGCAAAAAATATATGATGTAAAATACTTTAAGGAATGCTGTTACATTATGATCAAATATACACACAAATACACACATTCTCTCAGTCCCTCTCTCTTTTTTTTTCTCTCACTCACTCACATACACCACACACACACACACACAAACACACACACATACACAATTATATATACATATATATATATATATTACATATATTTATATACATATATATACATATATATATATATATATATATATATATATATATATATATATATATTTATCTTATCAAACACGTTAACTTATTTCCATTTTAATTCCTTCCAAACACGATCAAGACTAACAGGAGTCCGTAACTCGTTGGAAACATATTCGGAAACTGAGACACTGTCAGGCTGAGGACTCGAACCTAGCCGATACGTAACAAATGGACAATGACTTAAACAACTCAGCCATGAAAAGGAATACAAATTCAGCACACTTTCTTATTTGGGTATGGTCGAGTTAAAAACGTATACACGTACTTTATACTCAACCCATCCCCACCATGATTACCCGTTGGTAGTATGTACATAAGTGTGATTCTTATTAACATATACTGGATGGTCCCCAGTGCACAGATATCCATTTTAAGTCACTGTCCATTTGTTACGTATCGGCTAGGTTCGAGTCCTCAGCCTGAAAGCGTCTCAGTTTTCGAATATACCTCCATGGAGCTATATACTCCTGTCAGTCTTACTCGTGTTTGCATGGAATTAAAATAGAAGTATATTAGTGTGGTTGATAAGATGAATATTCAATATATATATATATATATATATATATATATATATATATATATTTATATATATATATTATATGAGAAATTCGCTAGTAAACAGCGACATCAATCAGACCTCCATGACCGTCGCGCAGAGGATTCAAACCCGCTGCTCTGGCGGGTGTTATGGAGCCTCTCTTGGGTCCAGAAGCAGTGGGTTCGAATCCTCTGCGCGACGGTCATGGAGATTGTCATATATACATATATTTATATATATATATGTATATATGATATATATATATATATATATATATATTTATATGTGTGTGTGTGTGTGTGTGTGTGTGTGTGTGTGTGTGTGTGTGTGTGTGTACGAGGGTCGTTCCAAAAGTAATGCCTCCTATTTTTTATTCGCCCGAAGGGATCCAAGTGGATTGCAAATTGCATTGTTATGATGACTGAACTTATGCACTCATTACCTGAAAGTTTCATCTCTCTGTTGCAAATATTGATGGTGTGACACTCTAAGAAAGCAATCCCTGTCGTGGACGTGCGTCAGAAGCCGAGATGCGTCATTGAATTCCTCCATGCAGAATTTTTTTTAACCAATCAACATTGACCGGCGCCTGGTGAACGTTTACGAAGCCGATGCAGTTGATGTCAGCACAGTTAAGAGATGGGTTCGTCGATTTCAGAGTGGCGACAGAGATGTGAGTGATAAAGTACGCTCCGGACGTCCATGCACAGCCACCACCCTGGAAAACAAAGTACGCCTCGATCAACTCATCCGCGCTGATCGGCGGATAACGGTGAATGAAATGCGTGTAGAGTTGGATGTGGGTGTCAGTGCACTGGAAACGATGTTGTCATCCCTAGGATACAGCAAAGTGTGTGCTAGGTGGGTTCCACGAATGCTCACGCAGGACCAAAAGGACCACCGACGGGATGTCTGTCAGGACTTGTTGGATCGGTACGAAGCCGAAGGTGACGGATTCTTGGACCGCATCATCACTGGTGACGAGACGTGGTGTCACCACTACGAGCCGGAGTCCAAACGGCAGTCGATGGAATGGCACCACTCACACTCCCCAGCAAAGAAGAAGTTCAAGATGCAGACATCTGCAGGCAAAGTGATGTGCACCGTCTTCTGGGACAGGAAGGGCGTCATCCTCCTGGATTTCTTGGAACCAGGGGCGACTGTCAACTCTGACCATTACGTTGAAACGTTGACCAAGCTGAAGGCCCGGATTGCCCGTGTAAGGCCAGAGAAAAGGGAAACATTCCGTTTGCAACACGACAACGCCAGGCCACACACAAGTTTGAAGACCACGGAATGTGTGACAAAGTTCGGCTGGACGGTGCTGTCTCACCCACCGTATAGTCCCGACCTGGCACCGTCAGACTTCCACTTGTTCGGACCTCTGAAGGACGCATTACGTGGGCAGCGTTTCCCCGACAACAACACCGTAATTGCAGCCATGAAAAAATGGACTGCCTAGGCAGGCACTGACTTTTACGACCGAGGCATCAAGGCTCTCATTCATCGCTGGCAAAAGTGCATTGAGAATGGTGGTGACTATGTAGAAAAATAAATTCTGGAGCACAAAAGGTTGCTCGTTTTAATGGTGCCACTCCCGCAATTGTAGCTCTTCAATCTTTTGAGTTAAAAAATCGGAGGCACTTTTGGAACGACCCAGATATTTTCCTCCAGCGAGGAGTCTAAGAGACTCGGTCACCCCTCTTGCAAGGGGGAAAAGACCATTGGCGAATGAAATCCCCTGATGCTTGCCTGAATAAAACATACGCAGTGTTTCACTCTTTGGTCGAACAAAGGAAGGGTGAGGTCACTTTTCCAGTGCCAAGTTGGGACGCCGTCTCTCTATCACAGGACTCCACACGCAGGAGCAGCTCGCACCAAACGACGGAACGAAACGGATGTTTGTCTCTGAGAGTACAAAATAGTTTTGAGCTGAAAGCATGCCCGAGGCTATTTGAGAAAAGTCGCAGGGAGTTTTGTCCCTCCAGCCTGTAATAGCGCGGGAGAAACTGCATCAGAAAAAAAAAAAAAAAAAAAATCTGTCACACTCCGGAGGCCGGCTCGATGCGACGACACGACGTGTATTCCTCGGGGCACTTGTTCAGAACTCTTCTTGTCCTTCAGGTCGTCTTTGTCAGTGATTTATCAAATACACCAATATATATATATATATATATATATATATATATATATATATATATATATATATAATATATATATATATATATATATATATATATATATATGTCCCACAAGATAATGTGTTAGTGAGGAAGAGTCTGTCTATATTGCTCACAAAGAAAGAAGAATGCTAATGCGCTCATAAACCTCACTGACACGGGCTAGTTTAGTAGCCGCTAGTGTTAGCGACTTGTAAACTACCCCTCTATTTGCCCAGTGTCAACCGAAAGTTAGTAAACTTACTTCGAAGCTATCCTAGTGTCAACAGAAAGTTAGTAAATTTAGCTCGAAATACTATGTTTGTGACAACACTTACTTGCCGGGTAAGTTAACTTGCAGTGAGCACTAGTAGCTACTAAAATAGCTGCTACTTAACTAGCAGCTACTAAGCTCGCACCATGGCAACAAAACTGTAGATTATTTTCGTGTGTATGGATTCAGAATTCCCAGGGAAGTTATTCCGCTTTGTTCAACAGAATATGAGGCACTACCACCATCGTTAGACGTTCTTATTGATACAATTTTGCTCACAAAACAACCTTTATTCAGAAATGAATGCATATAAAAGTATATGAATTACTCAACAATTAAATGTATATATTTGCATGGTTTTGATGATGTCATAGGTCAGGTTCGGGTGTGTACAATAAGGTCACGTCTGTTTGCCCCTTCGTTAGGTGTGCCTAATTAGTGGACCGTGTCTATTTGTGGTGATTTCAATGAAGCGCAGGTTTCTAGTGTGGACACGTTAGCCCCATAACGAAAAAGCTGTGATTGGTTTCTTTGTTCTCGTCACTCGTCATCATAGATGGCCCTCCCTCTACCCCCCCCCACCCTCTCTTGATGGGGTTATCACACTGGGCTTCCACGGACTTCGCCATCATCGTCAGTTGAGGGTTCGTTTGAGTGAAAAACGACTTTGGTTATAATATTCTAATTTTCAAATATCCAAATATCAAATAATCTATCCGTAATGAATAGTAACGATGAATAACGAACTAAAAGACGAATGTTAGACATACTGCTGAAATGTTCTAAGAGAAGCCTTAGTGAGCGAATTCACATTCAAGTTATTCAAATGGAGGTTGGAGGTAAGATGTCGGAGGAAAAATAGCCCGGTGTGATAACCCCTTTAGCTCCCTCCCGAGTGACACGATAATGGTCCACATGGATAGAAACGCTGGTAAACTGTATTCACGAACAACAAAAAATAACTTCGGAGGTCATTGGTCATTCGTTCGATTTCGTCTTTTTTTTTGTAATGCTTAACTCTTACGAATAACCAGGAAGTGCAGAAGTTTGGGTTCACTTTCCCTTATTCATTCGATCAACTTCCCAAAAGCTTCACCTCATTTCTATCTGGTTCGTATACGTTTGTCGCTCGTTTCTTGATATATTTACGGAAAGACAGGGCCAAAGGAAGGATTCAGTGTCTCGTAAGGCTGCCGTGTCTTTCTCTCTCTCTCTCACCTGAAGGATATTTGTCGGATTGGTTGAGTTTTTTTCTCTCCATCTTCATAGGTTGCTAAGGACATGGTGCCCTCTCACTCTCTCTCTCTATCTGTCTATCTCTCTGTCTCTCTCTCTCTCACTCTTTTCTCTCTCTCTCTCTCTCTCTCTTTTCACCGGAAAGATAATTGTCGTTTAGGTTGAGTTTTTTCATGCCCTCGTTCATAGGTAGCTAACGACATGGTGTTCTCTCTCTCTCTCTCTCTCTCTCTCTCTCTCTCTCTCTCTCTCTCTCTCTCTCTCTCTCTCTCTCTCTCTCTCTCGCCTGAAGGATAATTGTCGTATTGGTTGAGTTTTTTCTCTCCCAGAGGAACGTCAATGATGTTTCATTCGAAACCATTGCGTAGCTTCTCGGACACACTACATATCTAGGTTTTCCAGAACGTTCTGCTGTGCGAAGAATTTGTCTGAAATTATTATAAATATTTTGTGGAAATGAGAATCGACAGCTGCTCCAGAGTCACCGGCGATCCGGAAGAGGAAGGCGAGGAAGGAATCCAGGGACAAAGGACTTCGAGGGACTTCGACAAGGACTTCGACCTCGCAGTAGGAGACTCGAAAAGGGACGCCAGCAACGAAAAAGAAGCGACTGAAGCCTCTAGAGCTCAGTCTGCAATCAAAAGGAAACGTTCGGATTCGGAAGACGAAGTTTCACATGTCGATAAGAAACTTAAAGAATCCGAACTTTCTGATCTTCGAAACCAATGGAAAGAGGTTATGTTTCTTGGCAGAGGCGGTTTCGGATCAGTTCAGCTCATGGAAAAGAACTCTTCTGGTTTCCTTTGCGCCAGAAAAACTGTTCAAATCCGACGCCTCGAACGCCAATTGAAAGAAGTCGAGATTCACAGGAAACTCGAGCATGAAAACATCATTGCTTTCCTGGGTGAAATCATCGACGAAGAACACCTCTACATTTACCTTGAGTACGCCAGCGGTGGCACTCTGAGACAAATAATCAGCGACAAAGGAGTGCCCGAAGACGAGGCACGATACTACTTTGTTCAGCTGATCCAAGGACTCAAATACGTCCACTCTCTCCACGTTACTCACCGAGACCTAAAACCGGAGAACCTTCTTCTCACACGTAACGACGTTCTCAAGATCGGTGACTTCGGGCTCGCCTGTGAGTTCGTGGAGGGAGAGTACCTCAGCAGCGTGTGCGGCACAACGGCCTACATTGCTCCCGAAGTCTTCGCAAGACGCTACAAGGGACAACAGGCCGATATTTGGTCATGCGGCATTATCCTTTTCGAGCTCCTTACTGGTCGAAGTCCTTGGCGGAGGGCCCAAAGCGGGGATTCAGACTTCGAGATCTGGTCCTCTGCGGTGATGCTGGAGGCGACCGCGGAAATGCGAAAGGAGAGACGATGGGAGTCACTCTCCGAGGAAGCTTTCGCACTTTTTGAAAAACTACTCCTTCCAGATCCAGAAGAACGAGCCTGGATTCAAGGCTCAAGATGCAATGAATGACTTTCAAATTACAATGAATTATAAGGAAGAAATTAAGTTTTATGAAGCCACTGCCTAAAGTAGTCAAAATACTTCTATGGCCTATGCGATAAACGAATTAGAAAATAATTCAACCAAATTATGAAAAGTAAATTAAGTTTTACGAAAGTGCTGCTTAGAGTATCTGGCAGATCACTTCTTTTATGGGAAATTTCCCTCAGCTGAATAAAATCATCTGGCGACAGCCAAAATTGCATGTGGAGAATGGTTGTGTATGAATGATGCTGTGATACATAGAAGGGAGTGGGTGGGGGATGGGAGGTGAGGAAGTATGTGTGAGAAATAAATTGACACAGCCCAAAGGGATTTCTCCCCGTCTTCTCCTTTTCTACATAAGGGGGTCGTCGATTTAATGAAGCGGCCTTGCTGTGGATGTGCTGTGTCTTGCGACACTGCTTCTGACCCAGGGCAGTGGGTGAGATGCAGGGATGACCCTTCATCCAGGAGGAGCCAAGGAAAGAGGGAGAATGGTGGTGAATGGGACTGGAGTATGAGGGGATGGAATGGGTGGAAGTGGATTTATGCCTTTGACTTTTGGCTACCTCCCTTGTAAAAGGAAAAAAAAACTTGGTATATGCATGTTTATGGATGGGGTGGTGCAAGAGGTAAATGGAAGGGTAATGGGCAGGGGACTGGAGATGGTCAGAGAAAATGGAGAGAAGTGGGAGGTGAGCCAGTTGTCACTTGCGGACGATACTGCACTTGTGGCAGGGTCAGAGGTGGAATTAAGGGAGTTAGTCCCGGAGTTTTGGAAAATAGACGATAGAAGAAAGTTGAAGGTAAGTGTGGTGTCACGCATTTATGTTTTTTATGCGTATTAAAAAAGACAAGTGATCAATTACAACAAGTTTGACAAACGCAAGTTTGGGTTAAGGGTAAACATATTTTGAATATATAAGTAAATTGTATAAAAAATGTCTTGAATCCTGTATATGCATTTTGAATATATAATGTGATTTTTTGCTGTAAAAAGAAGTACTGATGATGCTTGGTTACCATAGAAGTGGGTTAAAAGCTTACGTATCTAATATGTTGTGTTGGAACCTTCTAGAAGTTTTGTCTGACATCGTCTCAGAATTTAAGACATATATGTAATATATAGCCGTTCGCTATCAACACACCTTATTTCCTTATTTCTGGATGTTATTTGTATATTTAAATGTTGCCTTTCATTTTTAAACGGTCATCTATTTTACATGCATAAAAGACAACTTTCGAACAAGATTTCATGATAGTGTTTCTTTCCTTTGTAATGGTTTATAATCCATATCATAAACCTCAAAATATATTGTTTCACATTTCTATATAATTTTATATAGAAAAGTTATGTAATTAGATAACATGATGAAACATCGCGTGAACCCGAGATTTCTTGAAAGTACTGTAGGGCAGACTTGATCCAGCTATCGTGCGATACTGTCTACTCTACATCTCTAACTTGATATCTGAGATTCTGGTTTCCTGAGGCATGAACAATTCTCACCCTTTGTAGATAGCCAGTTTGGTATCGTAAAATCTTACACGTCGCAAACTAGTATTGTCGAGAATACTGTTCAACAATCGGCTTGATACGGTTTTCTGTGGTAGTCACTTAACTACTCAGACTCTGGCTTGAACACTTCTCTGCCTATACAATTGTCTTATTGTATAACTACATTTTTTTTTTCTTACAAAAGTTATTCAGTGGTCATAATCCTAAGCCCTGAACATCTCACTTTGGTACATAGTTCCGTTTCCCATTCTCTTCATTAAAATCATCTGTCAATTTTTCGACATGTGTATAATAAAACTTTTTCTCCTATCACTCTAATTTACCTTCTCTTGTGCACGAAAGTCAAAACAGCTTTGTGTGGAGGCGGTCTTCTATATAGATTTTCCCGGCGCTTCGTGAAGTACTAGGGGTGATCAGAAAGTAATGACAGTCGGACTCGTAGCTGAGAGACTATAAGTGTTGGGGGGGGCGGGGAGCAAGGGGCAGCAAGTGTTGCCTGTTGTTACATGTTTGAGCTTGTCGCTGTTTGTCTAGCTTACATTTTATTGTTGCGCTGTGCGATTGCATCATTGTTGGTTTGCCTCTCTAACCGGAAACATGGATTTTTCGAAAGAAGGCTGTAGATTCTACACCTTCACAAGGTGGAAACTCGGGAAAAAAGCAACGAAGATCAGAGAGGAATTGGTGCAAGTTTTTCCCGAGTCTACTCCATCACTGGAAACTGTTTCCCGCTGGATTCGAGCTTTCGCAGCCGGAAAATTGCAGCTAGAAGATGATCATCGTCCTGGCCGCCCTCGGACATCCGTGACCGAAGCAACGACGGTCCGTGCGCGGGCCATCATTGACGAAGATCCAGCAGTTACTCTTCAATTCTTATCCTTGGAGCTCGGTGTCAGTTATGGGAGCGCACATGACATCGTGCATGAACACTTAGGGCTGAGGAAGAAGTGTGCTCGATGGATACCTCATTTGCTTACGGAAGAGCAGAAGAGCGAACGGGTGCGGATTTGTCGTCTATGGCTGGCTGAATTCGAGCCAAATGGTCCGAAACGGTTCTCAGATGTAGCTACCGGAGATGAGTGTTGGATTTCTTTCTTCACCACCAGAGACAAGCAGTCTAACATGGTGTGGTTGAGTGATGAAGAACCTCGACCTCAGATTCTGAAGGAAGGATTTCGCAGCAGGAAGCGCCTTTTCACCATCTTCTTCAATTCACAAGGACCAATGTGTGTGGATGTAATGCCTCAACAGTGTACTATCACAGCCCAGTACTACACTGATCACGTCCTTCCTCGAGTCCTGGAATATCAGGCCAAGACTGCACCAACCCGTCGCCGATCGCGCCTTTTGCTGCACCATGACAATGCTGCCCCCCACAAAGCTCGCCTCACTGTGCAGTTCCTGGAGCAGCAGGGAATCACACTTCTCCCCCACCCACCCTACTCGCCTGACCTTGCTCCCTGTGATTTTTGGTTGTTTCCAAAGATCAAGGGTGCGATCGCAGGGAAGCTGTTTCATCGCATCCAAGATCTGGCGCGAGCAGTCAATTCAGAGCTACGAGGTATATCGGCTTCTGAGTACCGTGAGTGCTTCATGAAGTGGCGAAAGAGGATGGAACTTTGCATAGAGGCAGGAGGGGAGTACTTTGAAGGAATGTAGGCCACTCTTTGGATCTCTGTACCGTGAAAATATATGGTATCACTGTCATTACTTTTTGATCACCCCTCGTATAATAGGATCTCAGTGAGAATCGGAGGAGAACTTCATCGACACGACCGTAAGAACATAAGAACATAAGAATAAATGAGACTGCAAGAGACCATAAGGCCTACACTAGAGTGAGTAAAACTAAGATGCTGAGATGTACAAGAGAAGAGGATGGCAGAGAGTTGGAAGTAAGTCTTAAAGGAGAGAAGCTGGAGGAAGTGGATAGTTAGGAGTATTCGGGTCGCATGTGGCAGGAAATGGAGGAGTGGAACTGGAGGTAAATTGTAGATTGAGAGAATCAAATAAATGCCTTGTGGGATGAAAAAGTGTCATGAGAAATAGGCATCTGAGAATGGATGCAAAAAGGAGATTATATGAAGGGAATTTAAAAGAGACTGTGAGAAGAAGTTTAAATGTGTTTGAGATGAAATATCTGAGAAGTATGGTAGGGTTACAAGGTTGGATAGGGTGAAAAACGAGGAGGTGAGGAGGAGAGTGAGGACTTTTTTAGTTGGTGAATGATGTCGTTTTCTTAATGATGAAATCGTACAACTGATGTCATGATCAATGGATTACTTAATGTCTGTAATAGCACGGGAGAAACTGCACACAAAAAAAAAAAAAAAAAAATCTTTGTCACACTCCAGAGACTGGCTCGATGCGGCGACATGACGCGTATTCCTTGGGACATTTATTCAGAACTCTGCTTGTCCTTCAAGTCGTCTTTCTCAAAGATTTATCAAATATACAAATATATATATATGCTCCACAAGGTAACGAGTTAGTAAGGAAGGGTCTTCTTGTCCTTCAAGTCGTCTTTGTCAGTAGTTTATCAAATATACAAAAAATATATATGCTCCACAAGGTAATGAGTTAGTAAGGAAGGGTCTTCTTGTACTTCAAGTCGTCTTTGTCAATAGTTTATCAAATATAGTGGAATTCCTGACTCGCTCGTGGTATATTTCTGGGAATTTTTTCGTATTTTCAGTTTTACTTTCACGTTTTAGACTGCCCCCCCCCCCTCTTTCCCCGCAACTTTCCTCCTTTTTCTCATAATGCTTCCTGAGTCCTTCAGAGTTTCCTTCTCCTTTTTTTACCTTTTTCTTCAATTATTTTGCTCTTTTTATGTTCCATAATTGTTCCCATATATATATATATATATATATATATATATACATAAATATACACATGTATGTTTATATATATATATATATATATATATAATATGTATACATAAATATACACATGTATGTATATATATATGTATATATATAATATGTATGCATAAATATACACATGTATGTATATATATATATATACTTATACATATATATTTATATATATATATATATATGTACACGTATATATATACACATACATATATGTACACATGTATGTATATATAAATGTATATATATATATATACATATATATATATAATATATATATATATACATATGTATATATACATATACTTGTGTAGATTTATACCCTGTGTGGAGACGAGGATTTTGGGCATCTTATTTATCTTGTTCGTATGTAAATGTGTGTGTGTATGTGTGTGTGTGTGTGTGTGTGTGTGTGTGTGTGTGTGTGTGTGTGTGTGTGTGTGTGTGTGTGTGTGTGTGTGTGTGTAAGATTGTTCTAACCAACTGTAATAACAGGCTCCGAGGTAACAAGAAACTTAGCTTTTGGCTCTGGGAGTTAAGTCTAAGAGTTACCACTCACGTTATTCATTGAGAATGTGGCCAATTGTTCTCTCCTCGTTCATAGATAGTGAAAGACATGGTGTCTGCTCTCTCTCTCTCTTTCTCTCTCTCTCTCTCTCTCTCTCTCTCTCTCTCTCTCTCTCTCTCTCTCTCTCTCTCTCTCTCTCTCCTTCGTCTGAAGGATAATTGTAGTATTGGTTGAGTTTTTTCTCTACTCGTTCATAGGTAGCTAAGGATATGGCGTCTACTTTCTCTCTCTATCTATCTATATATCTGTCTATCTATGTATCTATCTATCTATCTATCTATCTATCTTTTTCTCTTCTCGTTCATAAGTAGCTAACGACATGGTGTTCTCTCTCTCTCTCTCTCTCTCTCTCTCTCTCTCTCTCTCTCTCTCTCTCTCTCTCTCTCTCTCTCTCTCTCTCTCTCTCTCTCTCTCTCTGTCTCTCTCTCTCTCTCTCTTTCGCCTGAAGGATAATTGTCGTATAGGTTAACTTTTTTCTCTCCCAGAGGAACGTCAATGATGTTTCATTCGAAACCATTGCGCAGCTTCTCGGACACAATATATATCTAGGTTCTCCAAAAGGTTCTGCTGTGCGAAGAATTTGTCTGAAATTAGTTTGAATATTTTGTGGAAATGAGAACCGACAGCTGCTCCAGAGTCGCCGGAGATCCGGAAGAGGAAGGCGAGGAAGGAATCCAGGGACAAAGGACTTCGAGGGACTTCGACAAGGACTTCGACCTCGCAGTAGGAGACTCGAAAAGTCACGCCAACAACGAAAAAGAAGCGACTGAAGCCTCTAGAGCTCAGTCTGCAATCAAAAGGAAACGTTCGGATTCGGAAGATGAAGATTCCCATGTCGATAAGAAACTTAAAGAATCCGAAGTTTCTGATCTTCGAAACCAATGGAAAGAGGTTATGTTTCTTGGCAGAGGCGGTTTCGGATCAGTTCAGCTCATGGAAAAGAACTCTTCTGGTTTCCTTTGCGCCAGAAAAACTGTTCAAATCCGACGCCTCGAACGCCAATTGAAAGAAGTCGAGATTCACAGGAAACTCGAGCATGAAAACATCATTGCTTTCCTGGGTGAAATCATCGACGAAGAATACCTCTATATCTACCTTGAGTACGCCAGCGGTGGCACTCTGAGACAAAGAATCAGCGACAAAGGAGTGCCCGAAGACGAGGCACGATATTACTTTGTTCAGCTGATCCAAGGACTTAAATACGTCCACTCTCTCCACGTTACTCACCGAGACCTAAAACCGGAGAACCTTCTTCTCACACGCGACGACGTTCTCAAGATCGGTGACTTCGGGCTCGCCTGTGAGTTCGTGGAGGGAGAGTACCTCAGCAGCGTGTGCGGCACAACGGCCTACATTGCTCCCGAAGTCTTCGCAAGACGCTACAAGGGACAACAGGCCGATATTTGGTCATGCGGCATTATCCTTTTCGAGCTCCTTACTGGTCGAAGTCCTTGGCGGAGGGCCCAAAGCGGGGATTCAGACTTCGAGATCTGGTCCTCTGCGGTGATGCTGGAGGCGACCGCGGAAATGCGAAAGGAGAGACGATGGGAGTCACTCTCCGAGGAAGCTTTCGCACTTCTTGAAAAACTACTCCTTCCAGATCCAGAAGAACGAGCCTGGATTCAAGGATGAAGATGCAATGAATGACTTTGAAATCACAATGAATTATAAGGAAGAAATTAAGTTTTATGAAGCCACTGCCTAAAGTAGTCAAAATACTTCTATGCGATAAACGAATTAGAAAATAATTCAACCAAATTATGAAAAGTAAATTAAGTTTTACGAAAGTGCTGCTTAGAGTATCTGGCAGATCACTTCTTTTATGGGAGATTTCCCTCAGCTGAATAAAATCATCTGGCGACAGCCAAAATTGTATGTGGAGAATGGTTGTGTATGAATGATGCTGTGATACATAGAAAGGAGTGGGTGGGGGATGGGAGGTGAGGAAGTATGTGTGAGAAATAAATTGACACAGCCCAAAGGGATTTCTCCCCGTCTTCTCCTTTTCTTGCGACACTGCTTCTGACCCAGGGCAGTGGGTGAGATGCAGGGATGACCCTTCATTCAGGAGGAGCCAAGGAAAGAGGGAGAATGGTAGTGAATGGGACTGGAGTATGAGGGGATGGAATGGGTGGAAGTGGATTTATGCCTTTGACTTTTGGCTACATCCCTTGTAAAAGGAAAAAAAAACTTGGTATATGCATGTTTATGGATGGGGTGGTGCAAGAGGTAAATGGAAGGGTAATGGGCAGGGGACTGGAGATGGTCAGAGAAAATGGAGAAAAGTGGGAGGTGAGCCAGTTGTCGCTTGCGGACGATACTGCGCTTGTGGCAGGGTCACAGGTGGGATCAAGGCAGTTAGTCCCGGAGTTTTGGAAAATAGACGATAGAAGAAAGTTGAAGGTAAGTGTGGTGTCACGCATTTATGTGTTTTATGCGTATTAAAAAAGACAAATGATCAATTACAACAAGTTTGACAAACGCAAGTTTGGGTTAAGGGTAAACATATTATAAATATATAAGTAAATTGTATCAAAATTATCGTCTTGGATCCGGTATATGCATTTTGAATATATAATGTGATTTCTTGCTGTAAAAAGAAGTATTGATGATGCTGGGTTACCACAGAAGTGAGTTAAAGGCTTACGTATCTAATATGTTGTGTTGGAACCTTCTAGAAGTTTTGTCTGACTTCGTCTCAGAATTTAAGACATATATATAATATATAGCCGTTCGCTATAAACACACCATGTTTCCATATTTCTAGATGTTATTTGTATATTTAAATGTTGCCTTTCATTTTTAAACGGTCATCTATTTTACATGCATAAAAGACAACTTTCGAACAAGATTTCATTATAGTGTTTCTTTCCTAATGGTTTATAATCCATATCATAAACCTCACAATATATTGTTTCACATTTCTATATAGTTTTATATAGAAAAGTTATGTAATTAGATAACATGATGAAACATCGCGTGAACCCGAGCTTTCTTGAAAGTACTGTAGGGCAGACTTGATCCAGCTATTGTGCGATACTGTCTACTCTACATCTCTAACTTGATATCTGAGGCCGGCCATACACTATCATGTACACCTGACAGGTACGCCTGAACAGTCACACCTGTCAGGTATACCTGATAGTGCATGGCGGGAAAAACTAGCCTCTCAGGCGACCTGACAACTGATGAAAATTCGATCAGTTGTCAGGTCGCCTGAGATAATAAGGAGAGAAAGTACAACTCATCTTCTCGAGAATCCATGGCATACCTGACAGGCGTAACTTTTCAGGCGTACCTGTCAGGTGTACATGATAATGTATGGCCGGCATGAGATTCTGGTTTCCTGAGACATGAACAATTCTCACCCTTTGTAGATAGCCAGTTTGGTATCGTAAAATCTTACACATCTATCGTAAACTAGTATTATCTAGAATACTGTTCGGCTTGATACGGTTTTCTATGGTAGTTACTTAGCTACTCAGACTCTCCCTATATTATCTAAGTCTAAATAAAAATATTCTTCTAAAAAAAACGCTGTGGAAGTCGGGGACAGGTGGTATTACGGTGACACTTTGTCCTAAAAATATTCTTGAAAAAGCGCTTGGGTACGAGTAAGTCGGGGTCAGGTGGTATTCTTCTTCTTCGCGTTCTTCTTCTTCTTCTTCTTCTTCTTCTTCGCGTTCCTCTTCTTCTTCTTCGCGTTCTTCTTCTTCTTCTTCTTCTTCTTCGCGTTCTTATTATTCTTCTTCGCGTTCTTCTTCTTCCTCGCGTTCTTCTTCGCGTTCTTCTTCGCGTTGTTCTTCGCGTTCTTCTTCGCGTTCTTCTTCCTCGCGTTCTTCTTCGCGTTCTTCTTCGCATTCTACTTCGTGTTCTTCTTCGCGTTCTTCTTTGCGTTCTTCTTCGCGTTCTTCTTCGAGTTCTTCTTCGTGCTGGGGATCCCGTGTTGGGGTTCCGCCCCGAGGCCGAGGCCGAAGGGGAAGACGAGGGAGTAGAGCGCGGAAAGCTGTGGCCGTAGGCAGCTGTTTGCGCAGCCAAGCCCGCGACTTATTGTCTTATACATAGTTCCGTTTCCCATTCTCTTCATTAAAATCACCTGTCAATTTTTCGACATGTGCATAATGAACCTTTGTCTCCTATCCCTCTAATTTATCTTCCCCTGTGCACGAAAGTCAAAACAACTTCGTGTGGGGAGGCGGTCGTGTACATAGATTTTCCCGGCGCATTGTGAAGTATAATAGGATCTCAGTGAGAATCGGAGGAGAACTTCATCCACACGACCGTAAGAACATAAGAACATAAGAATAAAAGAGACTGCAAGAGACCATAAGGCCTACACTAGAGTGATTAAAAGTGAGGTATTGAGATGCACATGAGAAGAGGATGGCAGAGAGTTGGAAGTAAGTCTTAAAGGAGAGAAGCTGGAGGAAGTGGATAGTTTGAAGTATTCGGGTCGCATGTGGCAGGAAATGGAGGAGTGGAACTGAAGGTAAATTGTAGATTGAGAGAATCCAGTAAATGTTTTGTGGGATGAAAAAGTGTCATGAGAAATAGGCATCTGAGAATGGATGCAAAAAGGAGATTATATGAAAGGAATTTAACAGAGACTGTGAGAAGAAGTTTAAATGTGTTTGAGATGAAATGTCTGAGAAGTATGGTAGGGTTACAAGGTTGGATAGAGTGAGAAACGAGGAGGTGAGGAGGAGAGTGAGGACTCTCTTTTCAGTTGTTGAATGATGTCGTTTTCTTAATGATGAAATCATACAACTGATGTTATGATCAATGGATTACTTAATGTAACAAGATTCAATTATCTTTCACTCTACAGCAGAAATGGATGTCACAATTTCGTAAGTTTTGTCTCAGTCTGTTAAGTAGTTATATCTTAATTGTACAAAAACTCCACCAAACATTTAGCCTTTTCTGGTCCTATAACTGCTAGTGTTATTCTCAATCGCAATTCTTTACCTGTTTGAACAATATGACATTGTCCATATTGTTTACATGGCATAGTATGAACATATCCTCCATTTTCACAAAATGAGGAGGATTTTAACTGTGTAAGCGCTCGTAGAGACAACGTTGATATTGAACTCTTAGAGAATGTAAGGAAGCCCTACTACATTCATGTGAAAAGGGAGAACAAAAAGGGATTATAAGCTAAAATTCTCCCTTCGATGTTACAGGAACTTTTTCGTTCTCCTATTAAATGTTTGAGCCATTCCTCTTTTCATGTGCAACAGTACACACACATACACAGACACGTACACACACACACACACACACACACACACACACACACACACACACACACAATACATATATATATACATTCATATTCATGTATATATATTTTTTCTCGTCCTTTACACTTTATATGTGTATGTGTTTGTGTGTGCGTGTGTATACGTTTTAATTGTTCTGCCTGGAATCTCTCTACCACTGAACCTCACAAAAGCTTCACCTCGTTTCTTCCTGGTTCGTAGACTTCCCTTGTTCGTTCGATCAACTTCCCAAAAGCTTCAACTCGTTTCTTTGTGGTTCGTAGACGTTTGTCACTCGTTTCTTGATAGATTTGCGGAAAGACAAGGCCAGAGGAAGGATTCAGTGTCTCGTAAGGCTGCGATGTCTTTCTGTCTCTCTTTCTCTCTCTCTCTCTCTCTCTCTCTCTCTCTCTCTCACTCTATCTCTCTCATTCTTCTTCTTCTTCTTCTTCTTCTTCGTCTTTCTTTCTTTCTTTTTCTTCTTCTTCCTTTCTTTCTTTCTTTCTTCTTCTTCTTTCTTCTTCTTTCTTCTTCTTCTTCTTCTTTTTCTTCTTTTCTTTCTTCTTCTTCCTTTCTTTCTTTCTTTCTTCTTCTTTTTTCTTTCTTTCTCCTTCTTCTTCTTTCTTTCTTCTTCTTCTTTTTTCTTTCTTTTTCTTCTTCTTTCTTTCTTTTTCTTTTTTCTTTCTTACCCTAACGAGGAGCAACTTTAACTGAAACAGACACCTTCCTTCTCTGGTCTCAGGCTTCGGTCATATTTGGTGTGGAATTCCTGACTCGATCGTGGTATATTTCTGGGAATTTTTTCGTATTTTCAGTTTTACTTTCACGTTTTAGACTGCCCCACCCCCCCTCCTCCTTCCCCGCCACTTTCCTCCTTTTTCTCAAAATGCTTCCTAAGTCCTTCAGAGTTTCCTTCTTTTTTTATTTTTTCTTCAATTATTTTGCTCTTTTTATGTTCCATAATTGTTCCCATATATATACACATATATATATATATATATATATATATATATACATATGTATATATACATATATATATATATATATATACATATAAATATATATACATATATGATATATATATACATATATATATATATATATATATATATATATATATGTATATATAAGTATATACTTGTGTAAATTTATACCCTGTGCGAAGACGAGGATTTTGGGTATCTTATTTATCTTGTTCTTATGTAAATGTGTGTGTGTGTGTGTGTGTGTGTGTGTGTGTGTGTGTGTGTGTGTGTGTGTGTAAGATTATTTAACCAACTGTAATAACAGGCTCCGAGGTAACAAGAAACTGAGCTTTTGGCTCTGGGAGTTACCACTCACGTTATTTATTGGGAATGTGGTTAATTATTCTCTCCATATTCATAGATAGTGAAAGACATGGTGTCTGCTCTCTCTCTCTCTCTCTCTCTCTCTCTCTCCTTCGTCTGAAGGATAATTGTCGTATTGGTTGAGTTTTTTCTCTACTCGTTTCTAGGTAGCTAAGGATAAGGCGTCAGCTTTCTCTCTCTCTCTCTCTCTCTCTATATATATATATATATATATATATATATATATATATATATATATATATATAAATAAATATATCTTTTTCACCTGAAGGATAATTGTCGTATAGGTTGATTTTTTTCTCTTCTCGTTCATAGGTAGCTAACGACATGGTGTTCTCTGTCTCTCTTCTCTCTCTTTCTCTTTCGCCTGAAGGATAATTGTCGTATTGGTTGAGTTTTTTCTCTCCCAGAGGAACGTCAATGATGTTTCATTCGAAACCATTGCGTAGCTTCTCGGACACACTACATATCTAGGTTCTCCAGAACGTTCTGCTGTGCGAAGAATTTGTCTGAAATTAGTATCAATATTTTGTGGAAATGAGAACCGACAGCTGCTCCAGAGTCGCCGGCGATCCGGAAGAGGAAGGCGAGGAAGGAATCCAAGGACAAAGGACTTCGAGGGACTTCGACAAGGACTTCGACCTCGCAGTAGGAGACTCGAAAAGGGATACCAACAACGAAAAAGAAGCGACTGAAGCCTCTAGAGCTCAGTCAGCAATCAAAAGGAAACGTTCGGATTCAGAAGACGACGATTCACATGTCGATAAGAAACTTAAAGAATCCGAAGTTTCTGATCTTCGAAACCAATGGAAAGAGGTTATGTTTCTTGGCAGAGGCGGTTTCGGATCAGTTCAACTTATGGAAAAGAACTCCTCTGGTTTCCTTTGCGCCAGAAAAACTGTTCAAATCCGCCGCCTCGAACGCCAATTGAAAGAAGTCGAGATTCACAGGAAACTCGAACACGAAAACATCATTGCTTTCCTGGGTGAAATCATCGACGAAGACTATCTCTACATTTACCTTGAGTACGCCAGCGGTGGCACTCTGAGGCAAAGAATCAGCGACAAAGGAGTGCCCGAAGACGAGGCACGATACTACTTTGTTCAGCTGATCCAAGGACTTAAATACGTCCACTCTCTCCACGTTACTCACCGAGACCTAAAACCGGAGAACCTTCTTCTCGCACGCAAAGACGTTCTCAAGATCGGTGACTTCGAGCTCGCCTGTGAGTTCGTGGAGGGAGAGTACCTCAGCCGCACGTGCGGCACAACGGCCTACATTGCTCCCGAAGTCTTCGCAAGACGCTACAAGGGACAACAGGCCGATATTTGGTCATGCGGCATTATCCTTTTCGAGCTCCTTACTGGTCGAAGTCCTTGGCGGAGGGCCCAAAGCGGGGATTCAGACTTCGAGATCTGGTCCTCTGCGGTGATGCTGGAGGCGACCGCGGAAATGCGAAAGGAGAGACGATGGGAGTCACTCTCCGAAGAATCTTTCGCACTTTTTGAAAAGCTTCTCGTTCCAGATCCAGAAGAACGAGCAACTCTTCCATGCATCGATCAAGACGCCTGGATTCAAGGCTGAAGATGCTATAAATGACTAAAAATGACAATGAATTATAGGGAAAAGGTTAAGTTTTATTAAACTACTGCCTAAAGCAGTCAAAATACTTCTATGCGATAAACGAATCAGAAAATAATTAAACCGAATTATGAAAAGACAAGTTTTACGAAAGTGCTGCTTTGAGTATCTGGCAGATCACTTCTTTTATGGGAATTTTCCCTCAGCTGAATAAAATCATCTAGCGGCAGCCGTAATTGTATGTGGAGAATGGTTGTACATGGATGATGCTGTGATGCACAGAAGGGAATGGGTGAGGGATAGGGGGTGAGGGAGTATGTGTGAGAAATGAATTGACGCAGCCCGAAGGAATTTCTCCCCGTTTTCTCCATTTTTTATAAGGGGACGGAGAGGTGGGTCGCCGATTTAATGAGGTGGCCTTGCTGTGGATGTGCTGTGTCATGCGACACTGCTTCTGACCCAGGGCAGTGCGCGAGATGCAGGGATGACCACGTCATCCAGGAGGTGCCGAGATAAGAGGGAGGGAGTGGGGGTGAATAGGAATGAAGTATGTGTGGATGGAATGGGTGGGAGTGGATTTTATGCCTTTGTTTTTTTGCTACCTCCCTTGTAAAAGGGAAAAAAACCATTTGGTATATGCATATATATATATATATATATATATATATATATATATATATATATATATATATATATATATATATATATATATATATATATGGATGGGGTGGTGCAGGAGGTATATGCGAGGGTAATGGGCAGGGGACTGGAGATGGTTATAGAAAATGGAAAGAAGTGAGAGGTGAACCAGTAACTGTTTGTTGACGACACTGCGCTTGTGGCAGGGTCAGAGGTGGGATTACAAAGGCGGAGCAAGCCGACAGGAGACCTTTTGGTATGATAATAGATATGTAAACAAACGCAACAAGCGAACGAAATAACCAGCTCACAGACACTGCAGCAGAGTGTTAAGTGGGTTTTTTGTCCGTCTTAATCTGAAGAAAAAAAAATCCATTGATTGGCAACTACGCGTTTGGAGAAAATGCCTCTACCTATTTTTCGGTTAAATCCTACTCCTGACAACATGAGCCCATTGTGTCTGGTCTAATTAATATTTAGTGTGAAAAGTATCTAAAAAAAAAAAATTCTATTCTTCTTCTCCCTCTCCCTCCCTTACTTTCTTTACTTCCTTCTCTTTTTCCCTCGTTCCTCCTCTTCCTTTTAATCTTCCTCTTATTATTACACCTTTCTCCTTTTACTTCCCTTCCTCCTCCTCCTCTTCATTTTTTTTTTTTTTTTTGCATTCTTCATCTTTGTATTCTTCTTCTTTCCATTATTAATTTTTTACCTTTTCTTCATTGCATTTTTTTTGTCTTATCATTTATTTCCTTCTCCTTCGCCTTATCTTTTCTCCTTCTTCTCCTCTTCTTTCATCTTTTTCTTATACTTCTTTGTCTTCCATTTCATTATCCTGTTCCAATATATCAATCTTCTCTTGGTATTATACCCTTGGGGTATAATAACTGTTACTGTCAGCTGCGGGTAAGAGACCAAAGGAAATGCCAGAGATAACTTGCAATTATCTGGTTTGGATTAAACTGCATTCCATTATGACTGAATACTCTCAAAATGGCAACCGAGGTCACATAGGCTGTTTTCAGGATTTTTTATATAACTTTACAACACTTGATTTGAGACATTTTTCTTTATATGTTTATCTGTGCATCTTTATTAATCAGTCAATCAGTTAATTCAGAACAAAATTGCTCCTGCTCGAATTTGGGAAAAGGTAAGAAAAAGCATTTTAAAGATCTAGAAGAAACCAGCAGCAGTTGAAAAATCTCCTGTGTAATCATTAGTGCATGAGAGAGAGAAAGAGAGAGAGAGAGAGAGGAAGTGGAAGAGAGGGAAAGAGGGAGAGAAAGAGTCAGAAAGTAGAACAGCGACAATTTTTCTTTTCTGAGAAATGTCTAGCTCTCCAGATACAATTTTAATATTGCTGAAATATAAAGGCAGCAAGACACACATGGCAAAAAATATATGATGTAAAATACTTTAAGGAATGCTGTTACATTATGATCAAATATACACACAAATATACACATTCTCTCTCTCTGTCCCTCTCTCTTTTTTTTCTCACTCACTCACTCACATACACACACACACACACACACACACACACACACACACACACACACACACACACACACACATATATATATATATATATATATATATATACATATATATATATTACAAAGGATTACAAAGGCGGAGCATGCCGAAAGGAGACCTTTTGATATATATCTGGCAGTGAGAAGAGCTTGGAAGAAAGGGAGGCCTTTTGGATAGATTTAAATGAGTGCATAGAGGGTTTAGGAAGAAATGTCAATGTAATAGTACTGGGAGACCTTAATGCTAGGGTAGGAAATGGTCCAATCGATGGAGTGGTTGGGAAGTGTGGAGTTCCAGGAAAGAATCGTAGTGGAGAGTTGATGGTGGAAATGTGTCTAGAAAGAGAGTTGATGATAGCAAATACAGTGTTTCGGAAGAAAGTTAAGCATAAGTACACATGGGAGAGGGTGGTGGAGGGAAGGGTGGTAGATAGAGCGCTAATGGATTATGTAGTGGTAAATAGGATTATGATAGGAAGAGTTAAGGATGTACATGTGCTAAGGGGAGAGGGTGGGGGAATATCAGATCATTTTTTGGTGGAAGGTAAGCTGAGAGTGGAGGATAGATGGAGAAAGAGGAAAGGGACAAAAGGTAGGGAGGTTGTTAGAGTGAACTCCTTGAATGAAAAGGAAAAGGAGAAGGAGTACGAAAAGAAGCTGAAGGAGGAGTGGGAGGGAGTAAAGGATGGAGCAGAGATGGGTGTGGAGGAGGAATGGGGATGGTTCAAGGAGGGAGTCTTAAAGTGTGCAAGGATGGTGTGTGGAACAAGAAGGACAGGGGGAAATAAAAGAAAGGGTAGTGAATGGTGGGATGAGGAAACAAAGAAGGTTGTAGAAGAGAAGAAGCGAGCATTCACAGATTGGTTACAAAAGAGGACGGGGGAGTCATATGAGATGTACAAAGAAAAGAAAAGAGAAGTAAAGCAAAAGGTAAAGGAGGCAAAGAGGAGAGCAGATGTGAAATGGGGTAGGAGTATGACAGAAAATTTTGCAAGTAATAAAAAGATGTTTTGGAAAGAAATAAAGAGAGGAAGAGGAGCCGAATCAAGTAGAGAAGAAAAGGTAAAAGGTACAGATGGAGAGATGATAATGGAAGAGATGGCAGTAAGGGGAAGATGGGCAGAATATTTTAAGGAGTTGCTAAATGTGAAGGAGGATAGGGAAGGAAAGATAGCTGCAGTGGGAAATGCGAAGAAAATAAGAGTGATGAGTGAGGAGAATGGAGGAGAAATAAGGAAGGATGAGGTGAAGGCAGTTGTAAAGATGATGAAAGCAGGTAAGGCACCTGGTCTGGATGGATGCCATGCAGAATGTCTGAAAAAGGGAGGTTCAGTGATGGTGGACTGGTTGGTGACGTTATTTAATGTTTGCTGGAGAGAGGGTAGAGTACCGGAGGACTGGATAAGTGCCTGTATAGTTCCTCTTTACAAGGGAAAAGGGGACAAGTGTGAATGTAGTAGTTTCAGAGGGATTAGCCTGTTAAGTGTAGTAGGGAAGGCTTATGGGAGGATCTTAATTGAGAGGATTAGGAGAGGAACAGAAGGAGTAATTGGTGAGGAACAGTGTGGATTTAGGACAGGTAGAGGTTGTGTAGATCAGATCTTTGTGGTAAGACAGATATGTGAGAAAGCTATAGGAAAGGGGAAGGATGTTTTTTGGGCTTTTATGGATCTGGAAAAGGCTTATGATAGGGTAGACAGAAAGGCACTGTGGGAGGATATGCAGATTTATGGGATAGGAGGAAAGCTTCTAGGAGCTGTCAAGAGTTTTTATGAGAGTAGTAGAGCTTGTGTCAGGATTAGAAATGGAGAGTGTGAGTGGTTTGAAGTAAAGGTGGGACTTCGTCAAGGATGCGTTATGTCGCCCTGGCTGTTCAACTTATACATGGATGGGGTGGTGCGAGAGGTGAATGCTAGGGTAGTGGGTCAGGGATTGGAGATGGTTAAAGAAAATGGAGAAAAGTGGGAGGTGAGCCAGCTGTTGTTTGCGGACGACACTGCGCTTGTGGCAGGGTCAGAGGAGGGATTGAGGAAGTTGGTGGCAGAGTTTGGGAGAGTATGTGATAGAAGAAAGCTAAAGATAAATGTAGGTAAAAGTAAGGTGATGAGATGTACAAGGGGTGAAGGTGGCAGTAGACTGGAAGTGAACATTAAGGGAGAGCGACTGGAGGAAGTGGATAGTTTTAGATACTTGGGTGCAAGTGTAGCAGGAAAAGGTGGAGTGAAGGTGGAGGTAGAATGTAGATTGAGAGAAGCGAGTAAATGCCTTGGTGGATTAAAGAGTGTAATGAGGAATAGACATTTGGGAATGGATGCGAAGAGGAGACTGTATGAAGGAGTGATTGTGCCAACAGCACTGTATGGGGCAGAAACGTGGAACATAAGAGAAGAAGAGAGAAGGAGTTTGAATGTGTTTGAGATGAGGTGTCTGAGAAGTATGGTGGGGGTTACTAGGCTGGATAGAGTGAGAAATGAGGAGGTGAGGAGGAGAACAGGGGTGAAAAAGGATTTGGGAGATAGGGTTGATGAAAGAATATTAGGATGGTTTGGACACATGGAAAGAATGAGTGAAGAAAGACTAGTAAAAGAGGTATGGAAGGCAGATATGGAGGGAGTGAACATGAGGGGACGTCCTAGGATGAGGTGGATGGATGGGGTGAAGGGGGCTTTGGGGAAGAGGGGAATGTCTGTTGAGGAAGGAAGGGAGAGGACGGAAGACAGAGGTGAGTGGAGAATGGTTGTATATGGATGATGTTGTGATTGCATGAGGAGGAATGGGCAGGGGGTGGGGGGTGGGGTAGTATGTGTGAGTAAATTTTGACGCAGCCCGAAGGGATTTTCTCCCCGTCCTCTCCTTATATGCAAGGGGGGACGGAGAGGGGGGTCGCCGATTAAATGAAGCGGCCTTGCTGTGGATGTGCTGTGTCTTGCGACACTGCTTCTGACCCAGGGCGGTGGGCAGGGTGCAGGGATGACCCGTCATCCAGGAGGTGCTCAGATGAGAGGGAGGGTGGGAGGGGTGTGGAGTGTATTTAGGGATGAAATGGGTGGGAGTGTTTTTATGCCTTCCCCTTTTTGGCTACCTCCCTTGTAAGGGGGAAAAAGCCTTGGTATATGTATGTATGTATATATATATATATATATATATATATATATATATATATATATATATGTATATATTCATCTTATCAACCACATTAACTTATTTCCATTTTAATTCCTTGCAAATACGATGAAGATTAACAGGAGTATATAGTTCGATGGAAAGATATTCGGAAATTGAGACGCTGTCAGGCTAAGGACTCGAATCTAGCCGACACGTAACTGATGGACAGTGACTTAACCAACTCAGCCATCAAGAAAGATATAAATTAAGCACAATTTCTTATATATGTATGCTCGAGCTATATATGTATACACGAACTTTATACTCAACCCATCCCCGCCATGATTAGCCATTGGTAGTATGTACACAAATGGGATTTTATTAACACATACTGAATGGTCCCCAGTACACAGATATTCATCTTATGTCACTGTCCATTTGTTACGTATGGGCTTGGTTCGAGTCCTCAGCCTGAAAGCGTCTCAGTTTTCGAATATACCTCCATGGAGCTATATACTCCTGTCAGTCTTGTTCGTGCTTAAAAGGAATTAAAATAGAAATATATTAATGTGGTTGATAAGATGAATATCGGTGTACTGGGACCATTCAATATATATATATATATATATATATATATATATATATATGTACATATATATATATATATATATATATGATGAAGGTGGAAAAAGAAGTCACGGGTCTAGTTCCGAGTAACTGAGTTTATTCCTGACCGGTTTCGCTCTATGCTTCTTCAGAGGCATAGAGCGAAACCGGTCAGGAATAAACTCAGTAACTCGGAACTAGACCCGTGACTTCTTTTTCCACATTCAACAACTTGTCATAATCTACCAACATTTGTCTCAGAATATATATATGTATATATATATATTGTGTGTGTGTATATATATGTATATATGTGTATATATGAGAGAAATACGCTAATGGCAGCGATATCAAATCGATAATTTTTATGACAGTTGCATGCAGGGTTCGAACCCGCTGTACTCGGCTCTCCGTAAATTACCGTAATTTATCCGTAATTTACGGCTATCCGTAAATTACCGTAAATTATCCGTAATTTACGGAGAGCCGAGAATAGCGGGTTCGGACCCTGCATGCAACTGTCATAAAAATTATCGGATATATATATATATATATATATATATATATATATATATATATATATATATGTGTGTGTGTGTGTGTGTGTGTGTGTGTGTGTGTACATGCGAGGGTCGTTCCAAAAGTAATGCCTCCTATTTTCTTTTCATTCCCCCCCAAGGGATCAGAAGGGATTGCAAATTGCATTGTTATGAAGACTGAACTTATGCACTCATGACCTGAAAGTTTCATCTCTCTGTTGCAGATATTGATGGTGTGACACTCTAAGAAAGCAATCCCTATCATGGGCGTGTGTCAAAAGCAGAGATGCGTCATGCAGAAAAAATTGAAACAATCAACATTCACCGGCGTTTGGTGAACGTTTACGAAGCCGGTGCAGTTGATGTCAGCACAGTTTGGAGATGGGTTCGTCGATTTCAAAGTGCGCTCCGGGCGCCCATGCACAGCCACCAACCCGGAAAACAAAGTGCGCCTCGATCAACTCATCCGCGCTGATTGGCGGATAACGGTGAATGAAATGTGTGTAGAGTTGGATGTGGGTGTCAGTGCACTGGAAACGATGTTGTCATCCCTAGGATACAGCAAAGTGTGTGCTACGTGGGTTCCACGAATGTTCACGCAGGACCAAAAGGACCACCACTACGAGCCGGAGTCCAAACGGCAGTCGATGGAATGGCACCACTCACACTCCCCAGCAAAGAAGAAGTTCAAGACGCAGACATCTGCAGGCAAAGTGATGTGCACCGTCTTCTGGGACAGGAAGGGCGTCATCCTCCTGGATTTCTTGGAACCAGGGGCGACTGTCAACTCTGACCGTTACGTTGAAATGTTGAGCAAGCTGAAGGCCCGGATTGCCTGTGTAAGGCCAGAGAAAAGGGAAACATTCCGTTTGCAACACGACAACGCCAGGCCACACACAAGTTTGAAGACCACGGAATGTGTGACAAAGTTCGGCTGGACGGTGCTGTCTCACCCACCGTATAGTCCCGACCTGGCACCGTCAGACTTCCACTTGTTCGGACCTCTGAAGGACGCATTACGTGGGCAGCGTTTCCCCGACAACAACGCCGTAATCGCAGCCGTGAAGCCGTGAAAAAATGGACCGCCTCGGCAGGCGCTGACTTTTACGACCAAGGCATCAAGGCTCTCGTTCATCGCTGGCAAAAGTGCATTGAGAATGGTGGTGACTACGTAGAAAAATAAATTCTGGAGCACAAAAGGTCGCTCGTTTTAATGGTGCCACTCCCGTCTTCGTAGCTCTTCAACTTTTTGAGTTAGAAAATAGGAGGCATTACTTTTGGAACGACCCAGATATTTTCCTCCAGCGAGGAGTCTAGGAGACTCGGCCACCCCTCTTGCAAGGGGGAAAAGACCATTGGCGAATGAAATCCCCTGGTGCTTGCCTGAATAAAACATATGCAGTGTTCCACTCTTTGGCCGAACAAAGGAAGGGTGAGGTCACTTTTCCAGTGCCAAGTTGGGACGCTGTCTCTCTCACACAGGACTTCACAGGCCAGAGTAGCTCGCACCAGACGACGGAACGAAACGGATGTTTGTCTCTGAGAGTACAAAATAGTTTTGAGCTGAAAGCATACCCGAGGCTATTTGAGAAAAGTCGCGGGGAGTTTTGTCCCTCTAGCCTGTAATAGCGCGGGAGAAACTGCATCAGAAAAAAAAAAAAAAAAATCTGTCACACTCCGGAGGCCGGCTCGATGCGACGACACGACGTGTATTCCTCGGGGCACTTGTTCAAAACTCTTCTTGTCCTTCAGGTCGTCTTTGTCAGTGATTTATCAAATACACAATTATATATATATATATATATATATATATATATATATATAATATATATATATATATATATATATATATATATATATATATATATATGTCCCACAAGGTAATGTGTTAGTGAGGAAGAGTCTGTCTATATTGCTCACAAAGAAAGAAGAATGCTAATGCGCTCATAAACCTCACTGACACGGGCTAGTTTAGTAGCCGCTAGTGTTAGCGACTTGTAAACTACCCCTCTATTTGCCCAGTGTCAACCGAAAGTTAGTAAACTTACTTCGAAACTATCCTAGTGTCAACAGAAAGTTAGTAAATTTAGCTCGAAATACTATCTTTGTGACAACACTTACTTGCCGGGTAAGTTAACTTGCAGTGAGCACTAGTAGCTACTAAAATAGCTGCTACTTAACTAGCAGCTACTAAGCTGGCACCATGGCAACGAAACTGTAGATTATTTTCGTGTGTACAGATTCAGAATTCCCAGGAAAGCTATTCCGCTTTGTTCAACAGAATATGAATCTACCACCATCTTTAAATGTTCTTATCGATACAATTTTGCTCACAAAACAACCTTTATGTAGAAATGAATGCATATAAAAGTATATAAATTACTCAACAACTAAATGTATATATTTGCATGGTTTTGATGGTGTCATAGGTCCGGTTTGGATGTGTACAATAATATTACGTCTGGTTGACCCTTCGTTAAGTGTGCCTGATTAGTGGATCGTGTCTATTTGTGGTGATTTCAATGAGGCGTAGGTTTCTAGTGTGGGCACATTAGCCCCATAACGAAAAAGTTGTGATTGGTTTCTTTGTTCTCGTCACTCGTCATCATAGATGGCCCTCCCACTACCCCCCCCCCCACCCTCTCTTGATGGCGTTATCACACTGGGCTTCCACGGACTTCGCCATCATCGTCAGTTGAGAGTTCGTTTGAGTGAAAAACGACTTTGGTTATAATATTCTAATTTTCAAATATCAAGATATCAAATAATCTTTCCGTAATGTATAGTAACGGTAAATAACGAAACTAAGAGATTGTAAACTTATACGAGTGTTAGACGTACTGTTGACAAGTTCTTAGAGAAGTCTTAGTAAGCGAATTCATATTCTAGTTATTCAAATGGAGGTTGGAGGTAGGATGTCGGAGGAAAAATAGCCCGGTGTGATAGCCCCTTTATCTCCCGAGTAAGACAATAATGGTCCACATGGATAGAAACACTGGTAAACTATATTCACGAACAACAAAAAATAACTTCGTTCGATTTCGTCTTTCTTTTTTTTTCTTTTTTCTTTTTTGTTATGCTTAACTCTTACGAATAACCAGGAAGTGCAGAAGTTTTGGTTCACTTTCCCTTATTCATTCAATCAACTTCCCAAATGCTTCTGCTCGTTTCTTTGTGATTCGTAGACGCTTCTCACTCGTTTCTTGATATATTTGCGGAAAGACAAGGCCAAAGGAAGGATTCAGTGTCTCGTAAGGCTGCGGTCTCTCTCTCTCTCTCTCTCTCTCTCTCTCTCTCTCTCTCTCTCTCTCTCTCTCTCTCTCTCTCTCTCTCTCTCTCTCTCCCTCCCCCCTTCGTCTGAAGAACAATTGTCGTATTGGTTGAGTTTTTTTCTCTACTCGTTCATAGGATATGGATATGGCGTCTGCTTTCTCTCACACTCTCTCTATCTCTCTATCTGTCTATCCATCTATATCTTTCTCTCTCTCTCTCTCTCTCTCTTTCGCCTGAAAGATAATTTTCGTATAGGTTGAGTTTTTTTGTAGCTAACGACATGGTGTCCTTTCTCTCTTTCTCTCTCTCTCTCTCTCTCTCTCTCTCTCTCTCTCTCTCTCTCTCTCTCTCTCTCTCTCTCTCTCTCTCTCTCTCTCTCTCTCTCTCTGTCTTTCTCCTTCGCCTGAAGGATAATTGTCGTATTGGTTGAGTTTTTTCTCTCCCAGAGGAACGTCAATGATGTTTCATTCGAAACCATTGCGTAGCTTCTCGGACACACTACATATCTATGTTCTCCAGAAAGTTCTGCTGTGCGAAGAATTTGTCTGAAATTAGTATCAATATTTTGTGGAAATGAGAACCGACAGCTGCTCCAGAGTCGCCGGAGATCCGGAAGAGGAAGGCGAAGAAGCAATCCAGGGACAAAGGACTTCGAGGGACTTCGACAAAGACTTCGACCTCGCAGTAGGAGACTCGAAAAGGGACGCCAGCAACGAAAAAGAAGCGACTGAAGCCTCTAGAGCTCAGTCTGCAATCAAAAGGAAACGTTCGGATTCGGAAGATGAAGATTCCCATATCGACAAGAAAATCAAAGAATCCGATGTTTCTGATCTACAAAACCAATGGAAAGAGGTTATGTTTCTTGGCAGAGGCGGTTTCGGATCAGTTC
>NC_134809.1:14050917-14090917 GCF_046742065.1 Oratosquilla oratoria
CCAGGGGCGACTGTCAACTCTGACCGTTACGTTAAAACGTTGAGCAAGCTGAAGGCCCGGATTGCCCGTGTAAGGCCAGAGAAAAGGGAAACATTCCGTTTGCAACACGACAACGCCAGGCCACACACAAGTTTGTAGACCACGGAATGTGTGACAAAGTTCGGCTGGACGGTGCTGTCTCACCCACCGTATAGTCCCGACGTGGCACCGTCAGACTTCCACTTGTTCGGACCTCTGAAGGACGCATTACGTGAGCAGTGTTTCCCCGACAACAACGCCGTAAACGCAGCCGTGAAGCCGTGAAAAAATGGACCGCCTCGGCAGGCGCTGACTTTTACGACCGAGGCATCAAGGCTCTCGTTCATCGCTGGCAAAAGTGCATTGAGAATGGTGGTGACTACGTAGAAAAATGATTTCTGGAGCATAAATGGTCGCTCGTTTTAATGGTGCCACTCCCGTCTTCGTAATAGCTTTTTGAATTAAAAAATAGGAGGCATTACTTTTGGAACGACCCAGATATTTTCCTCCAGTGAGGAGTCTAGGAGACTCGGCCACCCCTCTTGCAAGGGGGAAAAGACCATTGGCGAATGAAATCCCCTGGTGCTTGCCTGAATAAAACATATGCAGTGTTCCACTCTTTGGTCGAACAAAGGAAGGTTGAGGTCACTTTTCCAGTGCCAAGTTGGGACGCCTTCTCACTCCCGCAGGACTCCACACGCCGGAGCAGCTCCCACCAGACGACGGAACGAAACGGATGTTTGTCTCTGAGAGTACAAAATAGTTTTGAGCTGAAAGCATGCCCGGGGCTATTTGAGAAAAGTCGCGGGGAGTTTTGTCCCTCCAGTCTGTAATAGCGCGGGAGAAACTGCACCAGAAAAAAAAAAAAAAAAATCTTTGTCACACTCCGGAGGCCGGCTCGATGCGACGACACGACGTGTATTCCTCGGGGCAATTATTCAGAACTCTTCTTGTGCTTCAGGTCGTCTTTGTCAGTGATTTATCAAATACACAAACATATATATATATATATGTCCCACAAGGTAATGTGTTAGTGAGGAAGTCTGTCTATATTGCTCACAAAGAAAGAAGAATGCTAATGCGCTCATAAACCTCACTGACACGGGCTAGTTTAGTAGCTGTTAGTGATAGCGACTTGTTAACTACCCCTCAATTTGCCCAGTGTCAATCGAAATTTAGTTAACTTACTTCGAAACTATCCCAGTGTCAACAGAAAGTGTATTTAGCTCGAAACTATCTTAGGGACAACGCTTAGTTGCCGGGTAAGTTAACTTGCAGCGAGCACTAGCAGCTATTAAACTAGCTAGCAGCTACTAAGCTGGCACCATGGCAACGAAACTGTAGATTATTTTCGTGTGTACAGATTCAGAATTCCCAGGAAAGCTATTCCGCTTTGTTCAACAGAATATGAGGCACTACCACCATCGTTAGACGTTCTTATTGATACAATTTTGCTCACAAAACAACCTTTATTCAGAAATGAATGCATATAAAAGTATATGAATTACTCAACAATTAAATGTATATATTTGCATGGTTTTGATGATGTCATAGGTCAGGTTCGGGTGTGTACAATAAGGTCACGTCTGTTTGCCCCTTCGTTAGGTGTGCCTAATTAGTGGACCGTGTCTATTTGTGGTGATTTCAATGAAGCGCAGGTTTCTAGTGTGGACACGTTAGCCCCATAACGAAAAAGCTGTGATTGGTTTCTTTGTTCTCGTCACTCGTCATCATAGATGGCCCTCCCTCTACCCCCCCCCACCCTCTCTTGATGGCGTTATCACACTGGGCTTCCACGGACTTCGCCATCATCGTCAGTTGAGAGTTCGTTTGAGTGAAAAACGACTTTGGTTATAATATTCTAATTTTCAAATATCAAGATATCAAATAATCTTTCCGTAATGTATAGTAACGGTAAATAACGAAACTAAGAGATTGTAAACTTATACGAGTGTTAGACGTACTGTTGACATGTTCTTAGTAAGCGTAGTCATATTCTAGCTATTCAAATGGAGGTTGGAGGTAGGATGTCGGAGGAAAATTTGCCCAGTGTGATAGCCCCTATATCTCCCGAGTAACCCAATATTAGTCCACATAGATAGAAACGTTGGTAAACTATATTCACGAACAACAACAAATAACTTCGGAGGTCATTGGGCATTCGCTCGATTTCGTCTTTTTTTGTTATGCTTAACTCTTACGAATAACCAGGAAGTGCAGAAGTTTTGGTTCACTTTCCCTTATTCGTTCGATCAACTTCCCAAAAGCTTCACCTCGTTTCTTTATGGTTCGTAGACGTTTGTCACTCGTTTCTTGATAGATTTGCGGAAAGACAAGGCCAGAGGAAGGATTCAGTGTCTCGTAAGGCTGCGGTCTCTCTCTCTCTCTCTCTCTCTCTCTCTCTCTCTCTCTCTCTCTCTCTCTCTCTCTCTCTCTCTCTCTCTCTCTCTCTCCCCTTCGTCTGAAGAACAATTGTCGTATTGGTTGAGTTTTTTTCTCTATTCGTTCATAGGTAGCTAAGGATATGGCGTCTGCTTTCTCTCTCTCTCTCTGTATCTCTCTCTCTCTCTCTCTCTCTCTCTCTCTCTCTCTTTCGCCTGAAAGATAATTTTCGTATAGGTTGAGTTTTTTCTGTCCTCGTTCATAGGTAGCTAACGACATGGTGTCCTTTCCCTCCCTCTCTCTCTCTCTCTTCCTCTCTCTCTCTCTCTCTCTCTCTCTCTCTCTCTCTCTCTCTCTCTCTCTCTCTCTCTCTCTCTCTCTCTCTCTCTCTCTCTCTCTCTCTCTTTCACCTAAAGGATAATTGTCGTATTGGTTGAGTTTTTTCTCTCCCAGAGGAACGTCAATGATGTTTCATTCGTAACCATTGCGTAGCTTCACGGACACACTACATATCTAGGTTCTCCAGAAAGTTCTGCTGTGCGAAGAATTTGTCTGAAATTAGTATGAATATTTTGTGGAAATGAGAATCGACAGCTGCCCCAGAGTCTCCGGGGATCCGGAAGAGGAAGGCGAGAAAGGAATTCAGGGACAAGGCACTTCGCGGGACTTCGACAAGGACTTCGACCTCGCAGTAGGAGACTCGAAAAGTGACGCCAACAACGAAAAAGAAGCGACTGAAGCCTCTAGAGCTCAGTCTGCAGTCAAAAGGAAACGTTCGGATTCGGAAGATGAAGATTCCCATATCGACAAGAAAATCAAAGAATCCGAAGTTTCTGATCTACAAAACCAATGGAAAGAGGTTATGTTTCTTGGCAGAGGCGGTTTTGGATCAGTTCAGCTCATGGAAAAGAACTCTTCTGGTTTCTTTTGCGCCAGAAAAACTGTTAAAATCCACCGCCTCGAACGCCAATTGAAAGAAGTCGAGATTCACAGGAAACTCGAGCATGAAAACATCATTGCTTTCCTGGGTGAAATCATCGACGAAGAACACCTCTACATTTACCTTGAGTACGCCAGCGGTGGCACTCTGAGGCAAAGAATCAGCGACAAAGGAGTGCCCGAAGACGAGGCACGATACTACTTTGTTCAGCTGATCCAAGGACTCAAATACGTCCACTCTCTCCACGTTACTCACCGAGACCTAAAACCGGAGAACCTTCTTCTCGCACGCAAAGACGTTCTAAAGATCGGTGACTTCGGGCTCGCCTGTGAGTTCGTGGAGGGAGAGTACCTCAGTAGCGTGTGCGGCACAACGGCCTACATTGCTCCCGAAGTCTTCGCAAGACGCTACAAGGGACAACAGGCCGATATTTGGTCATGCGGCATTATCCTTTTCGAGCTCCTTACTGGTCGAAGTCCTTGGCGGAGGGCCCAAAGCGGGGATTCAGACTTCGAGATCTGGTCCTCTGCGGTCATGCTGGAGGCGACCGCGGAAATGCGAAAGGAGAGACGATGGGAGTCACTCTCCGAGGAATCTTTCGCACTTTTTGAAAAGCTTCTCGTTCCAGATCCAGAAGAACGAGCAACTCTTCCATGCATCGATCAAGACGCCTGGATTCAAGGCTGAAGATGCTATAAATGACTAAAAATGACAATGAATTATAAGGAAAAAGTTAAGTTTTATGAAACTACTGCCTAAAGCAGTCAAAATACTTCTATGCGATAAACGAATTAGAAAATAATTAAACCGAATTATGAAAAGACAATTAAGTTTTACGAAAGTGCTGCTTTGAGTATCTGGCAGATCACTTCTTTTATGGGAATTTTCCCTCAGCTGAATAAAATCATCTGGCGGCAGCCATAATTGCATGTGGAGAATGGTTGTGCATGGATGATGCTGTGATGCACAGAAGGGAGTGGGTGAGGGATAGGGGGTGAAGGAGTATGTGTGAGAAATAAATTGACGCAATCCGAAGGGATTTCTCCCCGTCTACTCCTTTTCTGTATAAGGGGACGGAGAGGGGGGGGTCGCCGATTTAATTAAGCGGCCTTGCTGTGGATGTGCTTTGTCTTGCGACACTGCTTCTGACCCAGGGCAGTGGGTGAGATGCAGGGATGACCCTTCATCCAGGAGGAGCCAAGGAAAGAGGGAGAATGGTGGTGAATGGGACTGGAGTATGAGGGGATGGAATGGGTGGAAGTGGATTTATGCCTTTGACTTTTGGCTACATCCCTTGTAAAAGGGAAAAAAACCTTGGTATGTGCATATATATATGGATGGGGTGGTGCAAGAGGTAAATGCGAGGGTAATTGGCAGGGGACTGGAGATGGTCAGAGAAAATGGAGAGAAGTGGGAGGTGAGCCAGTTGTCACTTGCGGACGATACTGCGCTTGTGGCAGGGTCAGAGGTGGAATTAAGGGAGTTAGTGACGGAGTTTTGAAAAATAGATGATTGGAGAAAGTTGAAGGTAAATGTGGTGTCACGCATTTATGTGTCTTAGGCGACGCAGGAGACACAGAGACACAGGAGACGCAGGTGACACAGGAGACACAGGCGACGTAGGAGACACGGGCGACGCAGGATGCACAGGTGACGTAGGCGACGCAGGAGACACAGGTGACGTAGGAGACACGGGCGACGCAGGATGCACAGGTGACGTAGGCGACGCAGGAGACACAGGCGACGTAGGAGACACGGGCGACGCAGGATGCACAGGTGACGTAGGCGACTCAGGAGACACAGGTGACGCAGGAAACATAGGCGACGCAGATAACGCAGCACAGAGCAAAGGCAGAGTTCCTGTTGCTGAACTGAAGCACAATTTAAACTTCTCTCTCACTTGAAATGCTTCTAGATGTACCTTATCATTTCGAGAGTTAGCGAAGTTCAAATGTACTTCAATTTAGCAACAGAAAGTCTGTCTCTGTGCTTCGAAGGCAGATTACCCATCTGCCACGTCCTTATCGTGAATAGAATCCCGTGGTATTGCTGTGTCACGCCATTGTGTGAATAAAGTCTCCTGTTTGTATTTTTTCAGGCACACCTTGCGTGAATATGATGTGTTTATTACGTTATAATTTGTATTTCATAAACAGTTTTTCATAAAATGTTAAAAACATTTCGCAATACTCGTCTGTTGGGGCGCGCTTCCATACGTTCTGATCACGACGCCAAATTCAGTAAAACTTTACATAATTTGTCGCGAAAACTTATTCTGCTTTCAAATATAAAGGGTACAAGGACATATAAGTGTGAAGGGCATTTAAGATAAAGGTAGGGTGGAGTAACGAGACTCTAAGGCCAAATTAATGTAAAGGTCAAAGGAACCTTAAGCCCCCGTGACGTCAGCGGGGACCAAGAATGACAAAGCAATAACTGCGATAAGAAGAGATAAGGCCTTGAGAGGGAAGTGACCTTATCCACATAACCGCGAAAGGGGGCGATCCGTCGCAGACGACAGGAACATGAGGGAGCAAGACGCGATCGAGTCTGGGACGATTCTCGTCAAATGCTCTTCATTTGTAGAAGAAGACTTTCCTTTGCAGGATTCTAAACTTCCCAAAGGAACACTTCAACTTTGTATCTATCGTAAAGGTATAACTCACTGATGCCATTTTGATGGAATTTCCACAAAATTATGTCTGAGAAATTTGCTCACAATGGGATGTTTTGTGAGCAAATTATATGTTGCAATGAACTTATTCGTGTATATAATAACTCCTTCTTTTTGTTAGGAAAAATGTGGAAATCCAGATTTCCTTGTGGGGAATTTTGTGGTAAAAATCTCACTCATTTGTGGGAATTGGTATAGATCACAGTGGCAACACTAGTATAACTCTTTTCAGTTCGTCATTCAGTTTCTCAGTATACGACACAAAGGTAATTTAACCTTTGAAGATTAAAAAAAGGAAAGGTGGTAACCGAAGTCTTTTCTACCCGAACTTGCAACAGTTGAGGAGAATCGGCCTAGACTTGCTCAGTGTAAACGCAGCCTTAAAGGACATAACCTCAGGCATAAAGTTCCTTTAAAGACTTTAACATGATCATCCACTGAATTATCCAATGAATGTGGTTGCAGAAACAAAAAGTACAAGCTACTTCCTGGGATGTGACCACGGGTAGAAGATCGCTATTCTCAACACAATCAGCATAGTACTGAGATCTTTAGAGTATGGGGACGAGAATACAAGACATCTTGTGGGATATAGTCTCACAAAAATTATAATTATGGCCACCATAGCCAACATAGTGTCGAGATCTTCAGGGCACACAGGTCTTCAGTGAGCGTAATCATGGCCGAAAGATGGATAGCAGGATCGTCAAAATGAGGTGACCATGGACACCAAAACACTATGGACTAAGATCCTTCGCTACGATGACGATTTTTTTTACAAACTCTGTTCTAGTTGACGTTAAATGAAGTTATTCAGCAAAGAATAGGACCTCGCGCTGCAAAGCTTAAGTCTAATCCCTTTACCAATTTAGTTCTGGCTAATGCTATATCATTTCATCCAGCTTAGTGAAGTACTCCATCCTGAAGGGTTAGCTCTCTCGCTAGGAGACTATATCTTTACCGATTCTGATCTGGCTGACTCCAGACGATTTTAATCGGCTCAGGGCAGGACCCCACGAGGTTAAAGGATCACGTCCAGGGTTCACCATGCCAAGGTCGACGAGTGACGTCAGGAGGAGGGCGACAGGACCTGTCGTCGTCGTGCCCCGCCGCCCACGGACCACACGGGTGTTGTCGGGGATCCACCCACGAAGGGGGACCACGCCAGAGGGAGTCAGCCGCTACGTCAAGATTGAACCCACGTGTAAAGGGCCATTTACACGGTCAAACAGTTTGGCAAACCCGGTTTGTCAGACAATTGTTTGAAGTGATGTTTGACCGTGTGAATGGGGTATTTGGTCGTCAAACACGTTTGTCGAACGTGTTTGACAACCAAATACCTTATTCATACGTTCAAACATCACTTCAGACACTTGTTTGACAAACCGGGTTTGTCAAACCGTTTGGCCGTCTAATTGCCCCTGGGAAAGGAGACATGGCAAGGAAGGAAGGAATGGAGAGAACATATGTGTGTGTGTTGGGGAATGTGTGTGTGTGTGTGTGTGTGTGTGTGTGTGTGTGTGTGTGTGTGTGTGTGTGTGTGTGTGTGTGTGTGTGTGTGTGTGTGTGTTTGTGTTTACCTAGTTGTATCTTACGGGAAGGGGAGCTATGCTCGTGGTGTCCCGTCTCTGTATCTCGCAGTGTCTAAATTGCTCTTCAATTCGTGCATGGTTTTTGCACACACTGTTGTTTCGTCCAATTTGTGTGTGCATTGTGTGTGTGTGGAGGGGGTGTATTATATATAAATTATATATATATACATATATACATATTGTGATAATTTGAGGACGAGAGGGAGATGGAAACATGAGATAGAATTTTTATTACCGACGTTTCGACATTTTGGTCTTTCGAGGTAACTAGATCAAGAAAAGAGATAGTTATGTATACATATTGCGTGGGTTGCTTCCTCCTCCTCCTCTCCTTCGATTCTTTCAATCCTCGACTGCCGCTGCTGCTAAGAGAGACTATGTGATGAATCCTCTTCGGTTATCGTTAGATTTATTTATTTTTTATTATTTATTTATTTATGCAAGTTTAAATGTTTTTCATTCTCTTTTCGAGTCCTTGGTGTAATATTTCAATGTTGGTTCAGTTTGGTCGTTCTCTTTTCATATCGGTGTTCGTTATACGACCGTTGACATTTCTGTGTAATTTGTCGTCGGTTTTGTGTTGTGTTCTGACTGTGATTCCCTGTCCGCTTTCGCCGTTGTAAGATAGATCACATCCGGTGCATGGGATTTTGTATAAAATGTTTTTACTTTTTCATCTAAGCTTGTTGTTATTCTAGTTAGGATCTTGTCTATTCTTTGTCCTGTGTCTGTGTTAATTTGAGTGTTTTTTCAATGTATTTTGCTATTTCTGAAATTAATATGGAATTGGGAACTACTAATATATTTTTCTTCTTTTTATCTTTTTTTATTTATTGTTACATTTCTTGATTTCTTATTTTTCCCTTCTTATCGTAGCAATAATACTTCCAAGGTGTTTTAACTTTAGAAATACTGAAATAATGTGTTCTGTTGCGTTCTAAATTATAAATCCTACATGCATATAAGAAGAATCCGATGATAACAGTTTATTTTACTTTCTCGCTGTGTGCTGATAGTAAATGTAATCCTGTTCGTTAATTTGTTTCCAGTAATTTTTTAACATTTAGACAAAATCTGTTTTAATTATTGTGTCTAGAAAAGGTAAGAATCAGTTATATTCATCTTCTATATTGTATCTTTTCGTCCACATTATCTAACATTCTAAACTTACTAGTGATGCCTGCAGTCACGAGGGCTATGACAAGTATTGTACCTGGTATATCGTCTATATACCTTAATCACGTGATATGTCTACTCCCTTATAAGGGAGGTAGCCAGTAAAGGCATGAGCCCATCCCTCACACACCCTAGTCCCACCCTAATCCCACCCTAATCCCATCTGTCACCCGTTCATCTTAGCTCCTCGTGGATGACGGGTCATCGGTGTATCTTACCTGTTCTTCGAGTCTGAGGTAATGCAGCAAGACACAGCACATCTACAACAGGGCCAGCCGGTTTATTAACACGACGAGCCTCCCTCTTCGTCTCTTCATACTGTACACATATGCATACAAACTTACACACATGTATGTATACACACACACGCACACACACACACACACACACACACACACACACACACATATATATATATATATATATATATATATATATATATATATATATATAAAAGAGAGAAAGAGAGAGAGGAAGAGTGAGTGAACGTTTAGGGAAGATAAGGAGAAAGAAAGGAAAAGAGAGATCATTGCAAGAGAATAAAGAATTGGGAGAGAGAAAGAGTTAGGGAGATAATAATCGAAAGTTAGAAAAACAATGGGCGAAAGAGCAGCAGGGAGGGGAGGTAAAGAGAGGGATGGAGAGCAAGGGAGTTAGAGAGAGAGAGAATGGGAGAAAATGAGAGGGAAAGAGAGGTTGAAAGACAGAGATTGAGAGAGGGAGTGGAGAGAAGATAGTGGGAGAACGAGAGATTTAGGAAGATTAGAGGTAGAGAGAAGGGGGAGGGGAAGAAAAAAGAGGGAAGAAAGAGGGGAAAGGGTAGAGAGATAGAGGGAAGGGCGAGAAAGAGAGTGAGAGAGAAAAAGGTAGGGTCGATAGTGGGAGGGGGAAAAAGAGGAAAGAAAGAGGGGGAAAGAGTAGAGTGACAGAGGGAAGGGAGAAGGGAGAGCGAGAGTGATAGAGAGAAGGGAGAGAGAGAGCGAGAGTGATAGAGAGAAGGGAGAGAGAGAGAGAGAGGGAGAGAGAGAGTGAGAGAGAAAAGGGTAGGGTAGGAATAGGCTGGAGGGGATTCGTGGGGTGCTCTCCTCGAGAAAGAGTCCAGAGATCCTCTGAAAAGGTCTTGTACAGGATTCATCAGTATTAGAGTCTGTCGACGGACGAACTTGCCCATCCAAAAGAATTGACAGAAAAAAAAGAATCTTTGAGGGCAGAGATGTTTGTCCCTGGAACGTGGAATCCCATTTGAAAAGATCGTAATGCCAGACTCTTGACAAAATAGACCTCAGGTTGTTGGTTGTTGGGTGGATGGTGAGGTGGTGGTGGTGGGGGGGGTTCTTCAAGAAAGCGGAGAGACGAGAGTGTGCTTCCACGATGGTGAACATTCAGAGAAAGAAATATGCGACATAAAATCTTTGGGAGGCCAAAGGCACACACACACGTATGGAAAGAGGAGTCGGAAGCTGGAGGGGAAAGAGTAGACGGTGGTACGGCGAGAGTAAAATAAAAAAAAATAAAAAAGAAGAACGCCTGAAGGGGTAGGGAGGAAAGAGGGTGAGGGAGGGAGGGGGGCGGGGAAAAGGTAGGCAGAAAGACCGCACCAAAGACGAAGAGCGGCAGTCTTGCAAAGCAACAAAAGTGAGGTGAAATAGGGGCAATTCGGGTCATTGAAGTGTAGTGGATAAAATAGAAACAAAAATCAGGGAAAGACCTTCCCCCCACCCACTCATCCCCCAAAAGGAGGTATTGATAAAAAAAAAAAAAAATTGGGAGGGGGGGAGTGAGAGAGGGGGAGTGGATGCGCTGAGTGTGTAGCTGGCAAGAAAGGGGATACAGAAAAGAAAATGAAATGAAAGAAGTATAACGAAGAAAGTGGGAGGCAAGAGGATGGAAGTTGAGCTAAGAAGTAGAGGAAGATGAAGCAAATGGATGGAAGAAAAAAAAGAAGATACAAAAGAAAAAAAAATATGAAGGTGTGGATTTTTTTTTTTTTTTTTTTTTTTTATACGAAAGAGGATGAAAGGACTGGCGAGCTCGAGTTTGATCCTAGTGTTCCAGTGCAGGACCGGCCTATCCCTGGGTTTCACGCTGCAGACTTTGTAACTATAAGGGGGCACCCTCGCCTGACCCGTGACAAGTCAAGTCTATGCGGAATATCTTTCGTCGTTGCTGAAACTTATACAGTTATGTTTACAAATATATTTTTTATCCTAAAATAACCACACCATATAAAAACGTATAAAATATTCACCAATGAAAGATGCGCTTGCATTGCACGTTGGCTATTAATCCGGTTTGAGAAGATTTCCCGACCAACAGAACATGTTTATCCTTTCTCGAAGAAAACGTCCCCAAAGCCTGCTATCCTGTCTAATCACAGACGATTTTATTCATCTCAGGAAGAGTCAGAATCGAGCTGAAAACCCTCGCCATTGTGACTTACTTTACATATTTTATTCTAACTAACGCCAGACGATTTCATTCAGGGTAAAGTGACTACAACTGTCGCAGTGGGTTTTCAATTTCGTGAGGTTCTGTAACTCGTCCAGAGGTTTCCATTTTCTAAGATACGAGCAAACACGAAATGTGTTATTGTGTGAACATTGTGACGAATGTGGATAGGGGGTACCGGGAACACTGGCTGAGGAAAATATTTTTATTCCTAACTAGTTTCGACTGAATGGCGAAACTAGTTAGGAATAAAAGTATTCCCCTCAGCCAGTGTTACCTTTACCGCCTACCCACAAACGTGTTACTGTAAAGGTGCATGAACAAATTAATCGATTGAGATGTGGTTAATAATCAATATCCGTATAAGAGACATGAACGGTAGAGAAACGAAAGATTAGGGAAATTATGGAAACTGAAGAGAACAAAGATGAGGACCACGAAGCAGAGAAGAAAGGAAAGTCTATAGGAAAGAGGAAAGAGAGGTGGAGATTGTGTGGAGTTGGGGGGGGGGAGGAGGAAAGGGAGGGAGGGGAGATAAGGGTGGACAGCCACTAGAGATTGGAGGCATAGTGGGGGAGGTAATGTGGAGGGGGGGGGAGATAAGACTATTGTCGGGAGGGGAAATGGGTTGGAGGTGGCAAGAAGGCCGGGGGGGAAAGGGGACGAGGTTATACATGTACAGTCGAGAATGCGAGAGGAAAGCATGTGCTATAGTGAATATAAGAAAGGAACGAGAGGAAACTGAAGTGATGAATGGAAGAGAAAAAGAAAATTATAATAAAAGTGAAGAAAGAGAGATTTTTGCGTGAAGGTTTCTGCGCCTCAGACTAGGGAAGAGAATATGAAGGAGGAGGAGATGCACTGAGGTAGAAGATAAACGAAACGAAGAGAAATGTTAACAACGGTAGAGAAGAGCTTTGGAAAGAGGTGAGGAGATGACAATGACAGCTTAGGAAACTACATGTGGAGAAAGGGAGAGATGAAGACATGAGGAAAGAAAGGAAAAGATATGTTAAAGGATCTTGGGGGTAAGTATGCAAAAAGGGGGAAGAGAAAGAGGAAAGAATGAAAAAGGAGGAACAAGAAGGGAGAAACAGAATTCGTTTATTTCTCGTTTTACTCTTTCTAGAATCGGACCTCTGCGGTTTTTTTGTTTTGTTTTTTTTGTTTTTTTATCTTTCAGACCTGCAGATAAAAAAGATGCAACTAGAGGAACAGAAAGGTGGAGGAATGAAAAGGGAGTATTCAAAACCAAAGTGGAAGATATAAAGATAAACTCACCTTGGGTTGTCATGTAGCAGAAAAGTAAGGAGGCAGGTGAGGTAAAACAGCGATTTTCGAAAAATTCTTTTCGATTGTCATCGTCGGCAATCCTTTGTGATCGAAGAAGAGGTTCATCCATCCTGTATTGATTGACAAGTCCTGGTATTTGAGAAGAGGCCTACGCAGGATCGGCAGCGTCGTCGGCATTTGACACATGTGGTGACTGAAGAAAGACGTGACGAGGTGCAGGGATGTTCTGTCGTTCTTTTCCAGGTTCTCTGAGAGTTTTGTGACGCTCCTGTCGAGCTTCGTCGTTCCCCTCATAGATGGCGTTTCTTCAGGCATCACGGTCTGTGGTAATGTCTCCCCATTTTCTGACATTGCCGGCTTTAAAGCAATGCTTTAGACAACAGCGTTTCATAACCTGGGGTGCTGAAATCAATTATAGGGGGTGCTGGGAAGCGATGCCTACATACAATTTCCTTTATCCCTCTAGTAATAAGATATGAGAGGAGGTACTGGACTGCTTAGACCTGACGACAGGGGAAGCCTGTAGGGTCGGAAAAGGTTGGGAAACGCTGCTTTAGAATGCCTTTCCGTCTCTTCCTGTGACCTCTTTGGCCCCATTTCTCCGATTTAGTTTGAAATATAAAACTTGATGTGGAGGGCGAGCTGTTGGCATTCTTATACAATTTCCAGCCCATCACAGCTGACCTTTCATAATACTTCAATGCTGGTACCTGCTTTTACGATGGAAGGTAAAGATTCACGTTTCTTCAAGGGATGATAAGGATCTTTCTCAGACGTCTTTAGTGATTTTTTTAACTGAACATGATGCCTGTATGTAGTTTATGTCTTTGAGCTTTAGAGAATAAATGTGACAATAGCCGTATTGTGTCCTTCGAGATATGTCGCGATCATCAAAGAATTTCTTGGTTAATTATAAAGATTTTTTAATTGGTAATGAAAAATTAATATTCTTTTGAGAGTCGGAAGGATCAGTTGAAATATATATATATATATATATATATATATATATATATATATATATATATATATATATATATACTTACACCAAAGATCCTTTTTTTCCTATACAAGTAGGGTGTCCGTTTAAAAAAGATAATAGAGGGGACAGTCTACTCGCATGTGGTATTTGTGGTGGGAAAGAAAATACAAGATTGGCAAATGTGATGGTTCTTGGAAGAATCAAAGCAGTATTGATGAACAACGGAGATTGAGGGAAACCGAGGAGTGAGGGGAAGGTGGAGGAGGCGACCAACAAGACGGCGGAAATAAAGTCTGCGACTGTCTGGTGTTGGTGGAGGAAGGGCAGAGAGGAAAGGAGGACGAAAGTAGAAGGGGAGGAAAGGGAGAGAGGACAAGAGGAAAGTGGAGATAGAAGGAGTTGAGTGAGTGTTTTTGGGTCAATGATAGAACCTAACGGGTTGTAAGGTGTGTTTCGTTCAGGGTGGAAGGACATGGAAGAAGTGATCGGGGTAATGGGGTTATCACACTGAGCTATTTTTCCTTCAACATCCTACCACCAACCTCATTTGAATAACTAGGATATGACTTCGCTTACAAAAATCTAGACTTCTCTAAGAACATTCTAACAGTATGTCTAACACTCGTATAGGTTTAAAATCTCCGAGTTCATCATTCAGCTTTGCTATAAATAACGGAAAGATGTATTTATGTTTGGAGATTTGAAAATTTGAATATTGTAACCGAAGTCGTTTTAACTCAAACGAACTCTTAACTGTCGGCGCTGGTGAAGCCCGTGGAAGCCCAGTGTGATAGCCCTTTAACAGATAGTACTCTGCGAAAGAACGAGACGTTAGAGAGACTGTTGGAGATAGAAAGAGACAAACGAAAGGAGAGGAAGTAAGGCGGGTTACCAAAATGGACCTAGTTCGGGAGAGAAATGATTAAGAAAACGGCACCCCGGAGGTTGTTATTATTAAGAAATGGCGGTTAAAGGAGTGATGTCATAAAGAAAACGGCAGCAAGGGAATGTTCTCGAAGGGAAAATAAGTAAACGCTATTTGAAGATGAAGTTTTTATTGTTTTAACAAGGTTTTTTTTTCCCGTTGGAGTTTTTTCAAGTCGCCGAAAAAAACCCTAGAGGAAAACGTTGTACAATCAATAATTTTTACATCCTCAAGAGAGGCAATAGATTATTTGTTTTCCAAACAAAACCAATACTCCGCTCATAAAGTGAAACGGATAAAGAGCTCTAGACGATTATAAATAAAAGATTACCAGCCCCTCTATATACACACACTTAACCCAACCATATAAGATGTCTCCCCTTCCACATTTCTCTTCAGTACCTATATTACTTTATCTAAAGTGCACATATTTATTAAACACAAGAAAAGTATGCTCCGAAATACCCTGGCAAGAAGGTAGGACGTTAGTTAACTGTAAAAAAATTTACTCCGGCTAAAGATAAATTCGAAAGAAAAAATATATATAAGCTTCAAGACGGACCTAATTATGATCCAAATGTTGTGTATTCAGGTTTAGAACTCTTTGAGCAAAAACTGAGGGTCACAAAATAAGCAAGGAAAAAGGAAAAGAAAAGAAAATATTTTTCCGATCTAAGAAAGAATTTTTTTTATAGAATTATATGCCTCTTTACCTATTTACAGTCGATGTATCCACAGGCAGATAGGATGCATAGGCAAAGGAGAGATAGGAAGACTGAATACAGCCGATGCAATCACAGAGAAAATAAATTTCAACTTTACATCCCTTATCAATATGAGTTATATTGGATTACATTGGCAAAACATGTAGACAAAAGAGCTTTCGATCTATGATAAGGTTAGATACAGAAAACAATAAATTGATAAATAGATAAATCAATACAGAGACAAATAAATACTACAAATGAGATAACCAATTGGGAAATATTATAGCATATTGCTTATTAGCTGATTATCCATTCAAGTTTATACAACACGCCTTCTCCTCTCAATGAATGATCGGGTGGCAATTTTTTCCAACCTAGTTCTGTGTTAAATATATGTCCTGAGAGCTTGTTTTATATTTATCATGGTAATAGTTTCTTTTCTTAAGTTATTATTTCTATTTTATATATTGATTACGTATATCAGGTCACTCTGAGTCCCCGTTATTGAAATCGAAATGAATTCAAGTGTTTTTGGTTGCTTTCGCATGATTTCCTCCTGACATTTGATATACGTTTTATGGTTTGCTGTTGTAGGTTTCCTCATCTTTACACGTCCCCAGGGGATTATTGGTTCTGGCGTCTTCCTGGGACTTGAGCCCCTGCCACTGTCAAGAACATAAGAATAAAGGAGAGTGCAAGAGACCATAAGGCCTACACTAGGCAGCTCCGTATCCATCACCACCTGTCATCCCCATCCATAAAGTTGTCTAATCGTTTCTTAAAACAACTGATAGTTTCAGCGCTTACTACATGGTTACTAAGTTTATTCCATTCATCGACCACCCTATTAGTAAACCAACTCTGCCCCTTCATCGGATGTAGGAAATTCACGTAATGGCCCATCGTGATGGAATTATTGACATCTTTGACGAGAAGCATTGGGTGGGAATGTGGGCGCACTAATTCGTCACACAGACTGACTCCTCTTACTGTTCCCAGCTCGACTGGCACGGAGCAAATATCTCGTAAACAGCCCAGTAGTGTTTACTAACATCTAAGTTTGTTATATAGTTAAACAACCATGTGGAATTTCTCTGTTCGTGAGATCTAAATGATTTAGATTTTTATATAGTTAAACAACCATGTGGAATTTCTGTTCGTGAGATTTAAATGATTTAGATCGTGGACTGAAATCTGACTAACTAAAAATTGCTGATGATACAAAGTAGTGTGGAATACTAAAAAAATACTCCAAAATCAATTGAATATTCTAAAAGATTTAGAGAATGTAGAACGATGATTTGAAAAATGAATATGACATTTAACCCTAGTAAATGTTAAGATACAAGCTATTTAAAAGAATTACTTGGGGGAAAGATATTGGTATTATTATTAAAGTCGATCTCATGATAGGTAGCGTAGGGAAATGTCTTATAAAGACATGTGTATACAAGGGCTCAGGATGTTGTGGGAGAACTGTCTTGTCCTTTCTGTTCCTTCTTGACTTCCAAACAGATTTCGGTATTTATATTCACAGTAAAGATGAATGCTGGCGCAGGCTGGACGGGAACCTAGAACCGTGTAATGTAAAGCCAGAGAACATTATGAAGCTATTTTCTAGCCTTTGGGTTTAAAAACCATTCACCACAATCTCAGCAGTGAAATAAAAGACATTGAAAAACATTACTAAGTACTGAAAAAACGCTGGCTGAAGGCTTTATTGAAGATGAAGTGTTTGGAGAGTGGTTATATGTGAAATACCCATCATTGGTAAGTCTCAGGTTCTCGATGTATTTAGTTATGGTGATACTGATCATTAGATGACAGTTTTCTTTGTTAAAAACGGGATCATCTGTTATCGACTGGTATTGAAGAAACTAGACCTTCATTGTGAACGTCGTCGAAAAATGCCAGCGTGTCATAGGAAAAAAAAAAAGAGTTGGAGGATTTTAAACAAAAGATCTAAGACAATTGGGATATGAGCCGATGGAGGTATAAAACCCAGGAACTGTAGGCAATAAGAACACTCCAGACAATGGAGCTTCCCGACCAATATGTGTCCGTGAACATAATGGGAAATAAAAATCGATGAAAAGAGATGAGGAAAGAAGTTTCAACAAGTACTTTATGTAATGTCTTTTGTAGCGACACGAAACTCAGACGCGTTACACCGCTACAGTAACATCTTTTCTACATCTTTCTTTTTTTCTGAGCGATGATTGGTTCGTGAATGTGCTGACATGACGTCAAGTCTCGCAGCTCACTGAGAGAAACATAGATGACGTTTCTGGGTCGCTACCAAAGATGTATATGTAAACAGTTGACAATTTACTAGGTGGATGAGTGTAGTTCTGTGGTTGTGGTATGTAAATGTGGTAATGACACAATACTGCTCCAGAATAGTAAGGTTGTGGTGACCTTAGTGATGGTATGAAAAAGGGCACTGTAGGAACGACGAAAACCTTCGGCAGATACGGACACTCGAAAACAGTTGCATATAGATGTTTGTTGCTATCAGCATAGGAGATAGATCTGACACCAAACTAGCTTAACCGTGGTAGCATAATACATTATCAAACTGTAACAAAATAATAATCGCTGCCGTGTGAGGTTTGTTGTGCCTGGCACCACGAATATAAAGCATAACGAAAACCGTAATAATGAACATGAAAAAATCACTGGTACGCATGTTTTATTTATTCATTTATTTATTTAATTTCTAATTTATTTTTTAATAGAATATCCTCACTAGGACACGAGTGAAATGGCCTGCCGACATCCAGAAAAAAGAAGGAGTACCACTACGGAAGGGTTCAGATGTATGAACGAGACCCACAGTCCTTACTGACGCAGTTGTGTTGGTAGATGACGTGGATTCTTGCAGAAGTGATGTTGGCTTGGAGGAGCAATACCTAAGAAAGAGTTGTGATGTCTTACTGTTCTTGTAATACAGCGTGAGTGAATTGTTATTAGTCAGTGGTTTTGACGTTCTTTGTTATGATGTCTTGACTGATAATTTCATCGGTTTTATACTATATCGACATGTGTTTTCGTAGCGTTGTGTAATATATTCTTGTTCTTGTTGGTGGGTGGGTTTATTGGGACACCACTGGAAGTTGTATTCCTTTGTTTGATACACTGTTACTATATCCATTGTTGATAAAGACTTGGGTTAATCCTTCTAATTCCGTATGTGTCTTTTGAGGTGGAATAGTGCGATACGTCATTATTTTTCTGAGCGATGATTGGTTCATGAATGTGCTGATATGACGTCAAGTCATGCAGCTCACTGGGAGAAACATTGCTTTTGGGCATTCACTCTTACCGTTATAACAAAAACTTTCCTAGTTGATCTGATGAACACGGAGGCAGTGAATTTGTTGTTATGGATAGTTACGAGGACGTCTAGGAATTCTAGGAATGTCTCATTAGCCACATAGTAAATAATATTAGTATAAGAGGAAAAGCGAAAAACTAATTATTCATCTATATAGAAAAGCTTTGTTTTCAATAAGTAAGGTACATACTAAAGCATATTAAGAAAAGAGTAGGAAAAAAGAGCATAATCGAATCGCCATGAAAATATGTAAGAGACAAGAATAAAGATGAAGAAAAAAGTATTTGACTACTGAAAATATACGAGAAAGAAATGTTGAGAGAGTGAGTGAAGAAGATGGATGGAAATATGCAAGAGCATCCAGAGAAAGAAAACAAAACAAAATAGGTCTCCAAGAATAACGGATAAGACAAAATAGACATATCGAGATGAAAAGAAAAAGAAAAAAGACATGGAAAAGTAGAAAGGGATACCTTAGAAAGACGAGGAGAAATAGGACAATGAGAATAGAAGAAAAGAGGAGAAAGAAGAGGAAGGAGAGGAGGAGGGAGAGGAAGGAGAAGGGTGGGAGTAGAAAAAGAAAAGGAGGAAGACGTAGAGGAGGAAAAAGAGAGAAAAGGAAAATAAGGAAAAGGGTGGAACAGAAAAAGGAAGCAAAATAAGGCCGACGTCTCACGCTTCGAAGGCTTCGAACCGTGTAATCCCCAGCCACCGCTTGAACAAGTTTTCTCCATCTCTGTCGATCTACTGCAACGTTAATCCATTGCCACGGGTGTCTCACTCCCAGCAGCGCTAGCGGATACTTTTCCAGATTGTCTGCCCATCTCTCTCGTTGGACGCCCTAGCGCTCGTTGTCCACTGGGTATTCTCTAAACATCAACTGGTTCACCAATCTTTCACTGTTCATGCAGACAACATGACCTGCCTAGCGCATTACAAAGGATTACAAAGGCGGAGCATGCCGACAGGAGACCTTTTGGTCCATAACTAGGTCGGATGTGGAAAAAATATAATAATAATAAATAAATTAAAGAAAAATAGATAAAAATTATAATTATATAAATAAAAATAAATAAAATCTGTTATCGTTGGTAGCTGGAAGGCTTCAAGTAGCTCGATGTTATGTCTCCATCGACATTCACCAGTGAGTTCAGCCCACCATGGGCCGTAGATTTTTCGTAGAATGCTGATCTGGAATACGTTAAGTTGTCTTTTTAGTTCTTTTCGTAGGCGCTAGGGCTTACTTCCATATAAGCAAATTGACCTGATGATGCTTGTATAGACTTGAATCTTCGTTCTGTTGATTTGCTATTTTTATCTGAACGAGTCGTTTGAAGCCCATGAGCTCCTCGATTGTGCATCAGTTCTTACCCTCACTTTCCCAAGAGGAATCTATTCCCTGAACATTTGATACAAGATACTAGTCAAATTGGTCCATCAGAGATAGAAACATTACTGTGATATATCATCCGGCGAATATCAAGACTGTTTCCAAACCAAAAAATCAACTTCAGACTATATATTCACTCTGGAAAAAAAACATTAAAAAGGTGTCGGGAGTATACCAGACAGTTACCACATATTTCTAGATTTATTACAACAAGCTTTCGATAGTGTGCATCGGCACTTGCTTTGGAATATTTTGAAATAATTTAAGATACCACCTAAACTTATACGCCTCATCCAGATGTGCTACTCGAAGACTACTGTAGATGTAGGATAAAAGTGACGTGTGAGCTGTTGAAGCCCTTCAATATCGTGAGTGGGTTAAAGTGAGGATATGCACCACCACCTCACATTTTTGTTCAATTTTATATTAGTGTCTCATGTGACACACAACAGTCACCAATTCACCCATCAGAGTTGGGAACGCTATCTTTGATTAGACTGACTTTTGTAAATAATATTACCTTTATGGTGAGGATTTAAATTACCTGGGGCTAACTTACAAAACCTTCAAAATAACAGTTAAAAGAACTGGATTGATGATCAGTCAGGATAAACCAAAAACTATGGAGGCTACGAAAGGTGCTGAGTTAAATGGTTTCATCAAAGACACAATCGAAGTAATTACAAAATACAGATACATTGAACAATCACTTCCAAGGATAGGGCAGGTATAGTTTTGCAAACATTACGATCTTTCTTCTGGTGTACGGTGATGAGAATTCTTTCTCCTCAACCTTTTGACATCGTTTCTTTATTCCAGATTCTTTTGATGAAAAGTATCATTTGGTTTTGGGAGGAGTCCCCGCCATACTTAATCCTTTCGGCTGCAATGCCATCCATACCTGAAGCTTTGTTGCTCCTTAAGGATCATATGCTTCACCTGATTTCATCACTCCTTTTCCCTGCATCCTCTTGTTACTTCATCACCTTCCTCTGTTGTTACGGGATCGTCAATTTCGCACAGATTTAGTAATCCTTGAAAATATTCTATCCATCTTGATATAACAGTCTCTTTCTATTAGGATGTAATATTTTTCTTTAACCATATCTTGCCTTGGTTTGCCTCCGTTCCTAATCTTCCTAATTCCTCCAAATTCGCTCCTAACTCTTCCATGTACTCTGTCCTTTTCTATCTTTATTAGCCTATCATCCAGGTCATTTCTTCAATTATTTCTAATAGTTCATGTGGCTTCGTTTCAAGTACGTACATGAGCTTGTCTGTTCGCCTCGATGTCTTCATCCGTGCGGTAGTCCAGTGGATACTGTGTCGAACTCATGAGCAAGTGGTCGTGAGATCGATTCCCGAAACTCGCTTATTGCTTCTTCCGTTGGTTCCTGACAGCCCTGATCAGGCGGGGAGGCGACTCAAACATCAGTTTAAAAAAAAAAAAAAAAAAAAAAAAAAAAAAAAAAATGATGATGATGATATGGTTTAACGTCACAAACTCCCCCTTTTCGGATGGCTAGGACGCTGCCCCTCACAGGACTTTGTAGCGTGGAATTTAATAAACCATGCCCTTGGTTCAACTTCGCCGGTGGCAGGATTCGAACCGCCATCCCCTCGACCTTAGCCGCAAGTAACAACTCCCTAACCCGCTCAGCCAGCGAGCTTCCATAAAAAGATAATAATAAATAAATAAATAAATAAATAAATAAATAAAAATAATAATGATAAAAAAGCGGCTCGCCGCAGCTGACAGGGATGCCCTACCAGAAGTGTCTCACTTCCCACTTTGTGGGAAGTGGGGTGATGGTGAGTCTTTATCCCCCATCCAATTTCCTCCGAGCCTTTCTTCTCTCTGTGGCCGCCGACCAACATTCCTCATCAAACCAAGAGGCACTTTCCTCGCTTCTATCATGTCCTATCGTCTCTTCTGCTATCTCCTTCATACCATTTTCTATATAAATCCACTTCTCATCTATCTTTACCTCTTCCACTACGTCGATTCTAGTTTCCGTTTTTTGTCTCAAACTCTTCTCTTATCTTCTTGTTTTGTAGAAGATTAGTTTTTGGTCTTTTGGTTTTGGAGCTCTTGTTATCCTTGTTCTTTGTCCTTTCAATTTCACTTGTACTTCCTCCCCACTAGCATGTGATTAGAATCATAGTCCACTCTCCTTAAGCGGCGCATACACGATCAATTATATTGCGCAATTTCATTGTCAATTCAGAGTATTGACAATGAAATTGCGCAATATCGTGTATGGGCCGCTTAAAGTTATTTGTGCCTAGGAGTACAGATCTGAACTTTCTTTTCACTAAAATGTGGTCATTTTTATTTCAGACTGTTGATCCATCCTAGGATATATCCAAGTTCTCCTACGTCCATCCTTATAAGGGAAAATGGTTCCTCTTATGACCAAATTTTATTGTACAGCTAAGGAGGCCAAGCGCGTGCCATTGTTATCTTTTTCATGAAGACTGTTTACCAATGGCTCCCTGCAAGGCATCAGATTCCCTTTCCACTTTAGCGTTGAAATCTCCCAGTATGATGAAGGCATTGTAATTTGGTGCTGTCCTTATAGCCTCCTGCAGTTAATTGTACCATCTGTATTTCAGTGCATCTTCTGATTGTTCAGTAGGAGTGTGTACTAACAATACAGTGATAATAAACCACTTTGCTTCTGAACTTGTTTTGGTAATGCGATTACAGACAGCTTTGGATCCGTTCAACTCGAGGATTCTTTTTGTCAAGTAGAATTTGACGTCTTAACTTTTTTTTTTTTTTTTTTTTTTTTCCCACAGTAAATGATGTATCCGTTTCCTATCTCCAGCTTTCCCACACAGGTCATCTTATTTCCTGTAGTCTTTAAGGCTGAAGTTATACCTTATCACTTTCCTCTACGTTCTTACCCTGGGCAGCTTTGCATACGGTTTGAGCATTCCATATTGCTACTTTAAGGAGATTCTCTCAGTTCAATATCCTATCCAGCTCGTCCTCATTATCATTATAACTCAATCCGACAAGCTTGGTTAAAGTTCCTATCACAGCAATTTGACGAAAGAAAAGTTCTGAGCACCAAACAAGGGGTAGGGGCCTACTGATTAGTGCTTTTCGACTAATTATCGTCCCCCGTCAAATACAGAACGGTTTTGATGGTTAGCTTAAGCCATACCACTACAACAAGGTGACCCAGGTCCTTGTTCCAACAACGAGGATGCTCCATGCCCGTAGTGGAAAGGATGAAGAGGAAAAGAATGATAGAAGGAGTAGAGAAAGAGGAGGGTAAGAGGCGATAAGGAGGGAAAAGGAGGAAGTGGAAGAGGAGAAGGATAAGTGGGAAGAGGAGAGGAGTTAGAAAATAAGGAGAAGGAAAAGGAGAAGATAAGGAAGAAGAGAAAGAGGGAGAGAGGAGGAGAATGATAGAGAGATGAGGAAAGAAATGGAAGATGCGGAAGGAGATGAAATGGTTTAACGCCAAGCCCCAAGTGCTGTATGCATAATATAATCAGTGTCCTTTTCACCCCTACGACCCGAGAAGGGATTTTTTTTTTTTTTTTTGGGGGGGGGAGGGGATGTAACATTTGGAATTCGAATCCAATAAGAAAGGCATCAAGTACACCCCCCGATCCCATAAAAGGAGACCAACAACAATCCCACTCCGCATCCGTAAATGCATTGGAGGCGAAGGAATTCCGTCCTCTAGGGAGACAAGATGTTAGAAGCGAAGAAGAATATTTGAATATCACCTTCCACAAGACTCAAAATACAGTAAGTGCGGGATTTGTCTTTTATTTCATTGAATGATCCATCAAATACATTTAGTAATGTTGGTTGGCATAAGAACGGGTTGATGCAAGTAGCCGCTGAATTAACAATCGTTTTCAGTGAGGTAGCGTTCGTATGAAGCAGTACGCGCTTCTTCGCTGTTCCAGATTGTGTTGCCAGGAGCTAAAAGCATGTTTTCACAATTATTTAGACTTTTCCGCCAAACTGCTTTGACAGAATGGCTGAAAAGAGGCAGCTTAATAGAAGAAAAATCCGGTTTTTTTTTTCAGAAGAATGGTTTTCTCGAGAACAGAATAAATCTTGCGACCACGTAGTCATATTCCTAAGTACAAATTCAGGACTCGAACGGGCACACCATGACAATAACCGGCCTTATGCTCAAAGGGAATACGGTCGACATTTGGTGCTGGTTTTCGAAGCCCAAGAATGTTCATCGTTTAGGTCTTTAGGAAAACTGTCGCTAGCCTCAACACAGGGGAAGGTCCAATACATAAACAACCCATCCCCTCAACACATTCACTTTTTTTTTTGGGGGGGGGGAGTCTTCAGGCAATAGACCAGTGGCTCCCAACCTTTTCTGGTTTGAGGCACCCCGGCACCCTTATTAGAAAATCGAAATTCTAGTTTGTAAGTATTTCGTTGATTCAACATCAGTGTAACAAAATGTTGTCCCTGGATAATATGAAAATACTCATCTTTACACTGATGCTGCTTTAACGAACAAAAATGGATGACAGAGAGAGTCGGTAATACGAAAATTATTTTTGCCCTCAATTTTGGCGGCACACTCAGCAGTTGATCTCACGGCACTCTTTGGTGCCGCGGCACACCGGCTGGAAACGACTGCTTTAGACCCATAAGGCGGTCATTAAACCTGTTGTGAACCTGCGACCGGGTTTAACTTACCATTACAATTTCCACAACAGTCCTGTTGTGCGCAAATAAAACACAACTTTGTCAATAAGGAAACAGTCATTGGCCAAAAGATTTGTGACGTTTAACTGAATGTTGTCGAGTCTGCAGTGATATTTGAGCGCCTGGGGCTGATATTCAGTCCAATTTTCCACGTCTCACACATTTCATCCAACAATCCTTTCGAAATGTTTCAGTGGGAATTATTCCCCTTTCACTTATTACTGCCGCAGAAGTCGTGAACACGCAAACCTGGATCTTTGTTCTTTTGTTTCTTGGTACTGAATGTTCACAGCAACTGATGAGTGGACCTCCTGTCTGATACAGTGGATTTTGTTTAGATTAAAGAAGGAATGGCAACAAACTTCAAAATTAAACGAATGAAAAGAATGTCGAGAAGTCTAGGTTTCTATCTAGAACTACAGCTGCTTTGAATGAAATTAAGCTCTGCATACACATACATGGAATGCTGTGTGTCCACATACACAAACGCATACGCACAAACACACATACACGCGCGCGCGTGCATGATCATGTCTCAACTTTCTGGTGCATCTACCTACGAAAACCATAAACAGAACAGGTACATACTACCCTGTCTTACATCTGTGCTAACCTCATATCAATTTCTTTTCTGATGCATCACTCCTTACTCTACATCTGTTCGTCTGACACAAGCTCAAGGATACTATATTCCTCCTCTTCCTCCATGATTTTTCATCACTTGTTTCTAGGAATGTGATCAAAGAGTATCTCAAGATATAAAAAGGCAATTTATATTTCCTCAGTCCTACATCTCTTCAATCACCATTTTTAGTGGAAGAATGAGATCAAATGTACTTTTTCACATCTATAACCATCCTCTAGTTGGCCGAGCGTGTTAAGGCGTCGTCACTTGCGGCAAAGGTCAAAGGGATGGCGGTTCAAACCCTGCCACCGGCGAAGTTGCACCAAGGGCATGTTTTATTAAATTCCACGCTACAAAGTCATCTGTAAGGGGCACCGTCCTAGCCCTCCGATAGGGGGGAGTTTGTGACGTTAAACCATATCATCATATCATAACCATCCGTCAGTGCTTGCTCTGTTTAATCCGTTAATCTACTTTCAATAGTCGTTTCACATAATTTACGTACATGCGATAGCAAGGACACTCCTTTGTAATTCTCACATTTGGTTGTCACCCTTTTTATCTGTCTGTATACCAATGGCTTTTCCCCCTTATGAGGGGGGTAGCCAAGTCAAAGGACCGCGCCCACTCACATCCACAACCCTTGTTTATCTTAGCTCCACTTGGATGAAAGGCCATCCCTGTCATTTGCCCACTACCCGGGTTGGAAGCAATGCAGGAAGACACAGCACATCCCTTTTCATACATTGAGCATATGATAGTATTTCCCCAATCAGTAAGTACGAGACTGCGTCCACCCACTATTCTTTATTAAATAAAACCCTAATCCATTGTGTTCGTGCCTCACCTGAATCTTTAAACATTTTGCCAAGATTTCCGTCCTCCCCTGGTGATTTACCGTTCTTTATTGTTTCCAAAGGATTTCTTGTTTCTTATTCATTGATATTCCCTGACTATTATTTCTAATATGGTGTATTCTAAGGTATCATCCCTTTTACAGTGACTATGTAGTGCCAAATATCTTCTGTAAGTTCGAGTTTCAATACATAAGTAGGAAGGCAGTTATTCAAAGTACGTGTATTCACATATTCGTCTACAACAGATGCCCCATGGTAAATTACATCCGCCATAATTTTGTATTGACCATTTCAGTTCCCTCGTTTTTCACTTTTTTTTTTTTTTTTTAAGAAAACTTTCTATAACATTTGTTCTTTCTTGTTGGATAGATGCAGTAAGTCAGCAAAAATTGGTAGGTTTCAGTAGTCATATTGCTCGCGCCTCTAAAGCACGCGTCAGTTGTCGTACAGAGGTATGTGCGCATGCACAAGCAGTGGCCATATACAAATATATATATATATCCAAACTATGATAAGAGGGAGGGGTGGTGGTTGAGAGTGGAGTATGTGGGGGATGAAATGGGTGGGAGTGGATTTATGCCTTTGACTTTGGCTACCTCCCTTGTAAGGAGGAAAACCGTGGGTATATGTATGTATGTATGCATCGCCGTCACTGGTGATTCTATTCAAGTATTACAACGACGAAAGTTCATCAAGGATACGTACCAGCTTAACCACTAGCTATGAGTTGGGCTTAGTTCTCGGTTGAAGAATTTTAGAGTCCCGACAGCTCAGTTGGTAGAGCGTCGGCTTTGCTTTCTCGCAAGCTTCGGTTCGAGTCGAGGGACGACTGTCGGGATTATTTGATTGACATCGCCGTCACTGGTGATTCTGTTCATGTATGTATGTATATATGTATGTATATATATATGATAAGAACCCTCACTCATCCGACACGGCTACATCGCCTCTGTTTACTGAAATCGCTTGGCGTTACCCGGAAGAAAACCTCATAGCACATTCTTCAATGTAGACCTGTAGTCAGTCACGTATCAAAGTCCCCAATTATATGTAATCTTCAATGCGATTAGCATTAATCCTCCATATATCCACTGGTAGCCATCTGTTAGTTGTTTTTATTTCTTGTCATCATTTCACAAGTCCGATGGTGCTATACGCTGCTCACCATTTATATTAACTCTTCCTAGCCGTGGAGGGAGTTGTGCTCATATGAAGAGTGATCATTATCATTTTCAAATTGAACGCATGCAGTGATCTTACTACCGTGTGCTCCGTTACTTTTTTACATGTTCCATCCCATGATACAAACTTTATAATACTACAATGGATATGTAACTTGACCTTGAAAAAGACATAAGAACATAAGAATGAAGGAGACTGCAAGAAATCATGAGGCCTACACAGGGCAGTCTCATGCCATTACCACCTATAATCCCCGTCCATAAAATCATCTGACCTTCTAAAACAACCGATAGTTTCAGCGCTCACTACATAGGTTACTAAGTCTATTCCATTCGTTAAAACATTGGTAAAACAATCTTGCCTATTTCCTTCTTAAACCTAAATTTGTCCAATCTAAAACCCATTTCTGAGAGTCGAGCCCTGTTCTTAAAGAAATACAGCCCACATAGTACGTTCCAGATCATCTTTCTTCTCATCTCACTCGACGCCTTCCCGTCCTCTCGGCCCGTATCGTTCGTCGTCACCCTCCGAGACTCCTCCATCAGCCTTAATTCCCGAAGACAAAGGAGAATGGGAAAGCTCCGTTTTCTTCATCTCGAACGAGTTTCCCTACTCGGCGAATTTACTTGCCTCCCATTTCTTCTCGTTGCTCGCCTCCTCCATGTTGCTGAAGAGCGGCCAGGCGGCCAGGGACAGGATGGGTGAAAAGGATTATCACACTGGGCTTCCACCGCATTCGCCAGCTCCTGCAGTTGAGAGTTCGTTTGAGTAAGAACGACTTCGGTTACAATATTTGAATTTTCAAATCTCCAAATTTAAATTCATCTTTCCGTCATATATTTGAATGATGAACTAAGAGATTGTGAACCTATACGAATGTTAGACATACTGTTGAAATGTTTTTAGAGAAAACTTTTTTTTTTTTTTTTGTAAGCGAAGTCATATTTTAGTTATTAAAATGGATGTTGAAGGTAGGATGTTGGAGGAAAAATGGCCCAGTGCAATAACCCCTTAAGGTGGCGTGAAATAGGAAAGACAGAGGATGAAATGAGTCTTTGGGGAGTTAGGGGATGTAGGGTGAGATTGAAAAAAAAATGAATGAATAAGTAAATAAGTAAATGAATGAATGAATGAACAAATGAATTAATTAATCAATTAATTTATAATTAAACAGATGAATGAATAAATGAATGAATGAATGCATGTATGCATGCATAGATAAATAATAGAATTAATTAAATGAAATAAGAGCCACAAGGGTGTTCTGATAATGTGTCCCTATGGCAAATATATAAGAACCCTAAATCCTTATCGTTTTCTTCGGCGAAGAATTCAGAAAACGAGAATTACAGTCGCATTTTCAACGGATTTCCAGTGCCTCAAAAAGTGTATTAACAGATTAGTAGTCATGTTCCATGAAAATACGAACCAGGGTTGTTAAGGGCGTTTGGTCCCTAAAGTTCGCAAGAATTCGGTCCTTGGAAAATTAATATCTATGTGAATAACTTTCTTAAACACGGCAAAGGAAACATGCACTGGAAGTGAAGCGTTTATTGCTGACGTTTCGCCTACGTTGAAAAAAGTTAGTAGACGAAACGTCAGGAATAAACGCTTCACTCATAGTCAATGTTTCCTTTGGCGTGGTTTAGCAATTCGGTCCTTATTTGCAACCCCTTCAATGGAGAAGTAACGGCTGTTGTATGTAAGGCTTTCGACTTGACCGCTGTGCTTTAGGGGAGCGGTCATCGCAAAAGAGACAAAGCATAACCAACGAACGATGACCAAGGAGGGGGTTATTTATATATCATATGAGACACAAAGATTAGTTTTCCATGCGTTCAAGGTTGCCAAACTTTTCCAATGGAGGGCTCCCATTGTTGACAATGATGAGAGAAATGTAATTTTTCGTTCTCATGGTCTATCATAACTCATAGCAGATAATCTACAATGTAACCAGATTAATCATGAACCGTTTGCCTAACATCGAACTAACTTCCTTTTGCAATATTCATCTTCACATGTGCTACGCGCATTACTTGAAGCCATTGTGGTTGAAGGCAGGAAAATTCTAAGGAAGATTATGAGAAAAGTGTAAATTGGATTACCACTACCCATCTTCCCGCCAAATGCTTGCCTTTCACAAAGGTCTGGAAAAGTACTCACTGGCATCAGCCATTTTCACACACAACTGTACTTTTCCAACAGACCAATCTCCCTCTCCCACAAACACCTATTCCGGGAAAGCGGGTGGTCTTACTCAAATATGTAATCCCATGATACTATCAATGCTCGTAATATCTAAAGTCTCGGTATAACTATAAAGTACTTTTTTGTCATTTATATAACTGTCAGTTTCAACTCAGATGTTTTGATTTATCTTGGAATGCAAATATTATTCTCTTATAAATTTGTGCGTATAGATAACATATGAAAATAGAAAGTTGTGAGTGATTAGAACTCAAGTTCCCTTTTTTCATTCTGTTCTTTGTCTGTGATAATTCGTGTGGTCAAAGTCTATTCTAATAGCACAGACTTGTTAAGGCGTTATCACACTAGTCTAATTTTTTTTCATATATATATATATATATACATATATATATATATATATATATATATATATATATATATATATATATATATATTCTCTCTCTCTCTCTCTCTCTCTCTCTCTCTCTCTCTCTCTCTCTCTCTCTCTCTCTCTCTCTCTCTCTCTCTCTCTCTCTCTCTCTCCGACTGTTGGAGAAGATTTGCAGCCCAATGTTCGGGAAGGAATCTGATATGCTGGAAGAAAAACATTTTCCTCCAGTATATCAAATGACATCCTGTGTATTTTTGTTCAGAAAACAAACAAGTTTGCCATAGTGATTTTACGGCGGAAAAGGTTCTGGTGGCGGGCGGTACCGCCGATTAATCGGAGGTTGGAGGAAAAATATCCCAGTGTGATAACCCCTTTGACTGGTTACGTGCTGATGATCAAAGCAACTAGAAGCCTACACTCCCGATCCAATATGATCAAACCCTTATCCCGAAATCATCCATGGTTCACAACTCTACAAATAGTTCTCTGTATCAGGAATCCCTAAAATTAGGAAAGCTTTAATACTAGGAACGAAAAATAAGTTCCGATATCTAGAAAAACAAAATATCCAAAACGCTTTCTTATATTTTGACGTATATTCATTATTGTTTAATATAAAAGATTTCTGAGTTCTAAATGATCTCAATACAGAACGCTGGTAGTGTAATCGGAAGCATGGTGGCCTCGCATCCACTCATTTGTGGGTTCGAATCCCGCACTCTACTCCGATTTCAAGCAACGACTGTTACCTACCCCAACAGTACAAGCCTATAGGGCAACGGTGACGGCTTCGGCTGCAGCCACACGCCTTCTGACGTAGTTTTTTCACCCAATAGAAAGAACTATTTGTATTGAGGCTGTTTGTGTTGTTGTCATACACGAGTATTTCCAGTCACAGATGTTTTGATTCTGCGTTTATATCCCTCATTGATTATATAAATCAGAAGTAGATTTTTTGCAATAAATGAACCATTAGCAATTTTAATAACCAAGTAACGAGCAATTTACGCAAATTGTGTGTACACCATTTTTATGTTTGCTACTCCCCGCAAGCTCGGGCTGTATAAGTAGGAGTCAGATGTTTCTCCATTGTGTTATTTCTGAAGAAGCCCTGCTGGGCGAAACGTTAGATATATTGGATCCCATACTCTGCGTTTGGCCTCTCTCCTACAATTTCCAGTCACTCCTGGTAACTGTGCGAGATAATATCACCATTTGACGAAGGGAGAGAGGAGGATGGGGGAGAGGGAAGAGAAAGAAGAATGAAGTACAGGATCAACAAAAAGTGAAAAAAGATTGTGTGACGCAAATCTTCGCCAGACTACGACACCAATTTAGTATTTCTTTTATTCAGAGATAAATAAAGGTTATACAGCAGTGCGCCAGCCGTAGCCACGTTCATTCTTCGTCTTAAGTATTTTACCTTCCTCTATTTCTGATTACGTTTATTAACTGGAAGCCAGCTCAGCTCAGTAAGAAATAGTTCAATTAGGAATTTATTCTAGCGCTTTCTCGTGTCTATGTTTAGTCATCTCTCTAGTTATGGACTTCGCCTAATTTGACCCACATATTTATGTCCACAAGATAAAAAAAAAATGTATTAGTGCATAATATGTACGAAATATTATGACACGAAGAAACGAAAAACGGCGAAACAGTACTGACCAACTTACCATACGTTGGTAGCCCTGCTGGCCATAAATCACCAACCAGGCTTGCCAACACTTCCATAACATCAGGGGAATCAGAAGCCGATGTGACTTCTGTTTTGGTCATCAATGTTGGTCATGATTTGTAATGGTTAAGGTATCGTAATAAGAACACAGTGAAAAGGGAATGTCATGGTGCGGTACGCATGTATTTACTAGTACAAAACATTAGATATGCTGCTTAAGATAATTCGATGGTCCACAATCTGTCCCATTCCATTAGAAAATGTCCTTCGCATATCGCTCTGGCCTTTGAAACCAAACCAACCCAGTGAAGGGTGTTATGTTCCTGTGTGCAAGTACGTGCTTGGTGAAGAGGAGCATTGCGCGAATATCCCTCAAGTAAAACAATAAAAAATAATTGATTGCCTAAAAATATAATGAGAGCTGGGGTTCTTTGTGTGTTGCGTATAAAGAGCTGTGTTTGCGTGACTTGATGAGAAGTGTGAGTGGGTTCTCTTGCGAAGAACTGTGTGCTTATCGTTCTCATGTACTACTCTATAGAAATTATTTCGGTTTTTGAGTGTCGATGTTCTGTTCATGTCCTTTGGGTACAGTCAGTTATTACTCATACGGATTCAATAAATATTGCTTTGAAGCAGTCTGTGTTCTTAATTATTGGATACCATGATTTGGATGCATAACTGAGTTCTTATGAATTAATTTATTTTACAGTTATTATTGTTATTTTATTATCATTATTTTGTTATCCAAATAATGGGCTTGCAACTGTTCTAATTATATTCAATACCTTACTTGCCTTCACTGTGAGGTCTTTCATGTGAGGGTAATGTGTGTATCAAATGTGAAGCCAAAGTATTTTAGAGTTTTTGACCAGTGGGCAAAATTGACTATACCATTGAACCACTGGGTACTTCAATCATGGAAGTCAGAGGTAAGAAACGTCATAATAATGATTACAATAAAAAGATGTTCATGATAATTATAACAACAGTATAGTAAAAATAACTATAATAGTAATAATAATGATAATAATAATGATAATATAAATAATAATAATTTATAATAATATATAACAATAATATATAATAACAATAGTTTATAAAAATAACTAATTTATGGTAGCAATAATTTATGATAACACTAACAATAGTTAGGAGTTAATGTTAAAATTAATGGCAGACATGAAAGTTTTCTGGGGGAATGATACTGAAGATGAATAATAATTTAAATTTCGTGAAGACTACAAAGGAAATATCAGTACTTAGAATTATTCCATAAAAAAGACCTACGGTAATAAAGAGTAATAATTTGTGCCCTTTGAGTTTTGTGTGAAAAGATATTTTTACCATTGCATTTAAGAATTACAGCAGAATAACATCTAACCATTTTCTATTTTTCAATCCGGATTCTCATTAATTTTATTCTTATAATTTCACAAGAATAAACGCAAAAGGACTAGTCTTATATAAGAGTTGAGCATTTGGAATAACTCATATGATAGAGATCCGCTTTTGGTTCTGTGATCAAGTGTATTTTATTAAACAATTTTAGATGCTCTGCCAAGGGATTTGAACCCTGACCTGTACGTACATAATCACGAAGTTAAGACGCTAGCGACTGAGCTACGTGCGATGGTTCAAAAGGACTGTACAAGTCCCCGACCACGCTTCACGTAACATCAGAAGACCTAGTCTCATTTTCATCTAATCCCCGTATTAGGCGAGTCCTCCGACAAGTTGTGTATGTTATTAAGTTATAAAGATATTAATGATCTGTTGAGGTTCCTGAAACGGTTAGCTGATTTTCGTGTAAATGTGTCATAATTATTATTTGTTAACTGGAAGCGGTTTAGCTATACACTTTCCTTTTCCATCTTAGTTTTCTTTTTGGATAACTTTGGTTTCGGCTTCTTTGCACCTATGACAATTTTTATCTTTTTCTTAGTTTTCGTTTCGGCAGTGCACTCCTGTGAGTCTTCAGCACATTCCTGAGTGTCTTTCTCACAGTCGTTATTGAGGTCTCCTAAGGCATCACTCGTCGACTTTTTACTTTTCGTATAGTTACCGTTGTCACCGACATGGCTCTTGCTGCCAGACGACGTGGCACTAGTTTGCGGCGCTTTCTTCTTTTTCACCTTACCCTTGAGGTTCCTGGCTGCTATCAATTCGGGAGTTTCCCGCGCTCCTATATCGAGAAAGAGCGTGTCGCAGCTCGCTATGTCTGCACAGAGCTGGTCGTTGTCGTACGAGCTGTGGATGCGAGGCACGTTCGCTTTGACTGTACCAGTCCGGGGTTCTGGAGTGACGGCAGGAGGGGGAGGGGGAGGAGGAAGAGGAGAGGAGGTGTGCGTAGTGGACATCTTATTTGAGGAAGAGTAACTTGAGGTAGAATTGTGTAGGTTACCGGAGGTTGAACCTCCTCGCAGGGGGCTGAAATCCTTGACGAGCATTTCTTCTCCAGTTACAGTCAGGTTGTTCTGGAGGCTCGTCTCAACAAGCACCGGTTGAGAGTGGAAGCGATGTTGCTGAACAACACCCGGCCCTCTCCCTCTTCCCTCATTTCTCTCCGGCGAGCTTTCCGTCTTCACGGTTTCCTTTTCCCTCCTCGACTCGTCCCTCCGCGTTTCTCGAAGGATAACAGACTTCCTGAGGGAAACTTCCTTATGACGGCCTGTTGTGGCCCGTCGCGAGCTGGGATATAGGCCCCCCGAAGCAACTCGCGAGGCCCGAAGAGTATAGTGCGGGGAGGGCTTTGGAGTTCTTGGGCTCCTGACAGGTGTGTAGAGTAAGGTTCGGGCCACCACAGGACCTAGATTCCCGAGACTCGAGCGGCAGCCGAATTCACTTCTGGGGAGATTTTAACGGAAAAAAAGATCAGTGAGTCCATGATTGTATTCACTTATGCGAAATGGGTCATTGTGTGTTCATGAGGTGTATATTAAGGTGCAAGCAGGTTTGACATTAAAGAGGTCATGTGAACCCCTAGAACAAATGACGAGGATCTACCTGAGAAAGTAGTGCTTACAAGGTAAATATCTATCAAGAACGCTATATGAGTACCAGTTTTTTAACAAGACTAATCTGTTTACTTCCTTTTTAAAAATTGATATGTTGAGATTGTGAACATCTTGAAACTAAAGAGGACACATGCATGCGGAAAACAACTGTCGATAGGCGGTTGTCAGATGTACAGTCAGCGTTATAACGGGGTTGCGCGTCCAAATGGAAAGGTAAGTTGCAGTGAGACATGCCGGTCGGTGTAATTGTTGACAAAAGATAGTTTATGTTAGTGGAAATGTATATACCTCAAGTTAATCAAATGTGTCTCTGCATTTTTTCTTGTTTTGTTTGGTTTCTAGAAATAGATGAAATACGGTGGCGTCGTAATGATCTGCCTTGGGTTCATCAGCCATCTTTGGACGCGCAACCCCGATATAGCGCCTGGAGTATCTACTTTAGTCGATGACTGCACTTGTTAAAAGGAGCATGTGAAGGTTAATGCGAGACAACCTGTCGATGGGCGTCTGCAGAACTTGCAAGTTAAGGTGGCGGCACACTAGTTCATTTCTCGCTAGCAAGCTACTTCCTTTTGCTACTTAGTTTAAATAGAGACTACTTCGGTTACGACCATTCGGTTTTTCAAGTTTTCAAATTTCCAAATTACTTTTGCGTCATATAGTGAGAAACTGAATAACGAACTAAGAGAAGTTAAACTTATACGAATGTTAGACACATTGTTGAGATGTTCTTACGGAAGTCTAGAATATTGTCACCGAAGTCGTTTCTACTCAAACGAAGTAGCAAAAGCAAATAGCATGCTAGCCTAGTGTGACGCCACTTTTAGTAAACTCGATGAACATTTACCTGACGAAGGGGTGATGCCTGGAGGGCGCGTTCCTGGAGGAGTCCCAGTGGGAGGAGGAGTCTCCACAGTCCCAGAAACTTCGTGAACTGGATCCCTCGACTGTAAAACGTGGACCAAGATGAAACACAAACATACGTGTTACTCAAATAATTCCGACAGTCGACCCCGGCTTCGAACCGAGGCTCGCGACAATGCGAAGCCGACGCTCTACGAACTTAGCTATCCGATAGCTTAGTTGGTAGAGCGTCGGCTTAGCATTCTCGAGAGCCTCGGTTCGATAGCTGAGTTGGTAGAGCGTCGGCTTCGCATTCTCGTGAGCCTCGGTTCCAATCCGGGGACGACTGCCGGAATTATTTGATTAACTACACCGTCACTGGTGATTCTATTCAGATACGTGTTAGATTAACACGTAGGCAAATTAGGCAATTTTGCTTTTGCAGCGATATATCTAATTGTCACAATAAACCTTTGTTTCCTCAAGAGCTGATTGAGACTCAATGATATACAACCACATAACTTATTTTCTATTATGCGTTCCATGATACTGTTGATCGATATCCACCTCTTTGTAGTTTTGTTCTTTACCCACCTTCTCCTGTTCTCACAGTTTAATTTCCTTCCTATATTTCTACTCAGCCTTCTACATACCTTCATTATCACTCAACGCAAGCCTGGAGGCCAGCATCTCTTGCATGCGTTCCATATAAGACTCGGTAAAGCTTTCTTGCCTGCCAGCCTCGTCTTGGGACGTTTCTTGCACTGTGTCTGTTCTCGCTGCTGCTTCTGTCGCGTCCAACGGCTCAGCCTGCAAAGGAGGGACAGACGGAATGGGTTTCATATGATTCAGTTTTTGAGGAATGGAAGTCACTTTTTTTTTTTTCTTTTATTATTCCAAAAGTGGGAACGGTTAGTTTCGTCTCGGTGTCCACTTATCAATCTCTACTCTTCTTATACCAGTTTTCAAGCTTTTCCTGTCTATCGTAACACTTTACCTTCATGTCTACAGTACAGTCAATGTTCTCTGAAACTTTTTCATGGGACCCTCCACCTTTAAGAGGCCACTTAGTACTAGATCTCTTGAAATACTTAATATTTTTGTATAGATATCTTCTGAAAAAGGGAAACGGTATACTCACTTTTTTGTCCCTCTCACTGAGAGGCTGTCTGTTCCTTCTGACATCCATGTACATACAAGTTGAAATACTTAGAATTCTATATGTCTAGTGCCTTCACTTTTGGCACTTTTTAACAGTAAATTGGTAACCATTGGTTTTATATATCTCAATTAAGCTTTTAGAATTGCAGATGTGGTGGTAGAACGACAAATGTGGCTTCCACTGAAGTTGTATAGGCATTGCTGGTTTACTGATTATATATTACAGTAACTGTTTTGTATTTTTTTTTTTTTGCTTCTATACTTTACATGTACACATTCGACAACTGTATTACAGACTACTATGATTATGTTTGTGCTTATGCTGGAGCGTTACTGATTCGGCACTTTTGGTTTAAACATTACTGAACATGTCTTCACATGTTCGTCTTAAACTGCTGTGATACAAATTACTGTGATCTTGTTTGTGCTTGTGTTGAAGCCTTACTGATTTTCTACTTTTGGTACCAACGTGACTGGGCATGTCTTTATATGTTCATCTTCAAGTAATGTGATGCAAGTTACTGTGATTGTGCTTTTATTGATAATAGTGATTGTAGGAGTGCAAGCAGCGGCACAGTTGATTGGAGTGACTGATGGCTGTCTAATATAAGACAAAATCACTCAATCTCTCCCTCTCTTTTCAACTCAAACGAAGAGCCAAGAAAGTCTATTCGAGAGATGATCAATGCCGATGACGATCAACTCAGTCAATCTTCATATCCAGTTGTAATGATAAAGTGCACAGTACGAAAGTAAACGAAACGGCAGTGAAAAATTCTCAAAATCAGTTCAGTGATATTGTATCTTAAAAGAATATCAGTTCTGAATCGATTCTTTTCTTATATCTTGATTTATCCTTTTGGTTACAATGACCCCTTTGCATTCATTTATTTATTTATTTTTATTTATTTATTTTATTTGTTTATCTATTTATTTTATTTTGTTTATTTTTTATTTGTTTATTTATTTATTTTATTTTATTTGTTTATTTTTTATTTCATTTTATTATATTTTATTTTATTTATTTATCTTTTTTTTTTTGGGGGGGGGGGGGGATAATGCTGAAGGGAGACGGACTTTGGACACTGAGGTCGCCATCGATCGGTACCGAGCTCCTCTCCGTCCCCCGAGCCCAATAACTTTGTCAAACTTTGTCCAAAATATAATTTGTAAAAGACGTGAGCGCAGTGAAGGGTTGGTATTATGTGATCATTCCATAATTTACCTCAATAACGGTTCTCTGTGCCTCGGGCCTATAAGATTAATGTGTCCTTTTTTGAATAAATAAGATCTGAACAAATAACCCACTTCGCCATAAAAAGACTGTCTCAAGTATTTACAGGATTTGTGGATTTGTTATTCAAAGATGTATTGTTGTGTCTGCGTGGAAACTACCTGAAAAGGTTCAATCCACAAAGAAGTCTGTCCACATTTCTTTCCCAAGAAACCTTTCCATTTCAACTGTCGTAAAAGTACTGCTCCCGTCTCGACTTTCTCTGGCCTAATACCCGGGGCCTCGTGGCATCCGGCATCGGCCCTTGGGCCCTCTGAACTGGTCTCTCTTTCGTGAATGTGGGGTTTTGTTTCTGACTTCGGTTAGCAGAGAGGAGAATGGGAGAGGTCGCCGGTTGTCAATTTTCCTTTGGTAAACGTGATGCAGAGTCAATGGAATTTGGAAGAGAGAGAAATAGGAAGACAGAGGGAGAGAGAGAGAGAGAGAGAGAGAGAGAGAGAGAGAGAAGGGGGGGGAAAGAAGGGGAGAGAGAGGGAGAGGGAGAGAAGGAGCGAAGGAGGGACACATTCCGGAGACCGGATGCCTACATTTTCGGATGGAGGTGAGAAGATTGATGGACGTACGGTAGAAAAGATTAATCTTTCCCGACGTCCGGACCTCAAGACCATCACATACAAGCGTTCGTCGTTAGTTCCGAGGCTTAAATCGAGTCGTGGAAGGCGAAGTCGTGCAATATAAAAGAAGATCTAAGACCGTGTTGCGTAACGTCGCCATGGTTGTTCAACATTTCTACGTTTAGAGTAAAAAAGGATGGAAAGGGGGGACTTTAAATCATTTTCGACATGCTGATAATGCGGTGTTGTTAGGATGCAGTAGAAAAGTCATACAAATACTGCCGAAAAGGTTCAGGAAATGTAGATAAGAATAAACTGACATAACAGCAAATAAGGGAGCACTCGGATTCTTCAAGATGGGTATGGACGGAGATTAAGAATTGAATCAAAATCTAGATGCAAAAAGTATGGCGGGGACCATAAGTTGTGGACAGGCAGGGAAATGTGTCCAAATTGAATAATAAGAATGGCAGAATTAGTATATTCAATCCTTCTGAATGATAATGAGTTCTGGATGGTTGGGAGGGCCAGACTAAAAGAAAGTAGTATCGATGAACATGTGTCTGAGGTGCATATGACGGACGGGAACTAGAAAAGAAAGTAAGCGAGGATATATGAAAGATATGGAGACAAAAATGTGTGCTTGAAAAAGAAGAGCAAGGTTCTGTTGTGATGTGGTACAGTTACATAAAAACAGTGACTGGGGACCGGAAAGCAGAGAATCAAAGGTGCATAGACAAAGACAGAAGCTGAAAAAAGATGACAGGATAGTGGGGGAACAGAACACAATGTAGCCTGACAGTGTAGGGCATGGGTTTTCAAAGTGGGGTTTGCGGATCCTCAGGGGGTCCTAGGGACTTTCACAGGGGGACCGTCAGAGCCATCTGGCAACACTGGTGGAATACCAACCACGGACAGTCTACATCCAGGAGTATGCAAAGTAGACCACTTGGAAAAAGAAACTAACGAAGCAGAGCGCTTTCGTATATTACATCTTCAGTGCAAACAGTACATAGTTAATAGAAATATATAGATTATATATTATATATATATATATATATAATCTATGTATTTCTATTAACTATGTACTTTTTGTACTGAAGATGTAATATACGAAAGCGCTCTGCTTCGTTAGTTTCTTTTTCCAAGTGGTCTACTTTGCATAAGTGAACACACGTACCCGTGTTCTTATTAGCATCCAGGAGTATATGTACCATGAGTCGCCAGGTAAAAAAGACTTGCTTCTTTCTCTCATCTTTGTGTACTGATTATTACTTCTGTAAGTATATTCTTATTGTTAACTGTTATTCTGTGTTTGTGTGTCTCCCCCTTTTGTGTAAACCAGCTACGTGAGAGGGTCCTCGGTTTAATTTGTCTTAAAATGTGTCCTCGATCGAAAAAAAAAATGTGAGAACCCCTGGTGTAGGGAAGTGTTTGAAGAGGGAAGAGATGAGGAACAAGAACGTGGAAACACTGAAACAGAACAGGAGGTGGTGGAAAAAATCTGTAAGAAAATAGAATTCGTGTGAGGTGATGAAGAATTGTGAGAAAAAAGAATTCTTGTGGGAAGAGGCTTTGGAGACGAGCAAGAGGGTCAGTCAATGGAATTCATGTAAGCTAAGGTAGTGTCGATCATGTTAAGCATTTTTAATCT
>NC_134809.1:14093417-14118417 GCF_046742065.1 Oratosquilla oratoria
ATATATATATATATATATAAATATATATATATATATATATATATATATATATATATATATATATATATATATACAATGAATGAATACATGTACGTATACCAATGTGTAAATCTTTCGTTTTTTTGAGTCGTTGACCTGGAAAAGAACGTTGCGTTTGAAAGACGTAACAACAAGTAAACGCATCACTGATCGTCTACCTACGCTATGTGGAAAGACGAAGTTGCCATTAAATTCTTGAGCGTGGTGATGGGGGTGAGGTGGATGGAATGGGGAATTGTCTATGGAGGAACGTCCCCTCGCTGGGGAAGAGATATTCGAGAGGGACGCAGAGGAGGAGAGAGCAGAAGGGGAAGAAAATGGGGAAGAGGAGGAGGAGGACGAGTGTGACAGGGTTCTGGAGTGTTTGTGTGCGCTGTAGCGGAGGCTGTGCATGGGCGAGGAGGAGGAGGAAGAGGAGGAAGAGGAAGTAAAACTTCGGCGAGGAGGAGGAGGAGGAGGAGGGTGCAAAGCTTTCTGAACGTTATTTGAGGATGTCCGGAGGCAGGATCGTGGCGTTTGTGAGACAAAGGACGCCTGCGTCGTCGTGCTGGAAGAAGGCGAGTGGTTCGCTTTGACTGTGTCATTGGTGGCAGCAGGCCTGTGCAAGCGATGAGCAGTGTGACGGCGATAAAACGGAGAGGGAGGTGACGAAAAGGTAAGTGAGGCGTCAGTAGCCACAGGTATCGAAGAGGAAGAGGAAGAGGACGAAGAGCAGGAGGAGAACGAGTGGCGATATGTGCTGCCGGAGGATGCTTTGTGTCCCACCCTCGGAACCTTGCGTTCTCCTGACGCAGGCAGAAGCTGACGGCGGGAGGCCTGGAGGGGCGAGTAGCTCCCGATGGAGTCCGACGACGCCGGGGGCTGATGCGGGGATGACCGACGACAGCAGCTGCTTGAGGACGATGAGGAGACCGCTCGCAGCTTCCTCTCGGGTTTCTCCTGAAGGGAAACAAGGGGCTCTTGAGACGAAAACCCCCACAGCGAGGTGCCACAGGCGAGGTGAGGTTCGAAATAAGGGAAAGCCGGAGGAGGAAAGATGGTAACGGGAAAAAGGAGGAGGGAAAACGAAGAGTTGGGGAAAGTACTGTAGAGAGGAGTAGGGGATGTATACTGTACACAGGCAAAGAGGTAGTGAACAACGACTTTGACGACAGAAAAGGGAGAGGGAGATGAGGAGGAGGAGGAGAAGGAGGAAGAGGAAAAGGGAGAGGGAAAATGTGTAGAGGCGGAGGGAGGGAGGAAAAGGAGGAGGAAGAAGAAAATGAAAAGGAGGAGGAAGTAGAGAAGGAAAAAGAAAATGAGTAAGTAGTGGAATTGTGGAGTAGGAAGAGAAGAGGAAGATGAGAAGGAAGAGGAGAGAAAGTATAAGAAAAAGGAAGACGAGGTGGAAAAGGAGAAAGAGAAGGAGGAAAAAGATTAGGAGGAGGATGGAGAAGGAGAGTATAAGGACGAGGATGATGAAAGGGAAAAGGAGGAAGACGTAGAGAAGACAGAGGAAAATGAGGAAATACTAAAGAAGTTGTAGGTGAAAGAGGAGAAGAAGATTCTCGAGAAAAGAGAGGACACAGAGAAGGAGAAGAAAGAGGAGGAGGAGAACAGGAAAAGAAAAGAGGCCAAATTTTTTGTGAAGAGACGTGTTAGGAGTGGGAATACAGGAGCGACATACTATGAGGTACGGAGGAAAGGACGATGTCACGGGAAGAGATAAATGAGGATGGGTGTAGTGCAAGACATTAACACACAGGATGAACAAATTTACTGTTATGCACACCGAGGAGAAGGCCAGAGGAAAAGTAGATGAGGAAGGGGAGCTATCTACAGGAAAATAGAGGAGGGGTTGATAATACAAGATCTCCACAAACATGAAATATAAGAGGTAAAAAAAATTATTTTAGATTATAAAATCTGTCCTAAGTAAAACACTAAGGTACTCATGACAAACTTCAGAGATAAAATAAGGATCACAGACTGGCAAAGTACTTTTCTATTTAGATTTTTTTTTTCTTCAAATTTGTAAATTCTATGTCAAGAAATATACAAGTATCATGCTCATGACATCTAAAAGACATCCACTTCAAACTGACTTCAAGTGAAACTATGACAATCTAGAATACATCCACTTCAAACTGACTTCAAGTGAAACTATAACAATCTTCTACAACACTAAACAAATGAAGATAGATTATCATCATTACCAACTGCAACACCAGAGCTACAAACACAAGGTCTCCTCTATAGTGACCTACGAGTATGTAACATACATCCCTTACTTCCAGTGATCCAAGTTGACTAACACCCGGTCACTTGAACGCATCAAGGGTCACCTACCATCCTCATCTGTGAGGTGACCCTCTCGACGACGCTGGCCACCGTGGTCCTCGCCGTTCTCTTCCGTTGAGTCTTCAGGTTCTTCTTCTTGCGCAGGCGCAAGATCGACGCCTGTCGCTCCGACTCGCCGCTGCTGGAGTTGGTCTCGCTGTCGTGTACAACACAGAAAGACTTGGCAACCATGAAAACAGACTTTATACATACGTACATACATGCACAAATTTCCCAAGGCACATGTGAATCACAAATATGCAGAGTCCACTAGGTCCTAGTGGACTCTGCATATTTGTGTGTTTTTCCTCTTCCTAGTGACTAGGAAGAGGAAAAACACACGGAGTCCGAGCGCTTTCGTGATATATTCCTGTATACCTTGATCATGTGAATATATCACGAAAGCGCTGCTGTTGAGTTAACTAGCGCTTATGACCGCTGTTCGTCTGATTTCCTAGTGCCTGATTCTTGGTTAATCTAACCAAAAAATGGGATATAACACATCCATGACGTTTTCTCGTCCCCAAAATGAAACATTCCTTCTCCCTCTGTACAACCTTGGATACACAGCTCCCATCAGCTTCGCTCTTAATCTAAGGCTTTACAACACTTTACAAAATGGATTTCTATCTACCCTGTCATACGTTTTCTTTAGATCAATAAATATCATTCCTTCCTTAGGGATAATAATTTACTGACTCGAGATTCTTTCAACAACCAGAATTTTCATAGAGAAGTGTTCTCTTTAAGAGATTTTTTAGGTACTTTTAAAGCTTAGACAGACGGACTTTTACATTCTCATAAATATATCTTCCAAGTTTTTTCTTTCTAAAAACTTGAGCCATAATTGGGCAACCTACATATACCAAGACGTTAACTATATACACAAGAAACACTGAATACTATCGTACGCATTTCACATTGTTGCAGGATACGGACAATCCATCACCAAACATAACTTAAAGATAAATACTTGCCTCATATCAACAGCAGCTGGTTCATCTGCACTAGATCCCTTCTTGATGAGACGGGAAAGTAGTTTATTACGAAGCTTTTCCTGTTGACCTGTGAATATGGAAACAGAAATATTATAATTGCTATTTAAGGATGGAACACTCGTTTAAAGGTTCAGCAGTAGAAATGTAGATCACAGATAAACCTGGAAGCTAAAACAGGATGTAAAATTGTATCGCCATAGCAAAGAGGTTGATTAAAATATTTCTAATCGGTGATGTGGTGATTTGGTTGAACGTCACGAATTCTCCCAAATATCAGGAGGCTAGGACGGGGCCTCTTACAGAGAACTTTGTAGAGGAATTTAATCAACCATGGCCTTGGTTTAACTCGCCGGTAGCAGGGCTCGAACCACAAACACCTCAACCTTCGCCGCAGGTAGCGACGCCCTAACCCGTTTGGCCAGCGTTATTATCTTAAAATGATCGAAAAGATGTGTTACGGATCGGTACCTTCATGAGCATTCAAGTCACTAAGAAGAGATCAACTTCGTCTGAGCAAAGAACGAAAGAGTCAAAAGTAGGTTCTCTATGACAAGCACTATGAGCAGAAGAAACTCGAAAGGAATTTGAGTTTTTTGTTGAGCAACCTCTAGTTGTAACGACAGCAGCGTTCCAAAAACTTTATTGCTTTGAATTTTTATTTTCACTCCGTATTACGCAAACTTGAAGCATAAATCCTAACAGTCAAGTGAATCATTACAGACTTTTTACCATGAAACAAGCATTGGCGACAATATCTCGTTTTTCAACATACGTGGTTCTCCAGTAAGCATTAAACCAACTTTTACTTCCAGACCTAAAACTGAAGACTTCTAGGAATTATTCTATCACCTAGATTTAATGAAAAAACCTAGCGTTAGAACAGTCTTTAAACAAGTAAATTTTAGCAAAAAAAAATCATATAAGGTTGACTAAATTTGGCAGCAAACTAGGTTTTTCTCACTAGCATGCTACTTGCTTTTGCTATTTCGTATGAGTAGTAACTACTTTGGTTACGATATTTTGTTTTTCAAATTTCTAAATGTTATATAGTGAGAAGCTGAATGACGAACTAAGAGAAGTTAAACCTAAAATACGAATGTTCGCCACGTTATTGAGATGTTCTTAATCGCAATCAAAGTCGTTTCTACGCAAAGTAGCAAAAGCAAGTAGCATGCTAGCCTAATGTGCTGCAACCTTTAGATGGACTAATATACGAGTACATGGTTGTTTAACCCTTTATGACCCAGAGGCTACTCTTAAAGTGGAATCAAAATCGTCTAGTTTAAATCAAACAAAAATACTTGCAAATGCCAAGCTCAAAATGCTACACGGGTTTAATCAAAATGACTAATAGTGATAACTGTGTAACCCCATATGGCTAAAACGTCCCAAAAATTGAATAAAATGGCCTGGGTTTAGCCAAATCCAAATCCTTCAACGTACAAAAAATTATGTTAGAGTTGAGAGGAATTGTCTTACTGGTAAGATGGGGTGAAGCCAAGCACATAACGGTGATACAAATAAGGATCTGCCATCAGCATACTTAGGGGTCAGCAAACTTTTTCACAGCGAGCCGCATAACCTTTTTGTTAAACATAATACAGTGCATACACTATATATATATATATATATATATATATATATATATATATATATTATATATATATATATATATATATATATATATATACACAGTGCAACGGCGGGCCGGATAAACCGACCTTGTGGGCCGGGTTCGGCCCGCGGGCCGTAGTTTGGTGACCCCTGAACAAACTAATGGATGTAAATACAGAGAAACGAGATAAATGAAATTTAGGGGAGGTAGGATCTGTTGTGCCTTCAAAAGTGAAGAGAAACAATAATCCAAAGTAATGAGCGTCGATGAATAGCGCATGCTATGCACAAAGGGGAGGCCAGCAGATGTAGCGTGTATGAGATCTTCTCTACAGCATGATAGAGAAACGTTTACAGCATAATAACAACTGGAATTCCCTCTAACTTATACTGATATGTACATAAGTTTATGTGATTTTCTTTGTTCTTCTTTTTCTGTATAACTGTTACATGAATCATAATCGCATTCGTGATCATAACAAAAAGAAAATAAATAAATAAAAAAAAGTGCTGTCTCAAGGGAGGGCGAATCCCATTATATATGTATGTATGTATATGTATATATAAATATATATACATATATATATATATATATATATATATATATATATATATATATATATATATATCACACAGGTAACCCACAGTCGGAGAAAATAAACTTCGAATAAACAAGAATCCTATATTTCGACTATCAACTGTAGCACTCTTCGGGAAAGTACCTGGTACTTTCCTGAAGAGGGATACAGTTGATAGCCGAAATATAGGATTCTTCTTTATTCGAAGTTTATTTTCTCCAACTGTGGGTTTCCTGTGTGTCATTTACAAATGTGCTACTACATTTCTGTTTATATATATATGTATATATATATATATATATATATATATATATATATATATATATATATATATATATATATATATGTAGAGACATTGGGAGAAATTATGGGAAAGGTGGAGGGGGAAACACGGGTCTTTATCTGATTATCGAGTTTATTCCTGACCGGTTTCGCTTAGTCAACACTCCTCTGAAGAAGCTATTGTAAGCGAAACCGGTCAGGAATAAAATCGATAATCAGATAAAAACCCGTGTTTCCCCCTCCGCCTTTCCCATAATATATATATATATGTATATTTATCAAGCCCCGCGGTACGACAACACCCACCTGAGGTGAATGAAATCGTCTTGTATTTCTGTAAAAATTGAATTTGTAAAGAGTCTCACCATTCTTTTGGAACGATACGAAATCGCAGTGAATGGAGGTGTCGGCGTCTTGATTATATTTTGTATATGTAGCAGAGTGACCCCCAAATTCTGTGAACTGGCTTGATCATGTTTTCTGTGTTTATTAATACTCAGTGTGAGAGACTGAGTAATACACCAGTGACTATTTTACAATGCGAGTATTGTGATGCATCAGTCATCGTACCTCAGGCATTCGATGATGCGCGCGAGAATTTGATTAGTATTTGTACGTTGGTAATCGACCAAACTAAAAAAAAATAAAATGAAATAATGTATCGGAAACTGTTTTATGATTTTCCACGAAGATTAACATGAATCGCATCTAGGATATCAAACTTAGAGACCAACCCGTCGTCAATAAATAAATAAATAAATAAATAGTTTTAATTTACTTAAAAACACTGCATGATATTGGCCACCATAACAAATTGTCATACACTTCCAAAAGTACAATGTCATTCAGGTGATCATGTTTCTGGAATTCCCACGGACGGACGGATTGGCAGGTAACAAAAAAATGACCGACATATCTTTCATTCTTCCACCTTCGTACTTCTACCGAAAATAAAAATATGTTCGAGTGTTTCTTGTACTCACCAAGTAAATTCAGTTCAGCACGGAAGCATTGAAAAAAGTGTTGTTGCATATTAGTTCAAATGGTTAAACGTATTCGTGTTCTGTGGGATATGTGATGAAGGAGAGTATATTTCATCATTTTGAGTCATGGGAGAATGATCTGTCGGGTAGCGAGTTAAAAAAAACCGGAGGAGAAAATAGGTTTCACGAGATTCGACTAAGTTGATTTACCGGCACTGACAGGATCCAAAAAGATATCTAAAGAGAAGTAAAAGGGAGGAATTTCATAGATGCATTTAAATAATAACCATTTCCCACCTTGCCAGGTTCAGGATCGAAGTATTCAAGGAGTGTCTCACAGAACTGGCGACCCATGGTTAGGAAGTCCAGGATGTTGAAGTGTGTCCCGGCACGAGGACCTTCCGTAGCGCCACCAAAGGACGCTTCCAGAGTGTAAGAGTGAAGGACGCCCATCATCCATACCACCACACGCGCTGTGCCTTCCTTACATCGCTGCACCTTGAACTTGCAGCTCCGGAAGCTTAACTAAGCAATAAAAGAATGGATTAGGATGCCTGTGGTGAGAATATTTGGCGACAGAAGGAATTCTAATGGGAATTTCACTTGTTTAAATATCTAACATTGTGAAATTACCTGCTTCCATGATAACAATTCCTATCCACATACGACAACACATAAAGTAACTGTATTTTGAAGTGTATTAATAAAGAAGCTAAACTGAAAGGTTTATAGCTAGGCAGATGTTACCACAGACATATTATCCTTGCATATTCTACCCACCATTCGCTTCTGAATCCTGACACTAACCTTGTCTCCGGAGTTATAATGAAGGAGGAGAGGAAATAATTGTTCTCGAAGTCTGTTGTCCTGACTGCGGCGATTTTCGCATCCATACAGGAACATGTTGTGCTTCCGTGAATGGGCGTGTATGTCACAGAACATAACCACACCGTGCTCGTCCATCAGCCTGCGATAGAGTAAACACTTGAGGGATTAAATGATTCTTGCAATCTTCATTTCTGGTATCCCCCTTACTGTAGTCAGTGATATCGGAACCAATTAATGTAATTCATTTCATTACGTATGATATTCGTCCATAAGTTGATGTGGATAATCGTGAGATGTTAGTCAAAAGAAAGTCTTTAGTGTTGTCATTGTATGTACCTTGGGCATGGCCTTGACCCTCATCATAATGCCCTACGTCATCATACCCAAGGAGCTATGCGATAATGTTTACGAAAGATAAAGCGAAGCCAGATTTCAGCAGTGGCATGAACCTGAGTATGTCTATGAATGACTCATGATTTTACAAGTCTCTGGATGCCAATCTCATAAATAAATCTGAACAAATCTGCCCATGAGACAACATTATCTGGATTTACTATTTAGTGTTACTCCTTACGTCTTATTATCAAGCTAGTTAGTGCTGCTTCCCGAGATATATTCCACGGAAGGACACAGCTGGTATATATTACCTAGAGCAATGCAGAAAATGAAAGTTGCATAAAGAGCAGGTACCTAAAAGAAGCGCCTCTTAATTAACGAGGGAACAATTACGAAAGTGACAAAACTCGGGGAAACTAATGTGCCAAAAACATGTCTAAAGCAACCATGTAATTGGAAGAAAAGTGTTCTAACCTTCGAACCATGGCCTTAATGTGCCAAATAGGTGGGAACATTTCTTTGACGACCATCTTGTACTGACGGTTGAGGTCGCGACCAACGAGTGAACAGCGGTGGTTCCCGACAATCACTCCATCAGGATTGATCATTGGGATGATCTTGAAGATAAACTGATTTCGCAGCTCCTATGGGAAAGAAATAAAAATTGAGGTCACAACACCCGTTTTCTTTGGTAATCCGTCTTGATGAGGGTCTTCTACTTATATACGCTAAGATGAGAGAACAAAATGGAATTATTTATCTAGAGGCATAACAATAACAGGAGAAAGACAGCTGTGGTAATTCAGATATAACTATGGTGTAAACTCATTCACACTTATTAGTACTGGCATTTTGCCTTGGTGATGGAAGGAAGGGTGGTTGATAGGGCATTAATGGACTACAAAGGATTACAAAGGCGGAGCATGCCGACAGGAGACCTTTTGGTCCATATCTAGGTCGGATGCGAAAAAAATCATAATAATAAAATAAATAAAAACTATAATAATGTAAATAACAAATAAAATACATAAATAAATGCATAGGTATAGTTAAATAATAAACAAACAGGTAAATAGTTGTGGTATTCAAAGAAAGAATTAAAAGATTTCTGGACGTTCATGTTTTCAAGGAAGAAAGTGGAGAAGTGTCAGACCTTGTCCCACGCGCCATCTTTGCACATTTCGTCACTTCTTGTTTGAAGCGTACCCATGTTTCTCCTACTCCTACTTCTTTATCTCTCACCACCTCCCACAATTCCCTCAGCTTCTCCTAGTATTATTTCTCTTTTTCCTTGTTGTCCAATTTATTTAATCTCAGCACCTCTCTACCTATCCCCCCCACCACCTTGTCCACTTTTCCGCCACCTTCAATTTCCCTTCTATCATTGTTTGGTAGAAGAGAAATTGAAAATGGAGGAAAAGTGGAGAAGATGGGGGGAGGAGAGGTAGGGAGGTGCTGAGAGTAAGCAAACTGAACGACAAGGAAAAGGATATATAATACCAGGAGAAGCTGAGAGAAATGTGGAAGATGGAGAAACATAAAGGAGAAGTAGGAATAGAAGAAATATGGATGCAAAGATGGCACGTGAGACGAGAAGGATGAAAGGAATAAGAAGGAAAGAAAGTGAATGGTGGATGAAGAGGTGAAGGCGTCGGTAGAAGACATGAAACAATGGTATAAGGATTGGTTGCAAAGTAGAACTAAGGAGTCATATGAGGAGTACAAAAAAAAGAGGAGAAGAAAGACACAAGGTGAGGAAGGCAAAGAGGAAGCAGATATAAAATTGGGAAGGAGTTTGATAAAGAATTCTGAAAATATTTTTTTTTTTTCCAACGAAGTGAACAAAGTTATGGTTGAGTCAGGTAGAGAAGAAAAATTAAAGAGAGCATATGAAGAGATGTTAATAAAAATGAAGGCTGCAAGGCGAATAAAACTAGTGTTTCAAAGAGCTGTTGGATGTACATATTACAAAGGAATTGATTGTGGTAACGAGAAGAGCTAGGATGATGACTATGAAAGGAGCGAAAAATGACAGGGTTACAACAAAAGATGAGGTACAAAGAGCAATGGAAGCAATGAAAACAGGTAAGCCAAATGGGTGTCATCTGGAGTGTCTGACAGAGGAAGGAACAGTTATAGTGGATTGGCTAGTGCTGTTGTTTAATGTGTGCCTTAGGGAGGGGAATCTGCCGGAGGACTTGAGTGTTTGTATAGTTCCGCTTTACAAAGGAAAAGGGGACATAAGAATGTAGAAGTTTCAAAAGGGATCAGTTTGTTAAGTGCAGTTGGAGAGACATATGGGAGGGTGCTAAATGGGACAAGGGAAGTAAAGGGGAGGAACAGCGTAGGTGTAGGAAAGATAAAGGGTACGTGAATCAAATTTTTGTGGTAAGGCAAATATGTGATAACTTTTTTTTCGGGGCCTTTATGAATCTAGAGAAGTCTTATGACAGGGTCGACAGGAAGGCTTTGTGGGAGGTGTTGCAGATATATGGGATAGGGATAAAACTATTAAGGGTGATCTAAAGCTTTTACCTAAGTAGAAGAATTTGCGTTAGGGTTGCGAATGGTGAGAATGGGGTGTTCTTAACATTTTTACTGATATTATTGGTGGCGATATCAACAGTGGTGGTAGCAATAAAACAATGGTTGAGGTGATATAATAGGAGTAGGTCAGACGGAGTGACGAGTACTTACGACAGCCTTTGGGTGTTGTGAAGTGAGGAAGTCGAGGGCGCCCTTCATGATCCACGAGGAAGGCGTCTCACCAGGGTGCACGCGAGCTGACAGCACGATGGCACGTTTCTTCTGTGGGAAGAACGTATGCAGTCCTCATTCTGTCTTCAATTCTAAAACCAGGTGTACCTCTTTCTTCTGATTTGTCTGATCCAACCTATTCCCCTCAATACGCTTCCCTTCCAATATAAGACAGCTTGGACTATAATTTGCAGAGAATAAATGTATGAGCAACGGATGAATAATTATAAATATAATTTTTCCCAGTGGGTACAATATGAAACACGACACCCTATACATCTGTTGAAAAGGTAATACCCGTTGGAACACGTGCTACCCAATTATGCATAATATTTAGTACTACTAAATATATCTAACATATGAGACTACGGCCGCGGAAGGGGGATAACTTTTGAGATAATCGCGCTTAAAGTTTATCGCTGATTAGTATAAGGAAAATGGTCTAAATGCATATCTATTATACATCAAAAGAAAGGTCTATGGTAGTTTTGCCATGCCATGTGTTTTTTAATAAAACTATTTATTTTATTTTTGGTTACGGCCGCATTTTGTTCAACTCTACTCCGTAATCTTTTAGAGCATATAGTATAAAAGGTAATATGTTATTTTATTTTTTTATTTTTATGTGTTATGGTTGACTCTCATCCTTTATACTTCTTGAGACAGTTAAGTTCATTGTCAGGAACAATCTTTTATGTGTCTGACAATGCCCTTAGCAGATTTACCAACCCATTCCCCATCCTACCACCCATCAACAAAGTTGGTGGTCACAATAGTGATGGAATTTACTGTAAAATTTTTATGACAAACGCTACTAGTCCAGGATGTCATCTTCTCTCTGATCGGGGTCATCAGGGTCCACGTCCCCAGCATCCTGCACCGCCAGCAGCCCCTATTTCCCACGCTTCGCACCAAATCACGCGACTCTGTGCCTTATTCTAACCATCAGAATGGTCGAATTTCCTCTGACCGACCCATTCACAAGATTTACACCCTTGAACAACAGGTTGGCGCCTCTAACTCAAAACCGACAAATTTGAGGGTTGCCCCCTTCCGTAGCCGCAGCCTCATATACTTTATAATAAAGACACAGAATACATACACAGCTACTTCGCTTATGTTGCTATCCTTCTCGGCTGATTGATACAGCAGCTGTCACTGAAAGTAACTGTGTGTGTGTGTGTTGACAGCTTAATGGCTTCTTTATATGACCATCAAACTCACCATCCCACGCCCACTCAGTGAAAAGTGAAAAGCCCCTGGTTGGGCAAGCCCTGTTAGTTGCGGTAAGCCGCTGGGTTTTATAGGCAGATGTTGGGTCGCCTCCCCGCCTGGCCAGGGCTGTCGGGAACCAACGCGACATAGCCCACAGTGGGTCCCGGGAATCGAACTCACGACCACCTGCTCATGAGTTCGACACGGTATCTACTGGGCTACTGTGCGGCCCACATGACCATGACTCACTGTAAAAGTCAAACGGTGATGTGACTTGCCTCTAAGTTGACCCTTTTCACAAGATCTGGAAACTGCGTTATCAGAGCGCAGGTTCTTGTCCTAAGCTGATTAAAACTGCCTGAACTTAGCCAGGGCAATATCTAGAAAACGTGTCATCAAAATGAAGGGATTACTCTCTCATGATTTATAACCAAAACGTTTCGCATGTTAATATGTCTTGTGGGTTACTTCATATTCTTCATTTAGTAATTATCACCAATAAAATAATTCCGACAGTTGTCCCCGGACTCGAACTGAGACTTGCGCGGACGCAAAGCCGACGCTCTAGCCTCAGTAGCTCAGTCGGTAGAGCGTCGTCTTTGCGTCCGCGAAAGTCTCGATTCGAGTTCTATCACCAATAAGTTCTATCAAGTGGCCCCCTGGATTGCCGTATTCCAGTTTTGTCCATTAATGCCACCACACTATATACCAATATACCATCGACACGGTAATCAGATCCATACAGAAAAAGAGAACAGTGTAAGTATTTGTGTGATATGATTTCAACAGTGTTTGAGGTGTGGTGCTAAATATGGGAAACCTACTTAAAAATGAAAAAAAGTGAAACGTGTTATGGTGAACGCCAGGAATAGTGACCTTCATCCAGACATGATTATGGTTACGCAATAATGGGCATAAAAAATACTCAAGATGCAATGCTTGGAGGAATGACAGAAAGCATGTCAAATAGAAAGATGAACTTGCATGCGCACTCGATGATGAACTGACTTGCTGCATAACTTGTGAGGTGCAAACTAAAGATAGAATATTGGTTGTGAATAAATCACCACAACACATCGATCAAATCGTGGATTGATATATGTGAATTGAACCATGACTTGAAGGGCTGATTTGTGGAAACTTCAAACAAACATGGAACCATAAACTGGCATACACATCAACTAAAGAAGACGGGGACTTTGTTCATTTCTTGTAAGATATAGTCTGATGAATGCTAACCGTGGCAAGAATTTTAGATCTTGTAATTTCTTTAAATAACCTTAGAATGAATGTCAATGAAAGATAACCATTTAGTAACAATTACCATAATGATATCGTTTTCTATTAAATACATTTGGTGGAACTAAAGAACAGGAGGGAATATTGTTATTACCATAGACCTAAGAATGTCAGAGGAAGGAGTATTTCTGTTTACTGTAAGGTGGAGATTAGGTGTTTTTAAGTAAGAAGGCTCATGGGATGTAATATATTTTCAAAGGGTTGTTAGAAAAGTTTGTCATCAGAAATTGAGTGAAACCTTCATGGCGAACAAAGAGACAGAGACTAAGATGACCAAGATAAGAATTTAGTTGAGTTAAAGAGGGCAGTTATGAAGATGAGTTTTTAAACAATCATGCACTGTACATGATCACAAAGGAGGTCTGTAGGGCAAAGAAGAAACTTGAAGCTTGAACGATAGGACGATGGAGAACCCAAAGAAGTATTGTACACATACTATGAGTAGGTTGAGCAGGAAAGACAAAGTAGGTTCCCAAGTATGAGAGAATGGTGAGGTGATCACAGATCGCACCAAGATTTTCAGTATATTAGAAGAATAATTTTCTTCGGTGTTTACACGGACCACTGCGTAATTTTTCTAGTATTATTTCTAACTTTACTGCTTATTAAATAACTTTACTCTGACTTATGGGAAAGTATAGCAAAAATTTAACTTTGCTCTGTAAAAATTATGAAGACAGTATGGATAGAATATGAAAGTATCCAAAGCATAATTTTTTGTTACGGAAAACTTCTCATAGCTATGTTAGTATATCCAAAGAAGGTTATCCAAACATATTTTTATGCGAACAGGTTTAGTAATTACTCAACATTCTCAAACCCCGAATTTTCCCTGATTAAGCTCAGAGATTAACCACTTAGTCTTTCCTCTTCGATATAGATTAGCCAAGCATTCAATGAGCAAAACCTTGACAATGGTTTATCCAGTGTTGCAGCTGTTACAAGTAGGCATGCAAACATTCGAAGGAGTTGGTAACTTGATAGAAACAACTGTAGTCACATGCATCTAATAACTCCATAACAACTGTGGGCATTTCCTTCTCATATCGTGAATGTCGCAAGAAACATAACACTCCCCATTCTTCAACAGCTTGCAAAAGTGGTGTGTCTGGAATATCGAGTTTGCAATAAAGTTACACCATCACTGAGCCATGTTTGCTCATTATTAATCTCGGATGGAATTTTAGTTGGGATTGAAAGGCTTGGTCTTAATGCGTGTTTGCCTTCTCCAATGAACTTCCTTTTTCAATTTCTGAAGATCACTGTCTAGAATTATTAAGAAAATATGCACTCAGGGTCGTCATCAGTCGAAGGGATCAGAATGGTGTACTTGGTGGGAACATCGTCTGAAAACATTCGTGACATCACACCATTGGCATGCATCTTTCAAAACTGACCTGAGCGTTGCAACCGCCTCATCACTTCTCATGTTCGAAAGAGTTTGTATGAGAACATCGATCATATCAGCAGCACCAAGCATGTCCTGTAGTTACAAAAAAAGAATCTATAAAAAAATAAAACTATTTGAAAGAGAAAAGTATCAGGGAAAGTCTGAGGTAGTGGCCTACAGCTGATGAATACAACTAATCATTCTACATTGGAATGCATCTTTCATCGTCTACATTTCCCTAAGCTTTGTCTATACTTAGTACTTCCTCCAAGTCAAGACGTCATTGCATAACATTGCCTTAACTGAGATTAATACCCACAAACTAAAAGCATGCTTGATTTTGTGCTTGCACTTTGACAAGTTGCTCTATTCTTGCAGTGATACTAACTCCAGAAAATTACGTTATATTGAAAATTGTACCCCGCAGCGTGAGGTTGAGTGCTCTTGCTGTTGACCTCCTTTCACTAGTCCATTTCGAGTCCTGAAGAAATATAAATTCATGCTTATTAACAACTTGCCCCATTGTGCCATGATCAGTTTGACGCGCTCTACAGCGACGAGCTACAAAACGCACTTCAGGTATTCGAAACAAGTAACATGAAAATAACTTATCACATGTGAACTTATTTTCCCAAGAAGGTCTTCAGGAATGAGATAATTTTCACACTAAATATCAACCAGTAGAGAGACAACGGCCTTAAAACGTGTCATGTCGTAGACTTAATCTAAAACTAGGAAGCAATATCACTAACCGGATAGCCAATTAATTTAATAAACTTCCCCCGAAATGTAGTGCAACTAAAAAAAATTAAGATTTGCTCAATCAAACTGTCAGGATTTCGGATGGAAGGCAAACACTGCTGGGGGAAACAGAGTTTATTCAAGTTGAAAGTTGGGCGCCAAAGGGATAATAAGGCTCAATTTGGTTGCGAGAAAGGGGGAAGGGGAGAGACGGCAAGAGAAGTGAAGACCATGCTTTCAAGTCGTGTCCCAAGGCGGTCTGCCAGCGAGGGAGGGGGAAGGAGGAGACGGCGACGGAAGCAGCGAGCTAAGCTCGCAGTGTGATGCCCCAAAGCGATCTGAATCGTCAGCGATTACGTTCAGCTTATACCGGGTCAGGTCATGACCCGCGCTCTAATGGGACACAAGGGAAAAGTGTCGATGCCTGGGAAGCCAGACGCAATACGTTCTTAGTCCGCTGATCTAGCCAGAATGGAATGTACGGAGCTGGGTACTGCACGTGCGTTCCCCAAAGAACCACTGTCCGTCCCGACGCAGCCGGCCGGGGTGCAGGTGTGTTCCCTTGAGACATTGTCGGAGCCGACATGATCTGTTCCCAGGCTGGTGATCTAGCAAAGATGGGATGTAGGTGCAGCCGGCTGTTTCACGCTTGTGCGACCCACACGGCCCCTTAGTTTAAGTGATTCCTCTGGGACATCGTGCAAGTCGAGGGTTCGTGAGATTGTTTGAGAACAACTCTCTAACATAGACACCAAAGCAATGTGTTGTATTTCGCCAATTAGTTATTTCAATCGTTTACGTACCTGTTTATGTTTAATTTATTCAATTTTCCGTATCCCACTTCTACCAAAGATTATATAGAAAAATTTTACTGTCAGGTTCATACAAGTGCACTAAGGTTGGAACTAGGCTACTCAAAATACAGGTATCTTAAATGAAATAGACATATGGCACACAAAATTATGAAAAAGGAAGCAAAAAATTTGAGGGATGTAAAGAGATAAGTGTACTAGACTTATTTACTTAAGAAAGATCAAGACCTAGAAAGTTTATCATTGAGCCAAATGTACTTAATAACAAGAAAACAAAATTTGAGGGATGTAAAGAGATAAGTGTACTAAACTTATTTACTTAAGAAAGACCAAGACCTAGAAAGTTTATCATTGAGCCAAATGTACTTAATAACAAGAAAACAAAAGATAGTTCTTTTTTTATGTACAGCAATAAGGGGGAATTCTGACGAGTAGTACTACAAGAAACCAAGAGGACAGGTGACAAGCGCAAACAGAAGGAAATCTTCCCATGCACTGTGAACCAGTGTAAATGGAATGGTCTATGAGTTTCCCCACATCAAAGGTTACATCCATGAAAGAAGACTTGGCACAATATGGTAACAGGGATAGAATCCATACTGAGGAGTTAGACTTAAGAAGCTGCCACACGTGAAAAAGGCACATTATAGGAAAAAGAAAAGAAAGGATAGGTAGATCCACTTAAACAGCAACTCAGAAATAGCGTCCTTTGTGTTCGGTTAAAGCGAATGAAAAATCCTGAATACATTTTGTATAACGCCCCACAAAAAAAAAAAAAAAAAATGCCCTTCTACATGAAACTAAGATGGGATTGAAGCATGACAAACCTTGATCATTTACTAAAAGCGGTTAGCAACAGAATTTTATATAATTTTTCACAGAGTATGGGTAAGGGTAACTATGGCTTTTAAGTGAACATTGTGTTTCAAACCTTGGCTGGTTTGTACTGATGCGCGCTCTGGCCAGGCAACACCAAGGTCCACATTGTTAATTTGTTGTTGTATGGTCCTGGGATGAATGTGGATTGGGGAAGGGCATTTAGCAATCACAGTTCCAAACCTTGTCCCTATCTCTGGTTACGTAGCTGTAAATTCTCTATTGTCGTAGTTTCTTCATAACCTACCTTTCTCCCTCTTGCTCTCTCTCTTTCTCTATCTCTCTCTCTCTCATTTGTCTATCTAGCTAGCTAACTATCTCTCCATTCCATTTTTAATCCTTCCCCTCCTCTTGTCCTTAGCTCACTTCTTTGTTCTTGTGGTTCCCTGTAAGCTCTACACATCCAACTCCCCTTTGTAATAACGGATAAACTCACCCTGCCATCCTCCTCTTGGTCCGTGCTGGTGACAGTGAGCAAGTAAACTGGGTTTCCGGCGATCGAGCGGCACAAGATGCGCTGCCGGCAGATCGTCGACTTGAAAGGATCCTTCTGTAAGGGTACATGTAAAGATGCACTTAGCTTCGACAGGTGGTGTCGTTTTAATCGATTAATTTGGAGGAGTATACGGACTGGAGACCTTTTGATCCATATGAGGCCGGGTACTAATAAACAGATAATTAGTTGATGAATTATTAGACACTCGAATGTAGAAATTAATATATGAATAATATAAATCAGCATAATAACGAATAAATTAATTTCAAGGACTTCAATGATATCCCTGCTAAAAAAAATTATACAGTATTCCTCCGTTCGAGACAAATTTGTGACAATCGAATGCTAAGCCACTTTTAAACTTTCACTATCTCTTTTTTTCTACCGTTTTTCTTAAAATTCTCCTGTCCCACTCCTAGGACACCAACTCTTTTTCTCATGTGCCTGTGAAGGACGGATAAGAATGTTGTCACCGTGTATCTCATTATTAATGTGAACATCTTTGCAGCGTCCACACGGTCGGACAAGGTATTAGATATAAAGAGGAGTCTCAGGTGCCACTCGCTCTCTCTTGCTCATATTTATTCTTTCTTAGTATGTTGATGTTTTCCCTCTGCCATTCCATGGGTTTTGTTAGCTTATTCCGAGTAAGAATACATTGTAACACATTTTTAACAGTCTGGACCCGTCAAGTCTAGCGCCACTCTCCGACACTGTTTAACATATTTATAGAGAGAATTATGACAGAAGCTCTGAACCAATGTCAGCATCGGAGGTTGCATCATCACAAACCTCCGATTTACAAGTGACATCGATGGGCTGGCAGGGGATGAACAGGAACTCTAACATCTGGTAGAACGCCTGGATTCAACGCGAGTATTGTGATGCATCATCGAATCATCGTACATCAGGCAACTGATGCTGCCCGCGAGAATTTGACTCATACTGAAGAAGTTAAGGGTACATTCTCTAGAACTCAAGCGAAGTCTATGTCTAAAAGTCTGAACGGAATTCAAGATGAACTTTCAGTTGATCGGTATCCAGACCTATGTCATTTCACCAAAGAATCACGACGCCAGATAACCTTTAATCAATCAATCAATCACGAAAGAATCCAATTACAAACATGTATATTTTCTATCCCATTGACATGAAGGCTAAATTGTTGATTTATATGCATGAAAACGTACCTGGATGCTGAGAAGATGTTGCTGGTGATCTGAGTAGGAATATGGATAGCAGTGGGCCACGTAGACTGTGTCATGGTCATGCGGAAAGGTGATGTTGAAGGTAAGTGTGTAGGTGGGGGAATCCTCTTCCGTTTCATCATCGCTGTCGTAGCACCCAGCTTCGCTGCGGGAGGAGACTAGAGTTAATTGGTAAAGAGCTGATGGTTTACTTGATGGCTTTGCATCTGCGTATGGACTAACACCAGTGTCATGGTCCAGCTGAGGCACATCCCTATGTTAAAGTGACACAAGAACTAAAGCATATCAGGTAGTGGCTGCTCCTCCGCACCTGTCTTGGTTTCTGTAGTAGACGATATTGGAGGCACAGCGTCGCCAGCCAGCCGCATGCTCACGCGCGTCTCTGCAGGAATATAGGAGGGGCCGGAGTCCGTGGTTGTATAAGGAGTCCCCCTTCGACAGATTTACGATGGAAAGCCTGCGGAAGATGGGAGATGTTGATTCAAGATGGATCGCCACACGGTAAGGATACTGAACAATAACGACAAATGTAGGGAAAAGTATAGACTAGACAAGGCAGGATTATGGGTGTATATAAAAAAAAATTAAAGATTTACATGTATGGTAAATTGCATCTTTTTTTTTCGGTGTCCACGTCCTTGATTGTTACTGGGAGAATGAATGGGATTTAGATAAGTGATTATACGAGATTAAGGAGACCATTAGAGTACAAGGAACATTCAATTCTTTGGTGTTAAACACAAATATTTACAGATGTTTTCCATGGTGGCAAGAAGTAAAATTATTACACAAGGAGATAAAGAACAATGATAGAAGCAGCAGCTCCACAAGAAAGACAATAAATCAGAGGGGACGATTTTTTCAGTAGGCAAATTTTAGAAGGCAAATTTCAGTGGACTAATTTTAGAAGAGAACAAATAGAAAGTTGGAAGCAACGGATTAGCCGATGATGGAGAGATCGCTTGGACTCCAGGTCTCCTGAGCCACGATCAAGGTCCAAGCGTTTTGGGGGTTTACTGGATGACACAGTTCAGCCTGTCCAAACATATGAGTAAAAGCAGCAACGACTGCAACAGCACTGTAGGAGAGGGGCCAAACGCAGAGTATGGGATCCAATATATTTGACGGTTCGCCCAGCCCCGCTGGGCTGTCCAATGTTCTGTCATCCTAATGGCTTAACTGCGTATCCAATGTCGACTCTTCGCCTGGACAGACGACTACCTACTGTACCAGTGCGAACGGGTCAAGCTCCAGGGCTACAGTTCCGCCTACTACGAGCATGGGGACGGCATACAGCAGGCTGAGGCCTTCTACCTTGCTTTCTTTGACCTCTTGATAGAGCAGCTGCTGATCCTGCCTGTCTCGGATGGCACGGCGGTTGTCAGATACACTGACGACCTAATACTCATTGTGGCCGAAGCAATAAAATCATCAGGGCACAAGAAGCGCTAGACCTTATCAATGACAAGTACGCTGTTAACCTAATAAACTAATTATTATCATTGTCATTATTCATTACACACACACACACACAAGCACGCACGGAAAACTAACGTATGAATCACTAGATGTGAAAATGAGGCCAGAGGCCAGTAAGATTCAAAGTCTCTTACATTCAGACCTATTTGGAATCTCTTTGGATGAGACTGAAAAGAAAGTTGCTTTATATAGAAAGAGTATGGCTCTGTTAAAGCTTCAACCCTCCTTGCATGCACATGGGTCCTACCTGTAGGTGATATCCTTCCTGGTGTTGGAAACAGCAAAGTAGAACCACTGAGTGTGCCGAGATGTGTACAGGTCTGCACGTAGGTGGAGTTCGTAGTAACACTCAGATACTTGTACTGCCTGCAGGAGACCAACGACATTTTGTGTGAACTGGTTTGTATGCACACATGCATTTGTCTGTCTACTAACATACATTGTCATATGCTCTTCAAGATCCACGAATACCACGGACTTTCCATGTATATTTATTTAACCGAAAACATCTAAGTTACGCATATTCCCTCATATCTACATGGCCCTACTCCTACCCTATTGTTCGTGGTCCTGTTTCATTCTTCTGAACTAACTCTGGCATACTACTGCCTTAAGACCTAAACCTATTTCATTTTTATACTTCCTTCTGTCTCCCTTTCATTTACAAATGATTACCAAGCAGTCTTCAGTGTTCTGAATTATATATACTTTCCTCGGAGACTTTTTTCTGTTTTATAGGCTAAGAATGTTTAGTACCGTTGAAGAAACATTACAACCTTCTATTCTTTCTTAGATTTAGAGCTACAAACAAAAATCAATATGAAATCGTGAATGAGAAGATAACATTTACTTGCAGCAATGAAGAAGAGTGATCAATAGACTAACATCTAAACTTATTCCTCCATGGGATGGAGCCGCACCTTGGCAAGGTTTCCGCACTCGAAACGCGATTCGAACTGAAGAGTCGCGTCCGTTTCGTCTACGAGGGCGGGTCTGACATCATCACTCACGTACTTGTTGCCACCTACACATGACCTGGTGAACTGTGGGAGATAGAAAACAGGACATAATGAGAATGTGTCGGATTAGGTGTTTGTGTTTAGTGCCCAATCTTTCTAGATGTCGCATGTGTAGTTTATGTTTATGTTGGTTGAGTGGACGGATGTTGGCAGCTAGGTGTAGACACTAAGAGGTTCTGAAGTCGCTCTATAGCAAACCCGTGGTGAATCGGACTGCGGCATTCTAAACCCTCTGATGGGAGTAGTTGTCTGTGGTCATGTCATATGGCTCAATCCCGGAGGTAATATCAGAGTAATGGCCTGACCAAAGCTAAGTAATGGCGACGCTAGGTGACCAGTGTTACGGCACAGCTTTGACTCTCGCTCGCAATGCCAAAAAAAACCTGAAACATAAAATGCAAACACCTCTTGGCGTCTGTAATGGTTTCTTTCAAATGAATAAAACTACCTGTCGCATACAGACATAAAAGAATTTAGGCTTCAAAAGTGGTAAGTGAAGCACATGCTTACATAGTTAACAGTACTGGCGGGCAGATACTCGTATACGATCCGTCCCGATTCGTCCCCAACGGGCTGCGGGCGGAGCTCCGTGCCCGTGGGTTCGTAGAAGGGTTCTGGGTACAGAGGCCAGTCCTCGAGGTGTTGCACGTAATCGGGAAGAACCTGCAATAAGAAAGTGGCCAATGAGTAATTGTCGGCACATTTCAGGGAGATGGGCAAAGAAATTTCGAAAAAGAGAGGAAAAGAGCGTTGCAGTCACCCAGGGCGCGCTCGCAAACACACACAAACACAAATAAACTGGATATTAAATACACATACACACACAAAAACACGCACACACACACAAATAAACTAGATATTAAAAGAGTGTAGACAACATTTAGTGGGTAAAATATATTTATTGACGGCATGTTCACTGGAGAAGGTGCCAATGGATCGGAAATTTGCAAATATGGTACCAATATTGAATGGAAGAAACAGGGAGGCACCGCTAAATCATAGACCCGTATCTTTGACCTTTACTATTGCCAAAATCGTGAAAAACTTGTAAAACATAGATGGAGGAAATATTTGGAGGAAAAAAAGGAGTCTTGGAATAAATAGTGCGGAGTGGCAAATGATCACTCAAACCAATTAGATATTCAAGAAGATTTAGATAAATTACAGCAATGGTCTGAAAAGTGGCTAATGAAATTTAACACAAGTAAATGCAAGGTAATGCACATAGGTAAAAATAACAGCAAGTACGATTACAAGTTATTTGGAAATTCGTTAACAAAAGTGGATAGTGAAAAAGATCTCGGCGTAATTATCAGTAACGACCTCAAATCATCCAAGCAGTGTATTTCAGCCTCTGAGAAAGCAAATAAGATTCTGGGATTGATTGCGCGATCTTTTGATTTCAAAAGTCCATCACTCATTAACAAGCTATATAAATCGTTAGTTCGTCCACATTTGGAATATGCTGTTTCCGTATGGTCACCGAATCTCATTAAAGACATTGACAGACTGGAAAAAGTACAACGGCGAGCCACAAAACTGATTCCAAATATCAAAAATAAATCATACGAAAATCGACTTAAGCACATGAATCTGTTTTCCCTAAAAAAGCGTAGACTCAGAGGTGACTTGATACAGGTCTTTAAGATTTTAAAGGGAATTGACAACATCAAAAGTGACCAAATTTTCACATTGAATGAGAATCAGACAAGAAACAATGGTCTCAAACTGTCCGGAAATAGATTCAATTTGGAAGTAGGTAGAAACAACTTTGCCAACCGTGTAGTTAATGAATGGAATAAACTTCCTGCACAGGTAGTGCAATGTAGTTCAGTTCGAAGCTTTAAGAATCATTTAGATAAATGCCTAAGTAAGATGCTGTAATTATTATAATTTATGTTATATTATTTGTTTTTGTTTTGTTATAATTTGTCTGTCTGATTTTCATTTATTATTAGTTATATGTCAATTTATTATCATTTACTATTTACCTGTTTGTTTGTTATTCAACTATACCAATGCATTTATTTATGTATTTTAATTGTTATTTACATTGTTATAGTTTTAATTTATCATTAATATGATTTTTTTTTTTTTTTTTTCATCCGACCTAGATATGGATCAAAATGTCTCCTGTCGGCATGCTTTGCCTTTGTAATCCTTTGTAGTTATCCAAATTTATTCACAGACGATGCCAAAATCCTGAAAGAAGTGAAAAACGAAGAAGATTGCAAACTGCTACATGAACACCTAGATAAGGTTTATGAATGGAACCGGGATTGGAAAATGAATTTTGATATAAAGAAATGTAAAAAATTGGACCTGAGCCTATGCAAGAAATATATTAGTAAATAAAACGAGGAGAAAATATAAAATACAAATGGAGACGAAGAAAAGGATTTAGATATTTTAGTCATGAATAACCTCTCACCTGAAAGCCATATAAACAAAATAACATGAGAGGCTTATAAAGTGATGAAAAATATGAGTGACAATTCATTACATGGAAGATGTAAGGTAAACACAAAGGAGACGTACATCCGTTAAAATTTAAGTTCAGGTCACAAGCCACGACAAATAAGACAATCCATATAACGTGGAAAACTTATACACAAGAACTAGTTTAAGAATATTTGTGCCTGGAGAAATACATCTGAGGAAGAATGAGCAAAAACAAGTGAATCCTGAAACTTTGAACAGCAAATGATTTCCTTACTTGGCACTCGACGGGCCACTTGACGTTCTGTTGCGCACAAGCCTCACGCACCACACCGTAGAGATCATTCAGACTTCCCGCTGCTTGACCAGGGCACGGGCAGGCACTGTTGCTGGTGGTTGTGTTTGTGTTGCCGCTTGTGGTTGTATGGCCGGGAGTCACCTCCGTTGAGCAAGATGATGGGGTCGAACAGATTCGGTGGCATATGTAGCCATCGTGCGGAGAGGGTCTGTTGGTATTGACGGCGTCATCTTCCCGCGGTTCTGACAACGTCCCCATATTGACAACACCTGCTGGGCCCAAATGAAAACTAGTATTAGTGACCATATGCAAGTATATGGAATATAGTATGTATATATATATATATATATATATATATATATATATATATACATATATATTTTTTCTTTTTCTTTATTTCCCACCACATAACTTTTCACTTTAATTCCATGTCATCACGATTGAGACTGACAATGAGCTCGACGGAGACATATGCGGAAACCGATACGTAGTGAAGCCAAGGACTCGACATCAGCTCAGACGTACCAAGTGAACAGTGACGTCTCGATCGTGATGACATGGAATTAAAGTGAAAAGTTATGTGGTTGAAAAAGATTGATATCTGCACTGGACCATTCAGTGTGTGTGCGTGTGTGTGTATATATATATATATATATATATATATATATATATATATATATATATATATATATATATATATATATATATATATATATATACATAATGCTAAAAGACCACAAGAAGTTTTTTTTTCAACATATTGGAATGAATAACGATACCCGACAGTGAAACTATTAAAAATGAGAATCGCAGGCGAAAAAGGAAGAAGATATTATCGATTTTCTTAACAATAAGGATGTCTGTAACTTGTTCAGAGCTCAAAACGAGAACAAGAGGAATATAAATAATTATGGATAAAGAATCTATGAAACGTGAAGTTTGCTAATAGAATAGTATGTTCACTGATTTCCAGACGCTATGAATTCCCAACACA
>NC_134809.1:14125917-14250917 GCF_046742065.1 Oratosquilla oratoria
AACAACAACAACAACAACAACAACAACAGTGCTAAACAAGGCGTCCGTGACTCTGGAGGCCGACTTACTACAACTAACACCCAATGGTGGGCGGTCCGATTAAGAAGTCCGATTATCCGATTATCTGATTAATCGGGTCCGCATTTTGGAATCGGATAATCGAATCGAACTAACCCCCACCAAACGAATTGGATAATTGGACTGCCAAAAATTTAAAGCGATTTGCGATTAATCCAGGTCGACGTCGTCTTTGTATTTTTTCGGTAATCCCTAATTAGACTTCAATTTTTTCGAATCTTGCCCGCCTCTGCTAACATCCATCTAGTTCCATTCAGCATCAGATATCTAGATTCCAACATTTGAAATTAGACAATAAATTGGATGACTGAATCAATCAATTAATTTATTAATTTGTTAATTATTTGGGAGCTCGCAGGCTGAGCGGGTTGGGGCGTCGTTACTTGCGGCGAAGGTCGAGGGGATGGCGGTTCGAACCCTGCCACTGGCGAAGTTGAACCAAGGGCATGGTTCATTAAATTCCACACTACAAAGTCCTCTGTGAGGGGCACCGTCCTAGCCTTCCGATAGGGAGGGGTTTGTGACGTTAAACCATATCATCATCGTTAATGAATTAAAAGGCAATGGTGCTGTTTAGTGTATATATAGTCCCTTAGCATTCGTCACATGAAGGCTGTCTTCGCGTGCAACCACACAACTCCACCTCAATCAGGAAATCCACTTTTGTAACCACATACCCCACTGTGGCAGCCACGCAAACCCTCTAATGACCCTGTGGCACTACAGCTGTTCTCGAAAAGAAACGGCAAAATCATGCAGAGTTAGAAAGAAATAAACCCCGAGACCCAATATCAGACTCTAAATTACCTTTTCCACGACTATCCTGGCCCTCAGCGACTAATTGGCAACCATTATTGCCATGCAAGACCAAGAAATGTGGTCAATAGCGTCCCCAGTCGATTTATAAATCATATGATTATGTGATTACTTCTCATCAACTGTAGTGATACATTTCACGCATTTTAATCTTAACAACCCCGTCGTGTGAAAACGAACGGTTATTCGTAATTCAAATTTAAAAATCAATGACATTTTCCCAACTGGAGGCAAAGTCCTAAAAATCCCTCCTAACTGCTTTAAATGGTTTCTTATTCAGTATGACCGTATTACTTTAGTGTTATTTACCCCCATTAATTTAGACATTGTGACAGGTTTGAGGAAGGCAGGAATAAACTCAGACCTAGATCCGTGTCTTATTCTTCCACCTTCCTCTTACCCCATTAATTTGTTCGTTAGTGGCTTCAGAAGTCCCGTAGAAACTATTTTTCTGAGCTAAGCTACTTTCTCTCGACTACAGAAACTGACTAACATAGCACCGTTTTCTAAAAGGAAAAGAGTAAAGACCAATGTCATTAAAAATACAGAAGGATAAACATCTGTGAGGCTAAGCATGCAAAGGTGAATAATCTATTCAGAAAGGAACTAAATTATATCTAATAAACGATTCAGTTTCATACGGACCAGTCATGGAAGCCTAGACGTGGAAATCTTGTGTTCATATCTTACTAATACCCTCGCTTTCCACTACAGATGCCATTGATGAATTAATACGACACATGGAGCTTTCGAGGGTTCAAAAGCATACGTTTCTTGAGAAAAACCACAAGAATTGAGATGATATTGAGGCTTTAGGGGTTAGACCTACCTCGACTGGGGAAGAAGGCATGTTGCAGACGCTGCACCCGAGAAGCAGCACCTTCTACGTCACTAGATGCCATTCCACTTGCACTACATCCTGCAACAAACGAGAAGGGTCCTTGATAAAAACCAAAAGATTATCGTATATTGTTGAATGTTACACGTATTCTTATTGTATAGGAAGATCAACAGGAAGGGTAGAAAGGGGTGCTTTTGATTGTCTTCGTCAAGTTAGGTGTGAAAATACACAAAGTAACATAGAACACACATTTCACTCTATCCTTCTGAGTGTTTACATAGAGTCATAGATGATAGGATGATAGTGGCCAGGGTTAATAATTTTCCATTACTCACAACTGTTATGTCATATATATTTGTAGACATGTGAACGTATCACTCAATCATGAGAGAGAGAGAGAGAGAGAGAGGAAGAAAGAGAGAGATATATGCCATTACCCTAAACAACAATACATTTCTATTGTTGTTCAACCGTGTGACTTTCCCGGTAAAAAAATAATAGTTCATCACAACAACTAAAAGGCCGATGCCACTAACACACAAACACACATCGAAGAACTGGAAAAATGACTTGAGCTAAACAAGATGTCAGAATCCTTGCAAAAATTCAGTTGCATTACTCACCACAACGAACTACGAGCCCACGAAACCTCCAGCCGTGTCTCTTATTGGACAGTGCTTACCTCCGACCTCCCTTCCCTAAATACCACACAAAAACCATCACAAAGAAACCAAACAAGAAGATGAATATTCCCATAGCGGTTGCAAGCACAGGATTCGAACATCAGGAAAATAAGTTCACCACACTGTGTAGCACTTCATACGAACTACACTAAATCATGGATTAAGAAACTAGTTCCCCACGATCAAGACCCGATGGCAGAACGGCCTACAGCGTCGCTATTTGCGGCGGATGTCGAGGTGACGGCGGCTCGAATCTTGGCACCAGTGAGTTGGACCAAGGACATGATTAATTAAATTCCACGCTATAAACACGTCTGTAAAAGGCACCGTCCTAGCTTCTTGATGGGGGGGGGGAGTTTGTGACGTTAAATCAAATCGCAAATACATTAGAACCTCCCCCACCCCGTACCTAGTAAAACACTCATATAAAGATTTGACGCCGATTATAAAGTAAGACGCCTTCCTGTGGATGTGCTGTGTCTTGCGACACTACTTCTGACCCAGGGCAGTGGACAGGATGCAGGGATGACCCGTCATCCAGGAGGTGCCAAGATAAGAGAGAGGGAGGAGGGTGGAGGGGAGTGGAATGTATAGAAAATGGAATGGGTGGGAGTGGTTTTTATGCCTTTTTCTTTTTGGCTACCCCCCCCCGTGTGGGGGGAAAAAGCCTTTGGTATATGTATGTATGTATAAAGTAAGCATTACGAAACAGATAAAAGATTTCCATCCTAGGACGAAACCGCCAGACACAAGCCTAAGAGGGGGAAAAATCACTCCCCAGACATAAGAGCCACATTAACTATCTCCGATCAGGTTCCCACACGGCACGCCAAGGCTACTCAAGGACTCATACTGCAGTGGTTCACTGTCTTCGTCTTTGTTGTGATTCCCCAAGCACTAACTGTAGCCAATTAAGCGATCTACAGCTTGTTAGAGGCTTCCTCTAGCAGTCTAGCTTAAGCAGAATGCCAATTATGCGTTCCACGGCGCTAAGCCTCATGACCTGGATTTGTTTGCTAAGAGAACCACAACACACTGACCACCAACACAGTGAAGACACGAGTACAAAATTCAAAGGATTACAAAGGAGGAGCATGCTGACAGGAGACCTTTTGGTCCATAACTAGGTTGGATGCGAAAAAGATACAATAATGATAAATAAATAAATAAATAAATAAATAAATAAACAATTCCTAGCAGTAACTTAAGGCCTAATCAGGGTGATGTTTCTACACACTCTGAGACCGCAGGTTCTGCACGAGAGAGCAGAGCCAGATTAAGTAACATATTTTGGAAGAATTACTAGATATACTATGTGCTGGGATTTTAGCATTTCATTCTAGGTATCTTTATAATTTCGTGAGTGGAGGAAGGTTCATTTGTTTAATTTCCGATTTTCTTATTTGTAAGCCAGATTTGTTTAAGTGTTCTACCATTCATGGTTTCTGTACATTTTTCCTAGGATTTAATTTTGGTGTCCGATGATCACGTTTTGTCATTTTTCTGATAGTTGTCTATAGTTCTACTTCTGTAGTCTTTTTAATCGCAATTTGAGGTGTATGGTTAGAACCAAACTTTCTTCCTAATCCCCTAGGAATGTGTGTTTTTTATGGTGTTTGTAAAGTGTTTTGCAGTTGCACCAATGGATAAGAGCTAATCATTCAGAGTTCCAAGGATCATCATCGATCTATTCAGTGTACCCTGGTCAGTTTGATTTGTTGTACTGCCGTAGTTCACGTTTATGCCAGATTTGATGAGCTAGTTTTATGATCATTGATATTGGGTCGTGATTTGATGGAAGACCGTTAGGTTTTCCTTATGATATGCCTAATAGACTGATAGTAAGTAAAACGTCGTCCCGGAATTCAGGTTGTGATGAAGTTGTCTTGTGTGAAAATTTAGTATAGTTAAAGCATGTATTGGTCAGGTCAATGGTTCTATTTCTTCTCTGGCCTACGGCTATATCGGATGTGCCCTCATTTTTCTAACAAGTATGAGATTTGACGTGTTCTTTAGTATGAAATTATAAAAATATATCCCTGAAATGTGTGGTGGTCGAGCCGACTCAAGCGCCAGCGTCATATAAGCTAGATGGATGGCGTTTTACGTCCAGCCAGACGGCTGAAGCCAAGACATTGTCCTCAATCTCCAAGCTCCATAAATGGATATATATATATATATATATATATATATATATATATATGTATATATATGTGTGTGTGTGTGTGTGTGTGTGTGTGTGTGTGTGTGTGTGTGTGTGTGTGTGTGTATGTATGCGTGTTAGTAGGTTCCAAGAAAGTTTACAAAATCATTAAGGTGTCGCTGGAAGCATATATATATATATATATTCATATATATATATATATATATATATATATATATATACATATATATATATATATATATATATATATATATATATATATGATGGTGATGTTGGAGGTTGATTTTTATTCATCTGGGTTTACATTATATGTTTGTTTAATATAGGAAAGCTGTCCTACACTGGACATTCGAGCACATATGTTTGTTTAATATTAGGAGGCTGTGGACATTGGAGCTATGCAAACATAATTCTTTGTCTCTGGGTGTATACTATACGAATATTCTACCTACACGCACAGTATCTACCTCACAATTGAAGAGATTATTGCATACAAGACTGCATGAACACAGGAAGGATTGATGATATACCTCCATTGTTCTTCTACACGAACAGTCAGGCTTGGGTGCTCAGTACTGTACACGGAGGCTCTCCCTCGTATTAATTTCACTCCTGTCGCACGAAAAGATTAAGCCAGTGGTAGAGGAGCTCGTGCTGCGGCGGAGAGCACAAGGTTGACGACCAACAGCACAAGACCACTCCGCCTGAGCTTTCCCCTCTTCTCACGTGACTCCGCCATGCCGGGTTCGTTTTTCCAACCTCCATTGGAATAACTAGAATATGACTTCGTTTACAGAAATCTAATCTTTTCTAAGAACATTTCAACAGTATGTTTATCATTAGTATAGGTTTACAATCTCTTTGTTGATCATTTAGCTTTGCTATATATGACGGAATGGTACTTTATTTGGAGATTTGAGAAATAAATTGTAACCGAAGTCGTTTTTACTCAAACGAACTCTCAACTGTTGGCGGTGGTGGAGTCAGTGGAAGCCCAGTGTGATAACCTCTTATGTATGAATACAGTGGAAAACTGGGAGAGGTCTTGGGAGTTAAACAAACACCAAGAGAACTGGGTTCAGACCAGATGCAGCCTCTCCTACGCAGAGACAATAATATATGTAGTAAATAAAAATAGATGTATCAAAAGTAAATGCAGCTAAAAGAACAAATTCCCTGACATTTTCTGGAATGCTGTCATGATATCTGATACAATGACGAAGAAAACTACCACAAAAATTAGCAAAAACAAAAAAAATCGATTTTCTTTTGTTACTTTATTTGACCCATCATGTGTGGTCTAGTCTACTTTCTTTCACTTACGAGTGGATTCAAACCGTTTAAAAAAACAAACGACGCCAGTAAAGGTACGAATAACTGTCACTTTCTCAACTAAACCTTCGAAACTCAACTTACAGTCACTCGTGCTATCCCCCAGAGCCTACTGCAACCTCGGCCAGTTTCTGCCGTGAGGAGTTTTGCCGTCGCGTTACAGTTAAGTTCTTTCCGTTATCGACCACTGAGTAATGGCCCTCCCCCGTTCCCCCCTTCCCCCCCGTGGTGTGCTGCTGCTGCTGCTGCTGCTGCCGGACCTAAGAGGTTATTCCTCCCTTGATACCAAAAATAGAGGTGTGTGTGTGTGTGTGTGTGTGTGTGTGTGTGTGTGTGTGTGTGTGTGTGTGTGTGTGTGTGTGTGTGTGTGTGTGTGTGTGTGTGTGTGTGTGTGTGTGTGTGTGTGTGTCCGTCCATGTATTTACCTAGTTGTATTTTGCGGGAAGGGGAGCTATGCTCGTGGTGTCCCGCCTTTGTATCTCGCAGTGTCTAGTTTGCTTTTAAACTCATGAATGGTTTTTGCGCATACTATTTCATTGTCCAGTTTGTTCCAAGTGTCCACTACTCTATGTGGAAAACTGTTTTTCTTCATTTCTCTTCTGTAGCTATGTTTTTTTTCCCATGTCCTCTTGTGTTTCTCTTGTCCCAGTTTAGTATCTCTGTGCCTTTCATGATTCTGTAGATGGTGTGTGTGTGTGTGTGTGTGTGTGTGTGAGAGAGAGAGAGAGAGAGAGAGAGAGAGAGAGAGAGAGAGAGAGAGAGATTCAGCACGGTCATGGATAACATACCGGAGTTGTGATCGACAGCTATCACCCACCCGAATGAGAGCTCAGAGTTTAAATATGCCTTGATCTATAGGTAATGCTGTGACCTTACTCAGTGTGTGTGTGCGTGTGTGTGAGTGTATGTGCATGTGCATGCGTTGTGTGTTTATATAATCGTATTTAACCAAACTGTAATTACAAATAGGAGCTACGTTTGCGAGGCACAGTTTCTGTCTCCAATTATCAAACTTTGCTTTAAACTCATTTCTGTTGTCCGCTTCAGCCTATTCTTGGTTTGATTAACTCCACAAATTTGTTCCGAAAACTCTTTCTCTAAGGTCTTCAAACTTTTCTTATTGAGTTTCTTGTCATGTCCTCTTGATGTTCTTTAGGTCCATACTAATAAATCCTCTTTATTAATCTGGCCCACGCCTTTTGTAGTTATGAATAATCAATGTCCTCTCTCCATATCTCTCTCTCTCTCTCTCTCTCTCTCTCTCTCTCTCTCTCTCTCTCTCTCTCTCTCTCTCTCTCTCTCTCTCTCTCTCTCTCTCTCTCTTCCCAGTATGGACATTCCCAACTTATCTTGTCTTTCTTTCATACGATCTGTCAATTAGGCTGTGGACCATTTTAGTTGATGCCATTTGCATTTTCTATTTTGCTATTTCCTTTGTGTGTGGACTATGCCACTGCTGTGTATTCTGATCTGGGGGTTATGAATTTTATTATTATTATTGTTATTGTTATTATTATTATTCATTATTCATCATTATCATTATTATTATTATTATTATTATTATTATCATTATTGTTATTATTATTATCATTATTCATTATTTATCATTATTATTATTATTATTATTATTATTATTATTATTATTATTATTATTATTATTATTATTATTATTATTCATTAGTCATCATTATTATTATTATTATTATTCATTATTCATCATTATTATTATTATTATTATTATTATTATCATTTTTGTTATTATTATTATTATTATTATTATTCATTATTCATCATCATTATTATTATTATTATTATTATTATCATTTTCATTATTATTATTATTATTATTATTATTATTATTATTCATTATTATTACTATTGTTGTTATTATTATTATTATTATTATTATTATTATCATTATCATTATTCATATTACCATTATTATTATTATTATTATTATCATTATTATTATTATCATTATTTTTTTTTATCTATTATCAACATCATTATTATTATTATTCATTATCATCATTATCATTATTATCTCCTTGTCCTTTTGGTGAAATGCCCTGTTATGCTCATTAACAACGTATGCGTCTCCTGTGATCTTGTAAATGTTTTAAGTCGGGTGACAAATTAATTATCCATAACTAGGACTCTTAGATCTCTTTTCTCTTTTTATTTTCACCCATTACCAAAATTATACAGTTTTTTAGATGAATTTCATTTTTCACTCCTAGTTCCAATCATATATATCGTCTAGATCTTCCTGTAGCAATTTGCATCCTTCTTTTTCATTTCTAATGATCTTGGCGTCGTCTGTAAATAGATTGATGTAACCACAGTATTTGGTCCCCCCCATTGTGTCACTTCCCTCTAATTTGGAATTTCATCCTCCACAACTACCCTTATGATCTTTCCAGGGAGTTACTTATATACTTTCTAGGAGGCTCCTTTTGTATCCTCCTACATATTCCAACTTCTACATTAATCTTCTGTGAGGTACCTTATTGTAAATGTTCTCCAAATCCATTTTACCCATCTCTCTTGCAACATATCAACCGCTGTCGAAAAAAATAAATAAATAAAGACAGATTTGATCATTTTGAACTTCTTTTCTTAACACTGAATTTGTTATCTACCAAGATCCTAATCAACTCTGTTATTTCTCCGTCTGTCTTTCACAATTCTCATGCACAACTTGCCAAACAAGCTGGTCAAGAAGGCTGATCTACATCTTAAAGGTTTCTCCGTATTTCCTCCTTAGTGAATTGAGAATAAATTGCGACTTGTTGGCCTGGATTATTTTTCCTAATTTGCTCCACAAATTAACACATCTATGCGGAAATCTATACTTCCTAACATCTTATAAATAATCGTTTTATTTAGATTTTTCTTTGACTTATTCTTTCATCATATACAAACAGATTCTCTCTGTCCTTTCTTTTTTCCTTCTGTTTTTATTTTATTTTATTTTTTAATCCTTCCTCCGTTTTAAAGATAACTATTATATCACCTCTTTCTTTTCACTCCTCCTGTGTGGGGAATCTTAAGTTTTTCATCACTCTTCGTATGTCTTATCGGCCATGTTTGGGATCTTTCTAGTCACCATCTTTTGTATTCTATTTTTCTTATATCCTTTTTATGTAATCACCACACCCCTGCTATATATTCCAGTCATGCACAGGTTAGGTTTTCAAATATTTTTTCACCATATCCTCATTCTTATAAATATATGTCACTCTTAGTTTCATATTAATGTTTAATATGTCCCTCCCTTCATTGTTTATATGACATTTCGGTGACAGATCATCCGTGATTAAAACTCATGAATTGTTTTCTTCTTTTGATTTAATGATTATTCTCACCCCCCATTTCATAACATCCAGACGGTTTCCTTCTGCTTTGACCCAACAATTTTAATTTCTTGACAATGAATTTTATCTCCCACTCCTGTCCCCATCTATAAATTTTCTTCAAGTCTTCTCGTAGTAATTCTCAATCCACTTCACACTTCGCTTTATTCGTGATTTTGGCATCGTTATCAGATAAGGTTGCGTAACTGCATATTCCATTCACCATGCCATTGATACACAACAGGAGCTAACTGGTGCTAGTATCGATTACTGCGGTACTCTATTCACTTTTCTCTCTTCAACCTGATATTTCATCCTTCGTTACTGTTTGTATACATCATTCCAATGTGCTCCCTCTAAACCTCTTTCCACACATACGCGTCTCAGTTGAGTTCGTTTGAGAAGAAACAACTTAAGCTCCAGTCACACCAAGCTTACGACCTGTTTCCGACCACCACCTTCGACGGTGGCACTTTTGTTTCTCTCATTGAGGTTAGCGCCAGCTGGCTATTTCCATATTCATCTTCATGACGGGGAGGAGGTGGGGGGAGATTCATTCCAATTGCATTATTGTCTTGAATTCTTTTTAATAAAAAGAGGAACAGCACAAATCAGCCTGGTCGCCACCGGTGGTCGGAAACAGGTCGTAACCTTGGTGTGACTAGGCCTTTAGGTTACAATCTTTTATTTTTCGAATCTTCAAATGTCAAATAACCTTTGCGTCATATATTGAGAGGCTGAATGACGAACTAGGAGAAGTTAAACTAATACTAACATTAGACACCTTGTTGAACTGTCCTTGGCGAAGTCTAGAATATTGTAAGCGAAGTTGTCTTCTAGCTTATCAAATTCACAACATTTAACGTGAGTCTTGAATGTGTGATGGGGGATTAAAGCCTCCATTGCTTTCCAACTTCCATAACAACCTCTTGTTCGGCATTTTGTTGAAAAAAAAAACTTTTTCCAGGTTTAGATATATGTACATTCCTGACACACTGGCTGATTTCCAGACCAGTGGTACTTTACCTTCTTCCAGTGAACTTATGATCAGTTGATGCATTTTTTCCATCAATTATTCTCTACACCCTTCCAGTATCCGATACGAAGTCTCATCTGGACCCAAAGCCTTTCTCAATTTGCAAGTTATTGAGAAATCTATTCACTTCACTTCATCTTTGCATTGTTTAAAACATCTTCTTTAACTTAACCATTTTCTCCCTCAGTCCTATTCCTTGGTAAGTGCCGATTGAAAAATATTATTAATTTCTTTTTCTTCATATATCATCCCTTCAAACTGGGTATTTCTTTTCTCTTTCACCCTGCCTTTTACAAATTTGGAGAACAATTTAGGTTCATCTTTAGATTTATCAACTGCACATACTTTTTTTTCTTCTCTTTTAATTCTAATGTATTTGTTTCTGGTTCTTTTATTTTCTTTGTTCTTCTCTTTTGCTATCTCCCCTATGCCTTCTCTTCATGTTGTTTTTCTTCTGCGCATCTTTTTGTTAAACCATTTTCTTTTTCTATTCTTTCCCAATCATCCTGAGCACGTTCCACCAGTGTGTTATCAATTTTCAGGAACATTTTCCATTTCCTCTTTGTTTTTTATTTCACTGACCTCACCCAATACGCTTCTTCGAAATAGTTATTTTTTTATATATTTCAACTTCAAAAAAATTAAATCTTCATTGTCTGTATGATTCTTCTTTCTGTTTTTTCTTCTTCCAAAATAAATTCAAAAGACTACATGATTACTACGAGACACTGGTACTTCAATGTTTCATTCACCTTAGCTTCTTCTGTTATGATAAAGCCCAATCTTGCTGGTGTGTCATCACCTCTATATCTTGCTGGTCCTTTCCCCCATTGGATCCTTATTTTGTTCATTGTTATATTCGTGAGTGAATTGCACCAAGATTCCTCATTTCTGGTAACCTGTCACCTCCATTTTATATTTTCACAATTAAAGTCTCCTACTATTCATATTTTCGCCCTTTTACTTTTTTATGGTGTTCAACTGTATTTACCAGTAACTCTTTGTGCTCTGCGTCATTCTAGGCTCTTGTCTTTGGTGGAACATGTACGACTGAGAAGTCTCTTTTACCACCACCCCCCGTTATAATTCTCAAACTAACCATCGTGGACATTCTTTCTCCTATTCCACCTTTACACTTTTCCACTGCTATCATCATACCTCACGTCTTTCCCCTTCTACCCTACTCCCATATCTTATGCTTTACTCTCCCATCTGAATATAATTTTATTGAATGTGGTCTCGACAAAACACATTATTAGTGTTTTTAAGACATTTACCTCAATTTTTGCTAAAGTCAATTTATCTATATTAGTGTAATATATATGTTTTTGCTTATGTTTTATTCATTTTTATTTCATTTTATCTTATTTTATTTTATTTCATTTTTTTTCATTTGTTACTTCCCCTTCCTTTTCTGGATTTTTTTGTTGATACGATCTTATCCACTAATCTATCACTCTCCAGTAAAACTCCTTTAAGTTCGTTTCGCTCTTTCTCTCTCTTATCTTTTTCTTCTTCTGCCTGTTTTCTTTTCTGTCGTCCTTCCTTTGCTCCATACTTCCTTACCTAAACATTCATGAATTTGCTTTTGCCTGCCAGCTTTTATATCTTATTAACTCATTCACGACGTTTTGCAATTTAGGATCTATTTTTATTCCCGTGCCCCCTCTTGTGCATATTTATCTGAACTATATAATTATATTTCTTCTTGTATGCCTTCCTCATTGTCCATAATTACTTGCATAATTTCCTTGGCCTTCTGGTTTTCCTTTCTTTTCCTCTTCTTACTTTTCCTCTTTTCATTCTATAACATTAGCTAATTTTTATCTGTTATCTCTCTTATCAACGTTTCTCTACTCTTCAGTACATTCATCACTTTCTAATCCACGCCCAAGACAAAAAGTCCAAAAGACTATAAAATTAACCGGGCAAGTGGGTCTGCCCCACATCTATCATATCTCTAACTTCCTTCCATTTCATTCTTTCCTTACACTAAACCCCCAAATCCCTCCCTCCCCTCTCCCCCATCTTATCTATCCTAACCTCTATCTATCTATCCACACCTTCTCTTTCCTCCCTTCTTTGCTGTTTCGTAATCTTATCAAATCAGTTACAGACATGTTCCACGGTATCATTCCTCTGAATAGCCGTCAGACTCTTTTACTCAGATTTAGAGAAGCACTTCGCCTGAAAAAGACCAAAAACGTGTTTATCAACGTTAACCTCTCCTACCACGTTGTTACTTTAATGATTCTGTTCTGGTTAAGACCAGATGGTTTTATCCACTTATTCTTTTGTTGTGGAGGGAAGCGGGTTTCCCACAGCTGGGTACGTTCGCTTGGAAAGGCACAAATCGTCAAAAGTAGGGAAAGGATAAGAGGTGTTTCGTCAGTCAACATGATTAGCCATTTCCAGCCTTGCGGTTTGTCTTGTGATTTTTCTCCTGACTTACGTTAGTCAAATTTATTCGTTTCTGAGAGGCTTCTGGGTTTGGCAAAGATAAACTCGTTAGTTGGCAACCTGGTCTACCCACGTAGTTACAACTACAGTGATCTTCTTCCGACTAATGCCAGAAGATTGTATTATCCACCTTTAGAAATTCGCCTCGACTTCCAAGGGTTACAAAAAAAAAAAAAAAAAAAAAAAAAAAAAATTATGCCTGACCAAGTACCATTTTTTTCACCTCATCTAACCATATGACCAGCCTTAAGGGGTTATCACACTGAGCTATTTTTCCTCCAACCAAAACTTTCCCCGCCGCAAACTAAGACAAACTATTTTTCTCAACAAAAATACACAGAATGCCATTCGATATGCTGGAGTGAATCTATTTTCCTCCAGCATATCACATTCCTTCCCGCTTTCCAGCCTCGTCGTTCAAATAAAATTGTATTGGCTGGCGCCTGACCATTTTATTCGTTTTTTTCCAGAAGCCTCTGGGCTCCGAAGGATTAAAACAAAAATTCGATTATTTGGTTCATATTTCTTAATCGAGATAGTCTTTCTTTTTCTCCTTTTGCAGCTTTCATATGTACATTTAGCAAAGTTCAAAGTTTTAATATCCATTGGGATAAATACTTAAACAAGTTTATGTAATGTCTCTCAGTTAGTTATTTCATTTGCTTGTTATGTTTGCCTTTTCTTCAACATCCGGTCTTGTTCTGTACCTTAAAGTCTCCTGTCGGCATTCACGATTTGCCACTGTGACACTGCCTCTGGACACTCCCAAGGAAAACCAACACAGGTGATATTACAAGCCCAACAGTCGCTCTGTAGTGAGTGAGCAGCCCTTGTTAGGATACACCCTAGTATCCTGTTTTGCCCTGTACCCAAAAGCCTACTGTCGGCATTCATGATTCACCATTGTGACGCAGTGGCCCCGAAAGCCCTCAGTGAAAACCCACTCAAGGTGATATTGCAGAACCAGTGGTCGCTCTGTAGTGGGATAACGGGCACTACAGGTCAGCATCACTTTGTGTGACTGAGCAGCCCTTTTTAGGATTCACCCTGTCAACCCCACATGAGGAAGTGTCTAGAAAAGGCACCTCAAACTTGGCTACCTTGTTCCAGTCCAACTGAGGAGCCGCCTCTAGCAAGGTATTAATAATAATAATAATAATAATAATAATAATAATAATAATAATGATAATAATAATGATGATAATAATAATGATAATAATAATGATAATAATAATAATAATGATAATAATAATAATAATAATGATAATAATAATGATAATAATAATAATAATAAATATATAAATAAATAAAAGTGTCTTCTGTCCCAGATTTGGAACACAGTTTCAGAGAAGCCCGAAGACGAATACGATCCAGAACGATAACACTTGGAGCCACATACGCGGAAGCACCACAATCCATCAAACGAAACCCTTTCCCCCCATCAGGTCCACTCGAACAACCACGCTAAGAGAAACCACCCGCATAATAATAACCTCCCTACACAAGCCCCTACACCCAGATCACTTGTGCTACAACGCTACAATAAGCCTCAACATAATCCCCCATCGTTTCCCTACTTGAATTACAAAAACCTCCCATACAATTTCCCATTCCCTCCCTTCACTCACCCCCGGCACCCACAATCCTAACCCCCCTCCCCCCAAGATGACCCAGCATTCCGGGAGAAAACATAGATGATGATGATGATGATGATGATTATTATGATAATAACGATGATGATGATGATAATAATAATAACAATAATTATAATAATGATAATAATAATAATAATAATAATAATAATAATAATAATAATAATAATAATAATAATTATAACAGTAATGATAATATAATAATAAAGAATAGTAATAACAATTATGATAATAATAATAATAATAATAATAACAATAACTAATAATAATAATAACTTAATGATAATAAAAACAATAATAATGATAATAATAATAAACACTAATAATAATAATAATAATAACAATAAGAACAATAACAATAAAAAAATAATAGTAGTAGTAGTAGTAGTAGTAGTGGTAGTAATGACTGATGATAACAATAATACATACATTTGTACTTATGCGTATACATACAAATGTACATAATGTACACACATACATTCATACATATACATACACCCATACATACATACTCGTACATACATGCATATATACACATACTCGTACATACATATACATACATACAAAATAGTCATACATACATACATAATATTCATACATATAGACACATGCAAAATACTCATACATACATATATACATACGTAAATACATACATACATACACACATATACACATACATACATACATATATGCACACATATATACACACATATATACATACATACATATATACATACATATATACATACATACGTAAATACATACATACACACGTAAATACATACATACACACATACATACACACATACATACATACATATATACATACATATATACATACATATATACATACATACGTAAATACACACATACATATATGCATACACACATACATATATGCATACACACATACATATATGCATACACACATACATACATACACACATACATACATACATACATACACACACGCGTACATACATAATGTACCGAAAGGCCCCTTTCTCTTATAAGAGGCGTGGTCGAGTCAAGACACACACACACACCCGCCCTTCATCCCACACCCGTCTCTAACCCCGCCCACTGCTCAGATCCCAAGTTATGTAAGAAGACTGCAGTAAGAACAAGAACAACAAAATCAACAACAACAACAGCGATGATAATAATATAGTAATAATATTAACAATAATAATGATGGTGATAATGATAATAATAACGATAATAATAATGATAATAATAACAATGATAATGATAATAACAACAATAATAATGGTAATACTAACAATGATGGTGATAATGATAATAATTACGATAATAATAATGATGAAAATAACAAAAATAATGATGACGATAATAATAATAGTAATAATAAAAATGGTAATAATAATAACAATAATAATAATAATAATAATAATAATAACTAACAACAACAATAACAACAATAACAATAATAATAATAATAACAACAACAACAACAATCACAACAATAAGGATGATAATAATATTATTAGTAATAACAACAACAACAACGATAAGGGAACAAGTGCAATGACGACAAGAACAAGGTCATGTCCTTTACCGACCAGTTCAGCTGAATAGAACCGCTTGACAATCGCCAGAATAAGCATACGAGTCGAATACACCAATGGTAACGTAAAGAAAATGTAATAATTCCCAACGTAACTGATACTGGTGCCTTCATTCTGTTATTTCAAAAGAAGTATATGTTTTTGTTTTATCGCTGTAACAGACAAAATGTGACAAAAAAAAATGACAAAACAAAAAGTCCTTTAAAGGTGTGGTGGAGGGCATGTAAGAAGTCTTCACTAAGATGCAATAATAACATTTCTTAATGCAACTACTGTTTCCACTATTTTTTCTTTGTCAATATATGTAGGGGTGCTTTACCGCAGGGCAAAACATACACTTTTCACTTACTATTTCAGTTATGAAATAGTCTATTATCTCAGATAAAATTCAACCCAGAAGAACGTTAATCTACTATAAACATAAACTTACCAAAGCCGGTATAAATTGAATGAAATTGCATAAAAACGCAAGCATACACACGCACACATACACGTTGTATGGCAGCACCACTACTGTTAATCTGCTAAGGAAGGGTACATGTCAATCCGTGACACTACGTTGCACCTCCTTTTACTGCACCTTCTGTTTAGATACTAAATTCGATGTAGTCGAACTCATAAGTTCGAACAAGGCTGTGTCCGAACCTTGGTCTTTTGAATTCTATTTTATCTTGATTACTCCTAAAAAATGTTCTATCACCAATTTTTTATTATCATTATTATTATCATTATGTTCAGTTAAACTGAATGAACTTGGAGAACTATGATGTATGAATCGTAAGATTTTTGTACAATGTGTTACATTTCACATTATATAAAATTATTCTTTCATAAACGATATATATGCCTTTATGTATATTTTAATATATTTTATAGAAACTTTAGAATATATGTACGTGCACTTCCATTCAGTCAAGTAGAACAATCAATATGTAATATAATACATCTGGGTCATGAATGACAAAGAAAACGGATAAATAATATAGCAGAAAACCTAAATAGTAAGGAATAACTATTCATTTTCTACTATTTTGGCTCCTATTTGATCCAATGATGAATATAAGTCATTTTGCGTGGAAATGACCAATTCCGACAAAGATATTAGAGGAACCACCTGCACATGAGAAAAAAGCTTTTAATCCTCGCACACGCTCTGACAAACGAAACATCATGTACCAAGAATACAGACTTCCGTCTCACATGAAGTTGGTTCCTACGTCAGGTGTCATTTTGACTGGTCCCTCATGATTTATTCATCACAGGTAAATTCACCATAGTTCATGTGCGACAAATGACTTTATTGTATACATTATTTGAGAGAGTGAAATTAATGTAATGCAACATACATGCACCATGACTAATTAAAGTATAGATAATTTATTAAATGCACAAGTTCATTGCGACACAGAGGGCTGTTGCCGAATCTTTTATCCAGAAGAACATGTGTACAGGTCTGAAAGGATTTATAAACTTCTGTTGAAGAGTCCGAGTAAACACTCAAACATAATCAAGTATGATTAATGATTTTAGAATTATTTTTAAATCAAAACGAGAGTTTTTATTTCATAATGAATACTGAGACGAAATTAGTGATTAACACTGAAACATAACCAAGTATGATTTTTGAATTATTATTAAATCAAAACGAGAGCTTTTATTCCCGAGACGAAATTAGTTATTAATGTTAAAACATATGCTTAATGATTTTTAAATACTGCTAAATCAAAACGAGAAATTTGATAATCGTTGATAATGATCATTGAGACGAAATTATTCATCGTTTAAAAGAAACGCAGCACACGCGCCGATGTTGATTCGAGCATCAGGAGGGAGCCGGGGACTTGTCAAAATCGATTTAATTATAAGAAGGCGTACTCTCAAGTAGCCTTTTGTTACTCCTTTAACATCAGTTTTGCCGAAGGTCCTTGATATGCTCTCTGAATCTTTTACGCATCACTTTGTGCAGAACGTAGAATCGCAAATCCTTCCTCTGGTCGGCCTTGTCGATGTTCTTCTCGAACTTGGCCTTGACTTTGCTGAACTCGACGAGGTAAGTGTCCTTGCTTTTGAAGCTGATGTCGACCCGGCTCCTCTTCCTGTGCCCCTCCTGGTCTTCTGAATGTCTCCTCTTCTTGATGTTTGGCTCCTTGGTGTTCATTGCGGCGTCATTGAGGAAAAACTGCTTCCAACGACGCGGAGGCCCGCGGGACGGAGATCTCCCGATCTCTGAGAGAACTTGGACGTCTGGGATTATTCGGCTCGTCGATGCTGCATCGGGTTCAGGATGACCTTTACTACCTGCTTACATTTCTTCAACCAAAATGTATATATATATATATATATATATATATATATATATATATATATATATATATATATATATATATATATATATATATATATATGTATATACGTGCATATACAGTACATATATATGTATATACATATGTATGCATAGGTATGAATATGTTTATACACACACACACACACACACATGCCGACAGGAGACCTCATGGTCCATATCTAGGTCGGATGCGAAAAAAAAATCATAATAATAATAATAATAATAATAATAATAATAATAATAATAATAATAATAATAATAATAATAATAATAATAATAAATAAATAAATAAAAACTATAATAATGTAAATATCAAATAAAATACATAAATAAATGCATAGGTATAGTTAAATAATAAACAAACAGGTAAATAGTAAATAATAATAAATTGACATATAACTAATAATAAATGAGTCAAACAGACAAATGATAACAAAACAAAAGCAAATAGTATAAAATAAATAATAATCATTACAGCATCTTGCTTAGGTGTTTATCTAAATGATTTTTAAAGCTTCGAACTGAACTACATTGCACTGCCTCTGCAGGAAGTTTATTCCATTCATTAACTACACGGTTGGCGAAGTTGTTTCTACCCACTTCCAAATTGAATCTACTTCCTGACAGTTTGAGACCATTATTTCTTGTCTGATTCTCATTCAGTGTGAAAATTTCGTCACTTTTGATGTTGTCAATTCCCTTTAGAATCTTAAAGACCTGTATCAAGTCAGCTCTGAGTCTACGTTTTTTTAGGGACAACAGATTCATATGATTTAGTCGATTTTCGTATGATTTATTTTTTATATTTGGAATCAGTTTTGTATATATATATATATATATATATATATATATAATATATATGTATATACATATATGATTAAACTTTGCAGCAGCTCCTGCATTCACGAGTTTCTGACATGTTCAACTTTTCTAATACTTGAACGTTGAATATCGTTGAGTTGTCTTATTATGTGTCCAAACTTCATTTGAAATGGATGTAAAGACAATACTAACTTCTTAATTTTACTACTAGGGCTTTCGCCTAACTTTAGGCATCTTCAGTACAAATTGAGTACAAATAGTAAAGGTGACAATATATACAAAGAACATATGGAACATTAGGAGAGACGAGAATTCGGACAGTCACTCAGGAGACAGGATCTGAAGCCTCGCCCACTGGGTCAACGTTGAACCTATGCCTGTGATCTATATACTTAGAAGTAGGAATGATAAATTGGTCGGGATTTTGTTTGTTCATGGTGAGATTTTGTCTTTTAATGTGAAGTGCTTCTAAGATGAGAAGGCGTCTGTAGTTTGATTCCTTTTGTAGAATGATGGTTCCTTCTTCCAGATCCTTCCTTGTGACTGGGGAGTAGTGCTGGGCAAATACCGCTAATTTCAATACCGGAATTACCGGTAAACAACAATGCCGTTACCGGAATTACCGGTAATTTACCGGTAAAAGACTCGTGAGGTAGTAGTGACGTCCCAAGTTCGAGTCGCCTTTATGACTTAAATCTAAACAAATTTCATCCTACTATGGTGTGTAGTCACAACTCAAGTTTTGTAACGTCGTCACTATAAAAATCCTGCGCTCCGAGTCGTTACTCCAACTCTCGTGGGCGGGGTGCGTGTAAGGTCACAACATTACCTCCTTTCCCTCAGTGCATAGGCCTACGCACCAATCCCCCCCTCCCCCTCTCACACTCCACTTCCGTCTCTATGTAAGTGCAATTTCATACAAAGAATATATTTTTCACATAGAAACACAATTTCATAAAAGAAAAATAATTACATGCATCATTTTTACACATTTCACATAAAAATTCATTTCCAAAATCACTCATTTTTCATTTAGTCAGGACAATTTTTTTTTTTTGTACAATTGAGGTTTTAAAGGTTTTGTGTGAGATGAATTGACATATGTAGGTCATTTTCATGTTTTTTTTTTTACCAAGTTCCTCTTATATTAGGCTCAGGAACACATAATCTCAACCTTTTGAATTTCTGTCAAAGTTTTTTTCAATTGTTCATAGTTGTCATTTTTTATATTGGAATTACGTTAATTTTGTATTAGCAGGACTCTACGATCCCTATATTTATATTATAGTACCTTTAAATGGACAAAAAACACACGCATATATTTTATTTTAATTTTTTATTCTGTGTACCCATTTGGATACATGCCCACCGGAATCGCCAGCGCGCGCCACCTCCACCAATCTAGGGTAAGGCTCGCAAATATTAGTTACTTAAGACTACGCGAATAATAATTACATGCGTATCACTAACAAAATATGATTTTTGAATAACACGTTACCTTGCGTCGTAGAGGCCACTTCAATGGGCACAGTGTTAATCCACCAGAATCTTTGATCGTCTCTGCCCGCTTGTTCTTGTCTCTGCTTTCCGTGATTCTGTTGTGGTATACTGTATTACCTGCCCCAACCCATAGGTTATATATATATCCTTGTCAGTCATCACTCGTGCGAGTCTGATAAGTGTATTTGTGAACTTGTTTGTGATTAACTCCAATACAAGTACAGTACAAATAGATTGTAACATGCGGATGGTGTCTTTCATGAGCAACTGCGTACATTTTTGTAAATATGCATATATTAATAAACATTAAATATAAAGTTAAATATGAAGATATGGTAAGTGTGGAAACAGTGTCTCTCCAATCTCCCCGTTCTGTGAGCTTTCATGTCCGTTCTACAAACTTTACAACGTGCCTTATTTCCATCCTCTTTCACTTCCGCTAACTATTTTTTAAACAGGGGATCCTTTAACCAGGCAGACTGAAAAGTTTTCGAGTAGTTTGACCACCTCTTCATTTCTAGATCACATAGGCTGACTAATCGAATACGTACATTTTGCACTGAACCTCTGCGGGCCGAGATGCGAACAAAACGATCTAGCACGTCTGTTAATTTTCATATTCGAATACGTACATTTCGTACTGTGCATCTGTGGGCCGAGAAGGGAGCAGGACGATCTAGCACGTTGAATACGTTCCTGTTAATTTTCATCCTACGTAGGGCCGTCAGTACTGTCACTCAGTACCACCAAGCCGAAACGTGCTTACCGCTCTCTGAGTATTATGGGATAGCTTATCGGTTAACGGAGCCTAAACGGTAGCAGATTTTTTGCTGGTAAGCTACCGTCAAGGTTGTTACCGATAAAACCCGTAACTACCGGTAGCTGCCCACCACTACCGTCACTCAGAACCACCAAGCCGAGACGTGCTTACCGCTCCACGAGTGTTTGGTATAGCTTATCGGTTAACGGAACCTTAACGGTAGCAGAATTATTGCCGGTAAGCTACCGTCAAGGCTGTTACCGATAAAACCGGTAACTTTACCGGTAGCTGCCCACCACTACTGGGGAGTAATGTGTGTCAATGTGGTGTTGTTTTATGGCTCCATTAGAGAGTTGAAGGGTGAGGCGTCTTGACAGTTTTGTTGTAGTCGACCCTATGTACTTTTCATTAAGGGTTTCACAGTTCCCTTTTTTACATGTGTATTCGTACACAAGGTGGCTACGTTGGAATACCGGAGTTCGCTGGCTAGGGCTATTCTTAAGGAGGAGGTGGGGCGTTTTCCTATTCTGGTACCAAATGTTTAGGTGGATTTTGTCGTCACTGTCGGAGGGTTTGACGTTTTTTCCTGTGATCTTCCTGATGGCGTCCTCGTCTGCTCTATATTGGGAGGACATAGTGTTCTTGTAAAATATGGTGATCTTTTGTCCTATTTGAATGTTGTCGGTCGGGGGTCTGTACCATCTGTCCAGGTGTGTGTTGATAACATTTTGTACCTCTTTGTTTGAGAAACTGTTGTTGACCAGGACTTGTGTGATCCTGTCTAGCTCGGCGTGGGTACGGTTCCAATCACTGCAGTGCACTGGGCTCTTCTGACGTAAGCATCTATGGTGGACTTACGGTATCGCGATGGGCATTCACTGTTCCCGTTTAGGCAAAGACCAGGGTTGGACGGTTTGGAGTAGACTCCGGCCTTGAAACTTTGAGAACTGGCATCGATCTTAACGTCCAGGAAAGGGAATTGCCCGTTGACGTTGTTCTCTGTGGTGAAATTTAGGCCAGAAACACGCTGTAAGGTAGTCTTTAGGTCTTCTAACTCCCTTTGGTCCCTTACGAGGACGAAAATATCGTCCACGTATCGAGTATATAGGAGGCTTACGGGTGGTGCTGAAAACCTCTCTCTCCACCATGCCCATGAAAGAATTAGCAAAGAGGACACCTAGAGGTGAGGTGAGCCCATCGCGACACCGTCAGTTTGTCTGTAAAGTTGTCCCCTGGGGTAGTAGAAAGGGGCCTCTTTGGTGCAGATTTCCAGTAATTGGCGTAAAGGATTTTTGGGGATTTTTAATTTGGAGGTTTCGCCCTCTGGATAGACTTCTTGTAGAATGTAATTAACTGTCCTATCTACATCTATATTTGTGAAGAGGATCTCAACATCGAGAGATGCTATGTCCCCTTCTGTATTGGCACCTTTGAGTATGGATAAGAAGTCCGCCGCAGTATGGTAATCTTTAGGAATGAAGGGAGTCAGGAGGCGATTCAATGTTTTTGCTAAATGGTAGGTAGAAGTTGGAATCTGAGAGAGTACCTTGATAAAATCGATACTTTGCTGGCAGACGTATCCAAATTTCAGAAAATTACCAGAAATCCCATCGAATCCCTTAAGACCAAGGTTAACAAAATCATAGACGCTGTTAACGCCCGCGCCGACGGAGTTAAGCTACAGAAGCTCTCTGGTAATTACGTCCCAGGATATTGTTACGGCAACGTCAAAACCTATAAGGAGAACAACCCTTTACGTCCCATCATCTCTCAGGGAGGACTTGAACACCACCTTTGAACCCACCACAGACGCCATCTCAACAGGGAAACCATGATAAGTAACACAGAAATCGTCGCAGAGGAAAAGGACCTCCAACGCCCGACCATCCTGGAGGCTGTAATTACAAAATACTTACAACCTGCTGTTAATGTACAAACTAATGATTTCTCTCTCCTGTCCAGCATCAAAACTACACGTAGGATGCATTTGACTACAAAAATAGAGCCCCTAGTTTAGAGAACACCCACACAGGTTCAAAACAAGCTCCCTACAGAGGACCAGAAGTCATGCCTTAGACGATCAGCTAGGCTGAAGGATTTGCGAAATAGCGCCAACCAAGCAGAGGAGAGTCACACGTGATCTCTCCAAGATTTGCCTTCATTCATACTTGTACGACCACTGGCTTACTTCTCTATATTCCAACTGAAGATGCAGAACGATCTGCCAAACGTCTTGGTGTTTTTTCCACTGTGTTTTGTTTATTTTAATTTTTTTTATATATAACATATCTAATTGTGTTAATATAAGTTCCCAATGTCAATTGGAAATTTGCTTCTTCCCCTCTCTTTTCCACAGAAATCTACTTTCCGAAAGCTAGAAAGCTTACGAAAGAAATTAATTTCTAATGCATTTGCTGTCGTTTTCAACAGAATATGCTTGAAAGAGAATCTCCTGCCACGCTTCACGAATATATATATATATATATATATATATATATATATATATATATATATATATATATATATATATATATATATATATATATATATATATCCTTCTTTTCTTTCTCTTTCTTCTCCTGCTTCTTCTTTCTCTTTCTTCTCCTCCTTCTTCTTCTTTTTCTTCTTCTTCTTCTTCTTCTTTTCTTCCTTTTCTACCTCTTTTTCTCCCTTTTCTTTTTCTTCTTCTCCCTCTTTTTCTTCTTTTCCTTTTTATTTCTATTTTTCTTCTCCCTCTCTTCGTTTCAATTCTATATGGATGAAACTTATGTTCTGCTGTTTGGCCTTATGACTGGTGGTCGTGGCGACGCATGTCGAGCACCTCCTGAGGTCATGTGGGCGGCGATGCTGGCCATGTTCCTCTCGGCAGACTCTTCATCCTTTCTCCCAGGCAGTCGGAGGTTCCAAAGCGGAAGCTCAAAAGTGGTAGTCTGATCCCTCCAAAGCCACGACCCCACGAAATAAATATCCCTAAAATCGCCCGGTGGAAATAGCCCTCTTTTATACACAACTATCTTTTCATTTTCACACAGACATCTCCTCCCCTCCTACAACTACCGATCCCGCAAGAGTGGGTGGTCTGTCGTAGGTAGTCCATAGTCCATCAGAAGTCCGTGGGGGCAGAGGTCACCATGTCTGCTCCAAAAGTGGAAAACAAGAGCGGTGACGATAATAGTCCTGATTACATTAGCTGCATTAGTAAGGTGACGGCACACTAGGCTAGCATTCAAAATGTTTTTTCTACTTCGTTTGAGTACAAACGACTTCGGTTACAGTATTCTAAACTTCCGTAAGAACATCTCAATAATGTGTCCAACATTCGTGTAGGTTTAACTTCTCTTAGTTCGTTATCCAGCTTCTCTCTATATGACGTATGAGTAATTTGACATTTGGAAATTTGAAAAACAAAAAACCATAAGCTAGTTCGTTTCTACTCAAACGAAGTAGTAAAAGTAGGTAGCATGCTAGCGAGAAATACCTAATGTGCCGCCACATGGCTTAAGTCTGGAGCTGACATGAAGGTGTCACGGAGATAAACCAGGTAGTCTGGTGGGGGCCAGAATGAAATGAAAAGTGTCTCCCGGTACAATAAAGGAGCGAGAAGATCTCCCCTCCCATTAGTCCTTAAAGCCCCAGTTACACCAATCTTACGACCTGTTTCCGACCACCTTCGACCGAAAATCAAGCGATTGGTCGGCGACACAAAACTTATGCAAGGAATTGAAATGGAAAAAGTTAATGTGGTTGATAAGATGAAAATCTATATTCTGGAGACTATTCAGTGTGTGCTGTAATATATCTATCTATTGATCTATCTCATTACCGACTATCAGCTAATTCTAAAGACTACCTGCAACTGTCCAGAAACAGGTCGTAAGCTTGGTGTGACTGGGTGATAGTCAGCGACGTGTGCCCATGGGTCATGTCGGACACCCCAACAAAATCTGCACTGGCGTCATCAGGTCACTTCAGCGGCAACCAACATGGCTTCAGAAAAGGAAAATCCTGTCACTCCAAACTGCTGGCACACTGTGACTGGATGCTTCAAAATCTGGCCGAGAGAAAGAACATGGACTTTGTGTTAACTTATTTAGCAAAATAATTTGACAAAGTCGACCACGGCATTCTACTCCGCTAAGTCAGGTCTCTCGGCATGACAGGTAAATTAGAGAAGTGGTTATATGCTTTCCTAGCAGGGCATATGCAGTCAAGGTAGACGGCCACAAGTCAGAGGAGAGAGATGTCGTCAGTGGAGTACCACAAGGCTCAGTTCCGGGTCCTCTACTTTTTTTCTAATTCAAGTGGGAGATATTGGCACAAGTGTAAAAGTCTCTCATCTCTCCTTGTTCACTGTCGACACAAACATAAGTCGCCCTGTAACAAGTGAAAGAGCCTGCCCACAACAAGATCTGGACCAAGAGAAACAATATAGACAGTGGAATTCATAGTGATGTTAATAAGTTTGCAGACAACACTAAAATAGGACACCTAATTAGCTCAGGAGAAGACCCCGAGATTCTGCAGGATCTTAACAAATTGTTCACGTGGTCGGTGAAATGGCAAATAGACATAAGTATCTCAAAGTGCAGAGTGCTAAAACGTAGGGTTCCACAGCCCCGAAAGCAGATTTGCTTAGATAACACTTTTTTGGAGAAACCTAAATGCGAGAGAGACTTGGGAGTTCTAGTAAGTTCTGACCTTAAATTCGGGAAACAGTACATTAGCGCCAGGAATAAAGCTAAAAGGTTGCATTGCTAAGACAGCTACGAATGGAAGTGCAGATATAATTATCAAACAGCAACTCGATCTCTTTAATGATGATCCATGTCGCTGCTGCAGGACAAGCTGGCGATGTCACCTTTAACTATTTTCTCGGGCACAATTAATCCCTACGTAATCCTATTTCTAGACCTAGCTAGCCTCTATCTTCCCTCCCATTTCATATCTCTCATACCTTTCACTTCACTTTCGCATTATCTACTCTCGTGCCGTTGTTTTCCAACCTCACACACATTCACACCTCACAAACTTGTTTGAAAAATATTAGGAAGTATAGCTTTCTACGTAGATGTGTAGACATGGATCAAGTTGGATGAAATTATAATACAGGCCAACAACATGAACGAGTTTTATAAGTGAAGGAAAAGACCGGATGTACGAACACAACCCCGTGGTCCTAACGCCTACGTAAATGTATCCATCTAAAACATAATGTTTACCATTTCAAACAATGGAATAAACTGACAGGGCTGCCTCATAATTCTCACTATAATCGTGATATGTTTGTGTTATATAGTTTGCGTTCCTGCCCATTATAAGATATAAAAATATAAGGTAAACCTCACTTGACTTATAGGGTAAGATGAACAGTGTTTATCGTAGCACTTGCGTAGGCACGGGCAGATAGAGTGTGGGCAGTTGCCGAGGGTTGTCGTCGTACGATCGTAGTCGACTATTTTGGTAGTGGGGGAAGAGTTAAGTTGAAGTAAAAATGTCGAAAGCGGCGAAAAAGGTCCTCGATGAAGCCCAAGAAACGGGAAACCCTGAGCTGGATCTTCAGGAGAAACAAATAACATCAATAGAGGACCTACCAGGCCTCTGTAAGTATTTAATATTGCATATAAGTGGCAGGTGGATAGACACGCCCTTTATTTGTATGGAGAGCAATTCCACGACAATTTCATGGATAAATTTCATTGTACGCATTCTCCTTATATTAGGCGATTTGAATATTGTATAAGAATAAGGCTATTACTTCTGTATACGATATAATATTTTCTTGCTCGTTATACCCTTGCCCACTAGGTCTAGGACTTCTATATTTTTCATGTTTTTTTTTTTTTGGTAGATTCTTTAAGAGCTACAGCACCCTGTCCTCATGTAGATATATATAGCTTTGCCTTAGAGCTTTCAAAGAATATTTCAACTCCATTTGTTCATGGCAAGATATTTCAGTAAATAGGTCTTTCTGTGGTTGATGAAATTTGGTAAAATTCTTGAATCACCCAAATACTGATAACATGAAACTTATATTGGCCAATAGCTCCTCACCTAATATAACCTACCATAACCTAGCATAACCATTCCATAGAAAAAATACATCTTCCAGATGCAACACAAGAAGGAAATGAAAATGTGTTTGCATTATAATAGAATAGAACCAAACATTTCTCTAAGTCCATCTATAGCATGAATTGTATCTCAATTATGACCCTTTACATTTAATGTATTATTGTAAAGATCTTCTCATATTTTTTATCAGGTTAAGATTTGGATATTATTTCAGCATTTTACTCTAATTGCACAATTTGTTTTGGATGTAGGTTCTTAACGCAGCACTCTTGGATTGTAGCAGTTCTGTCTGCCAACACTATTTTTCCTATACCCATCCTTTCCATGCCTAACTTGGTCAAATCAGTTACCAACCATCTGTACAAATTACCTTAGTTTGAGCATACAAAGTATTATTTGTAGTCTTTACATATTTAGTATTGTTGAGATAGGGGAGCAAATCTTATTGCTAAACTCATATTACACTCCAAGAGTGCCCTTAACTCTTTAGGATAAAAGAGATGGGAGAGAAGGAGGAATCTTAGTGTGGTGCTGGTGGTAGGCTGCAGATAATTGAGTAGTGTGCTATCAGTTGCATTCAGTTGGTTAAGTTTGTTATGTAATGAGATGGGTTATTATTGTTGAGGGCTCAATGGAATAACTAGTCATCTAAAAAGTATTCAGACCGTCCACAATAAGCTTGTTAGGATGTTTAATATTATTTCCAATGGTTTGTTTATATCAGTGATAGTACACACTGGGATAAATTAGGTGAGTGATACTATGTATGTATGGAACTCACTACCTGTGTCCATTAAGAAGTCAAATAACAAGGTTACCTTCAAGAAATAAGTCAAGGGTTACTATATGTCTTAGCTATGGACAGAGAACAGCCTTGATTTTGTGTACTACTAGCTTAGTGAGGGATACCTGATTCCATGAGTAATACCATCCAAATCTGTGTTCACTCATAACTGTTCTGACCTCCCCCCCTTTTTTATTTTGTTCTTCAGAAGTTTAGTTTAGTATAACAATGATTGATGTTTACAAATTGGTTTCCACCTTTGTTTTGCCAGTCATAATATGGTATATATCTCAGGTAGGGTCCAAGAACAGTTATGATCTGACCTTTTTCCTCATTCTCCTTGTTGTTTTACTCATTCGAGTACTAGTCCCCTGTACCCTACCCTGATGCTTCAGGTTATAATGTACTACTCCCTAGTGCTCATACTAATTGCCCACTCCGTCCTGAGATTCAGGTTAAATGTTAGATTTAATTAATAGGTGACCCTAGCTGCAGTGTAGCATTCACTATAACTACATGTTGTTACAGATGTAGAATATTGTAGTATATCATTAATGGTACTACTCTGATATAGTACTCACTCATACATGTTGATACAGCTGTAGAATAATGCAGTATATCATTAATGGTACTACTCTGATATAGTACTCACTCATACTGTTTTGTTACAGTTTAATATTATTTTGTTGTTCCTTTGCTTATTGCAATGTTCCTTTTTGTGATGGTGCTCAAATTTTTGGTCTCAATATTCCTATGTGTACAAACATTTTAGTAATATTAGCTAAACTATAACAATGTTTATGTGTCATATGTGTTCTGACTGGTATTACTCATGATTGTCTCTGGTCCCCTTAACCCCCTATGTATGTTGTCAGTGTGACTTAGTGTAGAATAACAATCTGATGACCACAATGGAAATAAGCGTACATGCTTTTTGTGTTATCCTCGGCAATTTGCATTTATTATTCCAAACTATGTGTTCTTGTCATTATTTGCACTTCATGTACATTGATTCATTGCCAAATAAAGTCTTTCTATCTATGTACATTTAATAGGTTAGGTTAGTTTGTTTTTATGTTTCATAGGGAGGAAAAATTGGAGGCCTCCCCCTCCCTTTTTTTCCTTTACATTTTCAGAAACAGAAAATTTGAGTTGACTTTCATGTTATCTTTTGGTTGTTTACTAGTAATATCTCCCCACCCAAAAATCTTTATTTCCCCTCAAGAGATCAAAGACACTAGATTGACTTATGAATAGCAAAATTTGTCTCTCAAAATTAATTGTCTCTATACTTTCAGTGCACATGGAAAACATTACGCGGTTAACCCTGACGCATAATCGCCTGACAATGGTTCCTCCTGCCATAGCCAATCTTATTAATTTGGAAATTCTTAACCTTTTCAATAATTGGATTGAGGAACTACCCACTTCTATCTCATCTCTGAACAAACTGAGGATTCTTAATGTGGGGTGAGTGTGTACTTATATATATATATATATATATATATTTTTTTTTTTTTTTTTTTTTTTTTTTTTCAATAAAAAAATTGAGCCCAGACATGAGCATTTTCATTAATTGTTGTTATTAATTTTTATTCATGAGAGCAAAAATTTGAAATTTAGTAAATGAAGCCAACAAAATATGATGAACAGACTGAAATGGAGAAAACAGAGTTTTACAGAAGAGTGATAGACCATTATGTAACAAAATGATAACTAAAAAAGGAAGTGTTAAAAAAAAATTCAAGACACTATTTGGTTTCCCATTTACCTAAAAAAAAAGTTGTAGGAGAAACTGGAACATATAGGTCTTAAAAGAAATTTGCTATAAAGGATAAGAGGCTTTCTGAAAAACAGATCAATGAGTACAGGATTTTGTTTTTTGATAACCATGAATTTTCTTTTTCAGGATGAACAGACTTGATTCACTACCACGTGGTTTTGGTTCTTTTCCTGTACTTGAGGTACTGGATTTCACATACAATAATATATCTGAAGAAACTTTACCAGGCAATTTCTTTATGTTGGGTAAGTTGATTTTTAAGTTATTAAGTTTTATTTATGTATATAATTGATTTATTTCATATTTATTTATTTTATTTATTTATTTATATATTTATTTATTTAAAAAAAAAAATTCGGGGGGTGGGGAGGTCACGAAGTAAATGAAGCGAACTTGCTATGGATGTACTCTGTCATGCTACATTGTTTCTGACCCAGGACAGTGGGTGGATACATAGATGAACTGTTATCCATGAGGAGCTAAGATGAGAGGGTGGTGGAATGGGTGGGAGTGGGTACATGCCTTTTGAGTTGGCTACGTCCCTTGTAAGGGGGAAAAATCCCTTGGCAAAGTAAACACCCTTTAAGGATAAGTCTTTCATTAAATGTACAGTACAATGTTTCTCTTGTTGGAGTTTTATAGTACAAAGATGCGGATTATAAGATAAGTGTATGAAAGCCTTGGAAAAGGTAGGGATGGGGTAGGTAAGGGATGAGGAAGGGTCGAGAAAGGCTATGGTTCAGGCAACTCACAGATGGCCTTCCAAAACCCTTTTCACAATGTGAAGTAAATTAATTACTGGAGATGTAGTGGTGATCGTGCCCTTACTCTGAAACCAGTGGTGATAGAGCACCGTAGAATAGAGTAAGGAAGTATACAACTGTGCATGCTTACATACATACATATACCAAGGCTTTTTCCCTCTTACAAGGGAGGTAGCCAAAAAGAAAAAGGCATAAAATTATTTCCACCCATTCCATCCCCAAATACACTCCACTCCCCTCCACCCTCCCCCCTCCCTCCCATCTTAGTACCTCCTGGTTGACGGGTTATCCCTGCACCTTGTCCACTGCCCTGTGCATGCTTAGTAAAACTTACATACATACATGTACCAAGGCTTTTTCCCCCTTGCAAGGGAGGTAGCCAAAAAGAAAAAGGCATAAAATCATTCCCACCCATTCCATCCCCAAATACACTCCACTCCCCTCCACCCTCCCTCCCATCTTAGCACCTCCTGGATGATGGGTCATCCCTGCACCTTGTCCACTGCCCTGTGCATGCTTAGTAAAACTTAATTTTTTTCATGGGGAAAATACATAGTATTTCTAAGTATTTTGATTGTGTGTAAGAATTGTATGAAGTGTGGTTTTCTGTCATAAACTAATCATCTATAAAGACTATTTGTATTGTGAAGATGGAATGGTTTATTTACATATATTCATTAGTTATTGAATTTTAACACAGAATCTTTGCGAGCACTCTACATGGGGGATAATGACTTCGAAGTTCTGTCTACAGATATAAAGAACTTCAGGAACCTTCAGATTGTAAGTAATTGAAAGATGTACTACTTGATTATGTTGTGCTTAGAATTAACTTTTTTTTCTTCAAATATAGTATTGAAAAGTTAGCCATGTATATTGTACAGTACTCTTCAAAAGTATGTGGCCCCTACCCTTTGCAGCCACATAGTTATGGCAAAAATAAAATGTAATTTTCTGGGTTAAAAAATATAGAAAGTATCTGGTAACCTGCTGCCATCACACCAGGCCAGCAGAGTGGAGCATGAGGGAGAACATAGCCAGTTGCTCCCATGCTGCTGTGGGAAGAGCCTTTTTTCAAGCTACTTTTCTTCATTTCCCTAGGGGCTGTATTGTTACCATGGGACCTACAAAGGAATTAACTAAAGAAGTAATTGCCCAAATCATTGGACTAAAGAAAGCAGGCCATGGAACTAAAGAAATCGATGAAATATTGAAGGTGGCCAAGTCCAAAATCAAAAAATACATGGCTTGATTTTGAGAGGGAGGAGAGCTGGAGATACCATTTCAGGAACCTAAGACAGGGTGTACTAAGAAAACTTCTTAAGATATTTTGCTGCTGTTCTTGGATTTGACTTTAAAGTATGCCTTATGATGCTCAAAACCCTTGGAGAAGTCTTCTTATGACACCCTGTTCAAGGTTTCTATGATAGTATCTCCATCCCTCCTCCCTCCCAAAATCACACCATGCATAACTTGACTGTGGACTTGTAAACCTACAGCATTTCACTGATTTCTTTAATTCCATAGCCTGCCTTTTTCAGCCCAATGATTTGGGCAATTACTTATTTAGTTAGTTCCTTTGTAGGTGCCAGGGTAATGATGCAACCTTTAGGGAAATGAAGAAAACCAGTGTGAAAAAAGGGAGGGTCCCAGAGAGAGTGGTTACTTGAGTATCCTTTTCCAATGACTGCATAGGAGTGACTTGCTTTGTTCTCCCTCATGCTCTGCTAGCCTGTCGTGATCGTAAGGGGTTACCAGATACTCTCTATTCACTTCATTTCACCTCAGAAAATGATGTCCTATTTTCAAAATGGAATCCCTCAGGGTGCAATATTTTCACCATGTTGCTACCAATTACTTGCCATGTATAACAAAACCAAGAGAAACCAGGGCCAATTGATTGTTTCATTTATTTCTTCCTGACTTCAGATTTTTGTGTATTCATTTCTATCTTTTTTTGCAGTTTTTCCTTCATTCTGTTGTTTCTTCTCTGGTTTTTTCACAGAATGTTTTAGGATTTTAGTTGCCCCTCATTTATACAACTGTTTTAATTTCAGCTGGTGCTAAGAGAAAATGACTTAATTGCTCTTCCACGAGAGGTAGGGGAGCTGGCACGTCTGCGGGAGTTGCACATTCAGGGCAACAGAATTGAAGTTCTTCCTCCTGAGATTGGTAATTTATTATTTATTTTATTTTATTTCATTTATTTTATTGTATTTTATTTTATTTTTTTTTCCCACTTTGAACCAATGGCATAGAAATAGTTCCTCATTGATAAAACACAGAAAGCAGTCCAAAGTTTCTTCCCAGAGAGATCTATGGAAGGTTCTAAGGTCCATTGTCAGCCACTACTTTGGGTCTGCAGGTTTTCCACTTAACCACTTCCATACGGTGACACCTACGCAGGCGGCATGAGGAGCAAGTGGGTACTCGATGATGCCGACGTCGCCATCTTGATTATATTTATTGTAGTTGTACCTACGTAATTTCAATTCTCTCTAAACTGGCTTCATCAATTTTCTATGGTTATCAAAATACACGGGTGAAAGAGAACAAACGATTGAGCACTGACTTTATTTTTTATAATGCGATTATTATGACGCAACATCGCACGTCGGGCAGCTAATGCTGCCAGACGTGCGATGTGCCCCAGAGTGAAGAGGTTAAACTTAAGGCAACAATTGCATCACCCTTGCATTTAGCTCCAACCCCTCTTATCCATGTATACAGGACATCTATGGTGATATTACACAACCCTGTCATCTCAGACCATTCACTGTCTCTATTTCTTATCTTTCTGTCAACCCTGTCATATACCTTATCCACTTAAAATGCCCCTTCTTGACACATTGTTCCTTCATCCTTTACACTATACAGCCACCTCTTGATGTGATATGGTTTAACGTCACAAACTCCCCCCTACCAGAAGGCTAGGACGGTGTTCCTCACAGGGGCTTTGTAGCGTGGAATTTAATAAACCATGCCCTTGGTTCAACTTCGCCAATGGCAGGGTTCGAACCGCCATCCCCCTCAACCTTCGCCGCAAGTGATGACGCCCTAAAAGTTTAATAATTGAAATATGATGGTTCATGAATCAAGAAGGAAGCTCACTGGCTGAGCAGGTATGGGCGTCGTTACTTGCGGTGAAGGTCAAGGGCATGGCAGTTCAAACCCTGCCACCAGCAAAGTTGGTTGGTTCATTAAATTCCACGCTACAAAGTCCTCTGTAAGGGGCACCATCCTAGCCTTCAAGAAGTGGTGTTAGAAAATGGGGTTTCTTAATAAAGACATGAGTAACCTAGATGCATGTTCATAATTTTATGTATTTTCTATAATTTTTCTTTTTTTCCAGGTCATTTGGATCTACTGGGTAGCAAGTCTTGCATCCGGCTGGAAAACAACCCTTGGGTACCCATGATTGCTGACCAGTTGCTCTTGGGTCCTACTCACGTCATTGACATGCTCCGCAATGAATCTTACAAATTGTGAGTTTTTGAAGCCTGATACAGTCTCTTAGGATATGTAATCTTGTGAGGGACCAATGATAATTATGAGCAAGTGGTGGGCCTGCATGATATACCTACTTGGTGCTTATCCTCAAAACTCATCATCACCCTCACCTTCATCTGGAAGTACAACACTAAGGAACTTTGACACAGTCTCCATACAAGGCCCAAAATCTGTCTATCAACTTCAACTGTATTTCGTTCACTTTTTCACATAAAAAGAGCTGACAATAGGAAACTGCTCCCCTTCTCCTACTTCTGTAAGCCAGTGACATAGAAACAGTCTTACACTAATGACTAATACTTCATGCACATATATATATATATATATATATATATATATATATATATACACACACATATGAGGTCTGGCCAGAAAATATCAGGCGGACAAGATGCAGGGATGACCCGTCATCCAGGAGCTGCCAAGATAAAAGGGAGGGAATTGGGTGGTGTGGTAGGGATGGAATGAGTGGGAGTGGTTTTTATCCCTTTGTTTTTGGCTACCTCCCTTGTAAGGGGGAAGAAGCCTTTGGTAGTATGTATGAATATTTGCAGAACTGGCCATGCAGTCCTAATAGAACTTGGTGGACACAAACAGAAGACCCTATTGTGTATGCTTGAGTGGCTATACTCCTATGTAAAACCTCATTTACCCACCAGACATGGTTTAGTAAAAAAGTGTACTGTTTGACCATTGTGTGGCAGCTAAATTCGTCATGCGTCTCCTGACCCATGAGCAGAAGGAATTACATGCTGAAGATTCACAGGCTTGCTTCAAGCTGCTACAAATGACACAGATTTCTTGAAACAAGTAATAACTGGAGATTAATCATAGGTCTATGGCTATGACCCAGAAACAAAAGCTACTCACTCAGTTATTGTCAGTATGACAGTCAAAGAGTACACTATGTCTGGAAGGAAAATAAAGTCACTTGGGAATATGGCTGTTCATGCAAACTCTGATGGGGAGAAAGTTGGGTTTATTTAACTATGAATGTTGGGCACCATGGGGGGGTGGGGGGAGGTATGAGACAGCAAAGGAGGTGATGACTGTGTTTCAAGTTGTGTCCATGGGTAATCTGCTTGCAAGGTAACAAAAAGGGGGGAGGAGGCAAGAAAACAAAGAGATGCGAGCCAGGTTCACATATACTGCTCCAAGGCTGTCTGCATCTTCAGGTGATGGTCCATCCTTTATATACGTGGGCAGGTCATGACCCGTGCTCCTAATTGGTGTGAGGTCACATGTGCTGTGTGGGAAGTCAGAGATAAAAATGTTGATGCCGGTGACTCACAAAAACAGAGGGTATTCATTCCTCAATGGATCCAGTTGTTTATATCATGTGGCTGGCTGAGGTGCAGGTTTAGTCATGGCTGGCCAATGCTGGCCTTGGAGGTCCAAATGTCATGGACATAGAAGAGGTGAGGACAGGAGTGAAGAGGTGAGGACTACTCCTAACAGGCCCAAACATAGCCCAGAGGGAGAGTCGGGTACAGTGCATGGTGAGGTAGACGCGAGGAGCCTGGGTCCAAGGGCGTGAAGATGGTGCTCTTCTGAATTTAAGCCTTTTCTCCTATTTATCATTTTTGGGCCTCGGGTGCCCATACTGTTGGCCTAAGCAGTGTCCAAGTGGACTCTACAGGAGCCCTGGGCCCCACTTGACCTGTGAGTGAGATGGTAGGTAAATCTGAGCAGGTGACCAAAATGACCCCAAATTGAAAAAAAGATTCTCAAAGGGATTTTGCCCAAAATCAGCAGGTGACCGATTTGGCCCAAACTTAGCCCAGAGGCAGAGAGTTGGACAGATTGCACAGTGAGGTAGACATGAGGAGCTTGGGCCCAAGGATGTGACAGTGGTGCTCCTCCAAAGTTGAGCCTTTTCTCTCATCTTTAACTCGGGCACCCTTACTATTGGCCTGAGCGGTGTCCAAGTGATATATATATATATTTATATAATTATTTCTATAAATCAGCAAAAGGTTTTCCTGTAGACATATTTCATTGAAGAAAAACCCATTTCTTCATTAATTATCTTATGTAGATTTTGAAGATGTCTGACTATAGACTTGACTTTTGTATCTTGGATAGCTGTTGCTTGTCCGACAGACATCATCTTGTACTCAACTGAAATCCAATTAACCACCCCTCCCATTTAGAACCTCTGGGATAAGATTATTCCTGTCCTTTCTTGGCTCACTGGCCAAGGGGAATAGGGTGTTATTACTTGTTCGAACCCTGCCACCGGTGAAGTTGAACCAAGGGCATGGTTCATTAAATTCCACACCACAAAGTCCTCTGTAAGGGGTACTGTCCTAGCCTCCTGATAGGGGGGAGTTTGTGACATTAAACCAAATCAATCTCTCTTGCACCGTTTGGTCAGAGGCAGTTCAAAAGGGAACAGCTCTTTCACAAGATGGTCAGTAGTTAGAGTTGATTTACTCTCAACACTTCATATGCCAAACCCCTCCTCATCTATTCAGAGTGATTTATGAAATACATGAGAAGAACATCCTTCAGGTATTTCCATCCCATCATCTACTCACAATCTCCCTCAATTTACTCATGTCTGTTGCACCCTGTTTTACATACTCGACATTCTACATACATATACCAAGGCTTTTTCCCCCTTACAAGGGAGGTAGCCAAAAAGGAAAAGGCATAAAATCATTCAAGAAGAACTTGACATTCTACCTATATTTAAACCTCCCCATTCCCTCCATCCATCCACCTCATTCTTGGTTTTCTGCTCAGGTTCATTGTATCCACTTTTGCTTTCCATAATTCTTTTGCAAGTCTTTCCTCGTTTATTGTTTTCATCATCCCCAAGCCACCTTAGCACTCTATACCTTATCCAATAGCCCCCTTCCTACCACCATACAGTCACCTCCATATTTCTCACTCAATGTATTCTTGCAACATCTATATTTCTCAAGGACTTGATCCAAAAACATTCAATTTCTCAAGGACTTGATCTAAATACATTCAGGCTCTTCCTTCCTGTCCCCCTTACATTTCAGGTCTCTGCTCTGTATAGTGTTTTGGGTACAGTCACTCCATACTTTTAATAAAAAAAAAATCGTAATACTTCATTCTGACCAGATATTTACTTGCTTCTTTTGAGCCTTGTTTACACGGGACAAATTAAGAGGCAAGTCAAGTGTGTGTGTTACTTGCTACAAGTTATTTGATGTGTGCCAAATAAATTTTCTTTGTCAAGCAGATGTTTACACATGCAAGTAACTTGCACACTTTTCTTGCCTCTCAACTTCCCCCTTATAAAAAAGGCTTTACTCTAATTCTAAGTAGTAGAGCTTGTGTCAGGATTGGAAATGGAGAGAGTGAGTGGTTCGAGGTAAAGGTGGGACTTCGTCAGGGATGCGTTATGTCGCCCTGGCTGTTCAACTTATACATGGATGGGGTGGTGCGAGAGGTAAATGCAAGGGAAGTGGGCAAGGGATTGGAGATGGTTAAAGAAAATGGAGAAAAGTGGGAGGTGAGCCAGCTGTTGTTTGCGGACAACACTGCGCTTGTGGCAGGATCGGAGGAGGGATTGAGGAAGTTGGTGGCAGAGTTTGGGAGAGTATGTGATAGAAGAAAGCTAAAGATAAATGTGGGTAAAAGTAAGGTGATGAGATGTACAAGGGGTGAAAGTGGCAGTAGACTGGAAGTGAGCATTAAGGGAGAGCGACTGGAGGAAGTGGATAGTTTTAGATACTTGGGTGCAAATGTGGCAGGAAAAGGTGGAGGTAGAATGTAGATTGAGAGAAGCGAGTAAATGCATTGGTGGATTGAAGAGTGTAATGAGGAATAGACATTTGGGAATGGATGCAAAGAGGAGACTGTATGAAGGAGTGATTGTGCCAACAGCACTGTATGGGGCAGAAACATGGAACATAAGAGAAGAAGAGAGAAGGAGTTTGAATGTGTTTGAGATGAGGTGTCTGAGAAGTATGATGGGGGTTACTAGGCTAGATAGCGTGAGAAATGAGGAGGTGAGGAGGAGAACAGGGGTGGAAAAGGAGCTAGAAGATATGGTTGATGAAAGAATATTAGGATGGTTTGGACGCATGGAAAGAATGAGTGAAGAAAGACTAGTAAAAGAGGTATGGAAGGCAGATGTGGAGGGAGTGAACATGAGGGGACATCCTAGGATGAGATGGATGGATGGGGTGAAGGGGGCTTTGGGGAAGAGGGGAATGTCTGTTGAGGAAGGACAGGAGAGGACAAAAGACAGGGGTGAATGGAGAATGGTTGTATATGGATGATGTGATTGCATAAGGTGGAATGGGTGGGGGGTGAGGTAGTATGTGTGAGCAAAATTTGACGCAGCCCAAAGGGATTTCTCCCCGTCCTCTCCTTTTATGCAATGGGGGGACGGAGAGGTGGGTGTGCTGTGTCTTGCGACACTGCTTCTGACCCAGGGCAGTGGACAAGGTGCAGGGATGACCCGTCATCCAGGAGGTGCTAAGATAAGAGGGAGGGTGGAGGGGTGTGGAGTGTATTTAGGGATGGAATGGGTGGAAATGATTTTATGCCTTTCCCTTTTTGGCTACCTCCCTTGTAAGGGAAAAAGCCTTGGTATATGTATGTATGTATATACTCTAATTCACCATCATATATCCATTAACAGTCATGGATTACCTCCAAGTACACATATGGTATTATGGAAACATATTGAGTAACTCTACATTAATATTTCTTCCTTCTCTCTACAGTGTGTACCAGCGCCACATCTCAGCCAGTGGACAACCACCCCCAAAGAACTATGAAGCTAAGAACAGGAAAATTTCCCGAAAGCGAGAAAGTGCCTAAATGGATTACCACCTTTTGCCTTGTCATATTAATACTTGATATTACTGTGTTCATTTGACTTAAAGGTCTAGGGTAGGGTGAAGTAGAAGGAAGATTGTGACAATTTATTTTTTGTAATATTTTTGTGGACTTACATATATTAACTATTTATTGTATAGAGTCAACTGATTTAGACTAAATATTTTGTGCCTTATTGTTTTGCTGTGCCTTTTTTGTAGAGCAATTACACTTGAAACATATTTTTCCTCATCATAACATACTAAAGAAATCTCAAACTAATTGCTTTCATCTTGTATGATTGAATGTATTGTGTTCATACATTTTCAATACAAGCATGAAAATATGGAAATGTTTTACTCATATATTCATAAATCAAATTGTTTCAACTTTGATATAGGAACTTTGTAAAAGTGCCAACTTTTTTAAGAATGGAATAGAAAGTATATACAAAAACCTCAGTGCTCCTTACAACTTGGGCAGTCAAGTTAAAATATACTTTTGCATGGATTCTGTGGGAATAGGTAAAAATTGGATTCTTAATCCCTTTGCTATGATACACAGGGAACATATTAGTATGATTCTTGTCCCCACACCACAGTATTGTATTTACTGAAGACATTTTCTCCATGATAAAGGGTGGGGTGACCAAGTCAAAGCATAGTTCCTGATGTATTGATTACAGCTTTTTATCATAAGCAGATAAAATCCATTCAACAACCCCTCCCATTTTAGCATCTCGGGGATGAAGGGCTGCCCTGTCCCACACCACAGTGCTTGGGTCAAAAAGTAATGTAGTGAGATACAGCTTTTCCACAGTATAGCTCAACAATTGCATCTGTTTACCTTTATAGGGTGCTAAGGAAAGATGAAGTGGAGTCAAAAGGGGGTAAAGGAGAGATTTAATGAGGGTAGCAGAAAGGAGGGATAGTTTGGCGCAGTATTTGTCTTAGTGGAAATTATTCATCAATTATTGTTAAAGTTCCTGAAGTATTGATTATATAAAACTTGTGTAGTCAGTACCCTATGATGATGCATCAGTAATATTTGAGTGCTGCAATTGTAATTTGCCATGTTATGCTTTTATAGTAACAGGCATCTTTAAATGTATTTTTGTGTTCTTAATCAATAATATTTTAATGAATTATATGAATCTGGTTTTTGTGATACCTTATAATTAATTTTTTTCCTTGATTGATATTCCCCACCACAAAATAAGGGGAAAAAGCCTTGGTATCTGTATGTATATATATTCAGAGATGCTTGCTAGCCAAGTGGGTTAGTGTTGCTGCTTATCAGTGTGAGTTTAGAAAAGAAAGATGGTGCATAGATCAAATTTTTGTGATATGCAAGAAGTTTTTGGCAAACTATGTCTTAATGAGTTCTCATGGATTTGAAGAAGGGATATGACAGGGTTGATGGGGATGCATTATGGAATGTGTTACAGATCTAAGAATAAGGGAGAAGTCTGTTGAGGGTGGTCAACAGTTTCTGCACAATTAATAGCTTGTATGAAGGTAGAGGAGAGTGATTGCTCTGAAGTGAAGATGAGTCTGCACCAGGATTGTGTAATATCACATGATTGTTCATCCAACCACCATCCAGCCCTTCTAAGCTATGAGAAGAGCCTGGATGACTGCATCGCAGATAACTGTCCAGGATGCAACACTTCACCCCATACTATACAACACATTATGGAAGACTGCATTGTACACAATCACACACACCAACAAAACAAACTGGGCCCACCTCACTTGTACAACACTTGCTGACATAAACCAATACACAAACACTTGGACATGTTCTACCTGCCCTCCAGTAACCCCACTCCCACCTCCCCAACCACAGCCAGCACCCTTACCCACTCCAATTCCCTTTGCCCTTATCCCCAATCAGTACTCCCCTTCCTTTGTCCCCAATCTCTCCTTTTCCCCCCACCTCTAACCCAGATCCTATACCTTCCCCATTAACACCCCAACCTCAACCCCAAACGGCAACATACAACACATACAGAACACACAACATCAACATATTACAACACAACATTGACAGTATTAACACGAAAAAACATGAACTCGAACACTTTCTTAAACAACACAACATACACATTGCAATTATACAAGAAACAAAACTAAGACACTCACACAAAACACCATCATTTCATAATTACACCACCATCAGACAAGACCGGACTGATGGCAATGGCGGTGGACTCATCACCCTGATCCACCACTCCATCTGTTTTGTGGACACAAGTGCCACAACCAAAATTCTCCTCCCTACCACAGATAACACTACAGAAATCCAATCCATTCGAATCCGCACAGGCAACAAATCAACACTGACAAAAGTTAACATGTACATTCCCCCCCAATCATCCCCCACAGTTCCAAACACATTCAGGCCTCAATTTAGCCAACTAGCCTCAATCCCCAACCTGATCATGGGTGGTGACTTCAACGCCAAGTCGTCTGCCTGGTATGTCGACAACCCTGACACAGACAGAGGGCTTGATATACAGACTCAGTTTGACTCATTGACTATCATGAACAACACACATAATCATACACATATCCCACACCAAGCCCTCTACACTCCATCCTCTCCTGATATCACCTTTTGCTCCCCCTGCCTAACCCTAACAACATCATGGAGAGTGGTCGGAACCCTTGGTTCTGACCACCTTCCAATCATCATCACCACCAAAACAAGATGCACCCCAGTTGGCCACAGATACACATACACCAATTACAAGAGAGCTAACTGGGAAGCTTTTACTGAAGAGACAGCACAACATTTTGAAACACTTAACAGTACACCAATCACAAACATAAACAATGCTGTACACACTTTTAATACAATCATACAAAATGCAGACAAGAGATACATCCCTAGAGGCAACAGAAAATCACACAACCCCAACTTCACACCAGAAATCCAAGGCCTCATCAGACAGTGAGACACGTTTAAACACAATATCCCCGCACCTATCCCTCAAACCATAGCAGACCAAATACAAACACTAAACACTGTGATTGCCAATAAAATACACGAACAAAAAACACAAAATTGGCAAAACTTTATCAATACACTTGATCACAAAACAAACACCAGCAAACTGTACAAAACACTCAACATCATTACACTATCCAACAGTAACACAACACGCTCTCACACAGCAATAATCACAACAGACAATCTACCCTCAAACAGACAACAAGCAAACACACTCATAAATCATTTTGCACAGACAAGCCGTCTCGCTTCTCACCCTGACAACTAACGCACTATTCGATGTAAGAAAGACTTTCCCACAGACTCAGACTATACACCCTTCATAGATAGTCAGACAAAACACATAATACATAATCTCAAGCACTCATCTGCCTGTGGCTCTGATAACATAAGTAACATCCACCTAAAACACATTGGACCACAAGGTATACATGCACTCACAAACATTGCAAACTACAGCTATTCACACAACACTATACCCGACATCTGGAAGCATGGAATAATCACCATTCCAAAACCGAACAAAGACCCAACAATCCCAACATCGCACCGCCCAATCACACTTCTCTGCACCCCCTCTAAAGTCATTGAACGCCTAATACTTCAACTTGTCACACCTCAAAGTCAAGGACCACCTCGACATGAGAGGCACACAAACACTTGCTGCAGCCACCACAAACACATCACACCCGCTACACTACATAGCAGAACACCCACACACACCAAGAAACATTAAAACTACACCCAAAGACCTTTATTACACACAGATACTCTCTTCTCTTCCTCCACAACCACCAAATACCAGCCTCCGGAAACATATTCATAATCATATCACTCACCGCTCCATTAACACACTGAAAGACAACACACTGCTGCATGCCAGACCCCCTGATATCCACCCTTCTGAATCTTCTCTCCCACGTAGGGACAGAGTCCACTTGGCCAGACTGCGATGCGGTCACCACCCAGCACTTCTAAGCTACCAGAAGAGGCTGGACGACCGTGTTGTGAACAGCTGCCCAGGATGTAACACTTCACCCCATACCATACAACACATAATGGAAGACTGCATTATACACAATCATGCACGCAAACAACACAACATACACTCTATAAAGGATTTGTGGGAAAACCCAGTTTCGGCTGTGGCCTTCCTTGGGGAGACGGGACTGCTCGGACAGACAGTCTAGGGAACGACAACAACAACAACAACTTGTCACACCACATATTCCCCTTGCTGACTCACAACACGGTTTTAGGCCACTACACTCCACAAACACTCTTCTGATAAACCTCACACAAAGAATTTTAGATGGCATCAATTCAGATAGGCCCCACCACAGAACACTTCTTATAACATTAGACATTAGTAAAGCTTTTGATGCTATCCCCCGCCACAACCTAACAAATAAAATATATAACACAGACATGCACAATAACACCAAAAGATGGCTGGCCAATTATCTGGCAGGTAGGAATGCTTATGTGTCATATAATGGCCAATCATCGCACATCAGAAACATTAAGAATGGAGTACCACAGGGCTCTGTTCTATCCCCCACGCTCTTTAATCTATACATGTATGACTTACCCACACCAGACACCTCAGAAATACAAATCTCTTCCTACGCAGACGACATGACAATCACATGCTGCAGAAATAATCCAGCCATACCTTGATATACTCAACACATGGTTCATCACAAACAGACTCAAAATAGCTCCAACCAATTCTACAGCAACACTTCTCACCAACTGAACAAAAGAACACAAATACATACCTCATCTCTACATCAAACACACCAAAAATTCTTGGTGTAACATACGATACATCCATGTCTTTCAAACAACACATCACAAACATAAAAAACAAATGCATTGGAACAACATTTGGACAAAACAAAGAAACTAATACAACAATATACAAACAATGCATACGCTCAGTGATGAATTATGCGAGTCCTGCATGGGCTCCTAGTCTCAGTGAGACACACCACAACACCCTTCAAATCATAAAAAACAAAGCCCTAAAAACAATTACAGGCTGCACAAATACAACACCTACAGACCATTTACACCATGAAACTAAAGTCCTCAAAGTCAAGGACCACATCGACATGAGAGGCACACAAACACTTGCCGCAGCCACCACAAACACATCACACCCACTACACTACATAGCAGAACACCCACACACACCAAGAAACATTAAAACAACACCCAAAGACCTGTATCACACACAGATAATCTCTTCTCTTCCTCCACAACCACCAAATACCAGCCTCCGGAAACATATTCATAATCATATCACTCACCGCTCCATTAACACACTGCTGCATGCCAGACCCCCTGATATCCACCCTTCTGAATCCTCTCTCCCACAAAAGAACAGAGTCCACCTAGCCAGACTGCGGTGCGGCCACCACCCAGCACTTCTAAGCTACCAGAAGAGGCTGGATGACCCCATTGTGAACAGCTGCCCAGGATGTAACACTTCACCCCATACCATACAACATAAAATGGAAGACTGCATTATACACAATCATGCATGCAAACAACACAACATACACTCTATAAAGGATTTGTGGGAAAACCCAGTTTCGGCTGTGGCATTCCTTGGGGAGACGGGACTGCTCGGACAGACAGTGTAGGGAACAACAACAACAACAACAAAACAATATATACTCTATGAGGGATTTGCGGGAAAAGCCTGTTCCAGCCATGGCATTCCTCAAGGAGGAGGACTGCTTGGCCAGACAGACTAGGGAACAATGACAACAACAACAACCTGTGTAGGGATGGAGTGGTGAAGGAAGTAAACATGAGGGTGATAGGTAGGGGTTTGGAGCTAGTGAATGAGAGTAGAGTGAAGTGGGAAGTGATGAAGATGATACTGCCCTTGTAGCTGTGTTGAAGGTATGTTAAGTGGTATGTTAAAGGAGAAAGCTGAAAGTAAATGTGGGTAAGAGTAAGGTGACAAGATATACAAAGGGTGATAGTGGTGGTGAGTTGGAGGTGGTGGTGAGTTTGAGGAGAGTCAAAAGGGTGAGAGGTTGAAGAAAGTGGAGAGCTTTGAAGTATATGGGGTCACATTGGTAGAGAATAGAGAACGCAGGTGGAAGTGAATTAGAGTGTGAGGGAAACAAATAAATGTGGAATGGGTGAAAAGAGTCATGAGAATTAGATATCTGGAGATGAATGTAAAGAAGAATGATTATGTACATGACAATGTATGGAGCAGAGACTTTGAGGAATGTATTCACTTGGTCTTTGGATCACGTGTTGGACTCGTGATCGACAGCTATTTCCCTCCTGGAAGAGAGCTCAGAGCTCGTAGGTCCGATCTATGGGTAATGCTATGACCTTGCACACACACACACCCCCAACTCCCCGCCCACGAGAGTCAGAGTAACGACCCGAAGCGCAGCAGTACCGAAATAATTTCGGCCCTGGGCAGGATTCGAACCAGGAGCTGCGGGCCACTTTCGTGGCAGCTCAGCGTTCTACCGACTGCGCCACATGAGGGAATGATTGTGCCCATGACATTTTATGGAACAGAGATCTAGAATTAGAAGAAAGCAAGAAAGAATAACCTGAATGTGTTTGAGATGAAGTGTTCAAGAAGTATGATGGGGCTTACAAGGATGGATAGAGTGAGAAGTGTGGAGGCAATGCAAAGATCATGGTGGAAAGAGAATGGTAGATAGGATTAATCAAAGAATGCTGAGATGGTTCAGGCATATGGAAAGAGTGAGTAAAGAAAGACGCAAAAAGATTGTGGAGAGTAGAAGTGGATTGAGGGAACTTCATGAGAAGACCAAGAATGAGATTGATGGATGTGGTGAAGGGGACATTCGATACCTTTGAACATCCCTATTCAAGATATGCTCTGCTCACCCAACATAGGGAAGATGCCCTTAACATAACCTTAAAAGTAACCTGGCTGGAGAACCACCCAAACATGGCATGAATAATAAGCACACAGCAACAAGGAAATGGCTCTCTTAAACAGAAAATCTCTGTGTTGCACCACATAGCCAAGATAAGACCCCCCCAAAAAAAAAAAATCTACAATGATACACCAACTTCCCACAAAGGGTAATAATTGCTGCTTCCATTATCACCAGATCTAAATGCCATAAACCCCTTGCTACCCAGATCCTAGTAAAAGATATTGCAATCCCAAGCCTACCTAGCTCTCCCAGCCACCAACTTAACCTATACTGAGACAAATGTATCCCTGAATTGGACTTCCCACAATTTCTGGTCTTGAAATCTACAAACAGAAGATGAATTTGAAGACAAACACAGAACACCTGTCTCCCTTAAATTCCAAGTTTCACTCCCATACAGTGATATGGACACACAACCCATTGCACAGTCCTTTGTGTTTTGTCCCAGGATACCTATTTCTCATGACACTTTATATTCCAAGAAATCTAATTACTTCCATTTCCCCATAATCTACTTCCACCCCAACTCTGCCACCCTCTCCCCTTCTACATCTCATTATTTTACTTTTGGCCTGAGATCACAAGGATGGCATGACCTGACGCTGGCTCCAACCTGGTTGGCTTGACCCAACCCAATGCAACTATGTGCCATGGGTGGCTCATCCACCTGTAGCATAAATACAGGCTCAGGCCACATGTAAGACAGTTCTCATTCACCCAATAAAAGACTCGCTAACCTCTCGTCTCCAATAGCCTACATAAAATACATGTGCAACTATGTGATAGAATGTAACATATACATACATACACCAAGGGCTTTTTCCCCCTTACAAGGAAGGTAGCCAAAGTCAAAATCATAAATTCACTCCCACCCAATTCATCCCCACATAGTCCACTCCCACTCACCACCCTTCCCTCCCTCTTTTCTTGGCTCCTCTTGGATGATAGGTCATCCCTGCATCTCTCCCACTCCCTTGGGTCAAAAGCAATGCAGCAAGACAGCACATCAACAGCAAGGGCACTTAATTTAATTGGCAACCCCCTCAATGCCAACACATCCATCTTTCTTGTCACAAACATTTTGCCAATCTCTTTTCCTCTCATCTGTATTATATCAATGCTAATTAAGACTCAAACATTAGGGTACTGATTGGAAAACTTCTCCCAGACACTCTTTTGACTTTGCCTTTTTAAGGAATGTCTCCTTTGGGGTTGCATTGAGTAAGATGCCTAGTCATATCCCCATCTCATTTTTGTTGCATTTTACAACTCAACTTGATGGCAGTATTCTTTCTCCCCTACCACAGGGTTCAGTGAAAAAGGAAATATATATTCAGAGGAGTGGTACAGGACAGTATTAAGAGTTGGGAGACAGCATAACAGAGGGAAAGTTGCAGTATAATAAAGTAGCATTTCTCTATAAATAGAGAGTTCCTCTTTCACAGACAAAATGATGTGTGGCTCTGGTCTGTAGAGGCACCCCATATAGACCCTAAAGTATCAGCTGCATGCTACTGAACAATAATATACAGCCAATACCCCAGATGGGGTATGTAACAAGTACATACATCATATACCAAGGCTTTTTCCCCCTTACAAGGGAGGTAGCCAAAAAGGGAAAGGCATAAAATCATTTCAACCCATTCCATCCCTGAATACACTCCACACCCCTCCACCCTCCCTCTTATCTCAGCACCTCCTGGATGACGGGTCATCCCTGCACCTTGTCCACCGCCCTGGGTCAGAAGCAGTGTCGCAAGACACAGCACATCCACAGCAAGGCCGCTTCATTAAATCGGCGACCCCCCTCTCCGTCCCCCCATTGCATAAAAGGAGAGGACAGAGGGAAATCCCTTCGGGCTGCGTCAAATTTTGCTCACACATACTACCCCACCACCCATCCCCCCACCCATTCCACCACATGCAATCACATCATCCATATACAACCATTCTCCATTCACCCCTGTCTTCCATCCTCTCCCGTCCCTCCTCAACAGACATTCCCCTCTTCCCCAAAGGCCCCTTCACCCCATCCATCCACCTCATCCTAGGATGTCCCCTCATGTTCACTCCCTCCACATCTGCCTTCCATACCTCTTTTACTAGTCTTTCTTCACTCATTCTTTCCATGTGTCCAAACCATCCTAATAGTCTTTCATCAACCCTACCTCCCAGCTCCTTTTCCACACCTGTTCTCCTCCTCACCTCCTCATTTCTCACCCTATCTAGCCTAGTAACCCCCATCATTCTTCTCAGACACCTCATCTCAAACACATTCAAACTCCTTCTCTCTTCTTCTCTTCTGCCCCATACAGTGCTGTTGGCACAATCACTCCTTCATACAGTCTCCTCTTAGCATCCATTCCCAAATGTCTATTCCTCATTACACTCTTTAATCCACCAAGGCATTTACTCGCTTCTCTCAATCTACATTCTACCTCCACCTTTTCCTGCCACATTTGCACCCAAGTATCTAAAACTATCCACTTCCTCCAGTTGCTCTCCCTTAATGCTCACTTCCAGTCTACTGCCACTTTCACCCCTTGTACATCTCATCACCTTACTTTTACCCACATTTATCTTTAGCTTTCTTCTATCACATACTCTCCCAAACTCTGCCACCAACTTCCTCAATCCCTCCTCAGATCCTGCCACAAGCGCAGTGTCGTCCACAAACAACAGCTGGCTCACCTCCCACTTTTCTCCATTTTCTTTAACCATCTCCAATCCCACACCCACTACCCTTGCATTTACCTCTCGCACCACCCCATCCATGTATAAATTGAACAGCCAGGGCGACAAAATGCATCCTTGACAAAGTCCCACCTTTACCTCGAACCACTCACTCTCTCCATTTCCAATCCTGACACAAGCTCTACTACTCTCATAAAAACTCTTGACAGCTCCCAGAAGCTTTCCTCCTATCCCGTATATCTGCATAACCTCCCACAGTGCCTTTCTGTCTACCCTATCAGCCTTTTCCAGATCCATAAAAGCCCAAAAAAACATCCTTCCCCTTTCCTATAGCTTTCTCACATATCTGTCTTACCACAAAGATCTGATCTACACAACCTCTACCTGTCCTAAATCCACACTGTTCCTCACCAATTACTCCTTCTGTTCCTCTCCTAATCCTCTCAATCAAGATCCTCCCATAAGCCTTCCCAACTACACTTAACAAGCTAATCCCTCTGAAACTACTACATTCACACTTGTCCCCTTTTCCCTTGTAAAGAGGAACTATACAGGCACTCCTCCAGTCCTCCGGCACTCTACCCTCTCTCCAGCAAACATTAAATAACCTCATCAGCCAGTCCACCATCACTGTACCTCCCTTTTTCAGACATTCTGCATGGCATCCATCCAGACCAGGTGCCTTACCTGCTTTCATTATCTTAACAACTGCCTTCACCTCATCCTTCCTATATCTCCTCACTCATCACTCTCATTTTCTTAGCATTCCCACTGCAGCTATCTTTCCCTCCCTATCCTCCTTCACATTTAGCAACTCCCTAAATTATTCTGCTCATCTTCCCCTTACTGCCTTCTCTTCCATTATCATCTCTCCATCTGCACCTTTTACCTTTTCTTCTCTACTTGATTCGCCTCCTCTTCCTCTCTTAATTTCTTTCCAAAACATCTTTTTATTACTTTCAAAATTTTCTGTCATACTCTTACCCCATTTCACATCTGCTCTCCTCTTTGCCTCCTTTACCTTTTTCTTTACTTCTCTTTTCTTTTCTTTGTACCTCTCATATGACTCCCTCGTCCTATTTTGTAACCAATCTGTGAAAACTCGCTTCTTCTCTTCTACAACCTTCTTTGTTTCCTCATCCCACCATTCACTACCCTTTCTTCTATTTCTCCCTGTCCTTCTTGTTCCACACACCATCTTTGCACACTTTATGACTCCCTCCTTGAACCATCCCCATTCCTCCTCCACACCCAGCTCTACTCTATCTTTCACTCCCTCCCACTCCTCCTTCAGCTTCTTTTTGTACTCCTTCTCCTTTTCATTCAAAGAGTTCACTCTAAGCACCTCCCTACCTTTTGTCCCTTTCCTCTTTCTCCATCTATCCTCCACTCTCAACTTACCTTCCACCAAAAAAGGATCTGATATTACCCCACCCTCTCCCCTTAGCACATGTACATCCTTAACTCTTCCTATCATAATCCTATTTACCACTACATAATCCATTAGCGCTCTATCTACCACCCTCTCCCATGTGTACTTATGCTTGACTTTCTTCCGAAACACTGTATTTGCTATCATCAACTCTCTAGACACATTTCCACCATCAACTCTCCACTATGATTCTTTCCTGGAACTCCACATTTCCCAACCACTCCATCAATTGGACCATTTCCTACCCTAGCATTAAGGTCTCCCAGTACTATTACATTAACATTTCTTCCTAAATCCTCTATGCACTCATTTAAATCTATCCAAAAGGCCTCCCTTTCTTCTACACTCTTCTCACTGCCAGGCCCATATGCACTTACAAAAACCCACATCTCCTTTCCCAGTTTCACCTTCATCCACATTATCCTTGAGGAAACCTCCTTCCACTCCACTACACGTTTACCTATCTCTTCACTTACTAGAATAACCACCCCTTCCCTCCCTCGCCCTCTCTTCACTCCTGATAACCTCCCACTTACACTCCCAAACTTACTCTCACCCTTCCCTTTCAACTTGGTTTCACTCAAAGCCAACACATCCATCTTTCTTCTCACAAACATACTACCTATCTCTTCCCTTTTACTCTCATCTGTACCACATCCACGCACATTAAAAGACCCAAACCTTAGGGTGCTGGTCTGAAAACTCCCAGACCCTCTTATGCCTTTTTCGTTTAGGAATGTCCCCTGTGGGGCTACAAGGAGAAGGATGCCTAGTCCCAATCCCTGTCCCTTTCTTCTCCCCTCTTACGATCCAAGTGGGAAAACTTGGTGGCAGTATTCTTTTCCCCCACAGCAGAAAAAGAATACTCAGAGAAATGGTACAGGACAGCAACAAGGAGTTGGGGGACAGCATAACGGAGGGACAGTCGTAGTATAAAAGTGTCATCATTTCTCTATGAACAGAGTTTTCCTCTATCATAGACAAAATGATGTGTGGCTCTGGTCCGTAGGGGCGCCCCATATAGACCCTAAAGTATCAACTGCATGCTACTTTGCCACAATAACAAGCAGCTAATACCCCAGACGGGGACTTCTTGATTATATTTATTTTGTATAGCTGAGTGCCCCCCAAATTAAGTGAATTGGTTTGATCATGTTTTCTGTGTTTATTATTACTTAAGAGTGAAAGAGAATGAGTAATACACCAGTGACTTTATATTTTACAACAAGGGTAGTGTGATGCACCATACAGTAGGCATCCGATGCTGCACACGAGAATTTAGCTTGTATTGAAAAGGTTAGTATGTAGGTTGAACCTTAGCACATATTGTTCTATCAGGAATGCAATAATAACCAATTTCTTTCAGTTTTTTATTCATATTGTATGAATGCAAGTATAGTGCAATGTCTCAAAAATAGAATTCTAGAAAAACGACCACAAAATATCATTCATCACATTATCATAGTGACATTAACAAATCAACAACTCCAGAAATAGTATAACTTTTGACAATGATAACATTTCAACTGTCAAAACATAACTTAGGTTTTTAAAAAATGCATTATACAAAATTAATAAAGCCCCCTTCTCTGGAACTTTGCATATGGCCATTCTTTCTCTTCCTCTCTAGGCATGTGTACAAAAGATTCACACTACTACTGCACATTCATATCTGAGGTGGATCATATCTTTTACAGGTGTTTTTCATTATTTCTTCACCTATTCGGTGAAATGTCACTTATGTTCATCAATAACCTGCAGATCTCTTCCACAGTTTCATTTTTATGTATATCATGTGACTATTCATCTAATACCAGTACTCCTACGTCTTTTATCCTCTCTCGCCTTTTTAAATGATTAATTTCCTATTGTGTAATACAGTAATGGGTTTTGTATCTTTATATAATTATATGCTTTTTCATTGAAAGTCATTTTCCACACCTGGCTGCAATTATAATACCTGTCTGCACCTTCCTGTAACAATTTGCAATCATCTTCATCTTTCACATTTCATGACTTTAGTATTATCTTTGAACAAACTAGTACAACTGTCTGTTTCATTCATCCCATCATTCGATCTAGAGTATACATGAGTCAATACTTATCTTACAAGACTGCTACCCTCTTTCTTCCATTCTGACATCCTGTATTTTACAACAGTTTTCATGAGTCCTTTCATGTAGTCTTTCATCCATTCAATATGTATAAATATATACACATGTATTTGTAATGTGTACATATATACATATACCAAGGGGTTTTCCCCCCCTTACAAGGGAGGAAGCCAAAGTCAAAAGGCATAAATCCACTACCATTCACCACCTCTCCCTCCCTCTTTTCTTGGCTCCTCCTAAATGATGGGTCATCCTTGCATCTTGCCCACTGCCATGGGTCAGACACAATTTAGTAGTAACATGTAGATATTATTATATACATATATACCAGGTATATGTACACACACATATATATATAAAAGTGCACAAACACACAAGTTTGGATATTTGTATTTACACTATTCTGTTCTCTTTGGGTAAGCTACTTTCAAATTCAGCACCAATGTTTTGTGTTTAGCAGATTATAGCCTTATTTCTTGAACATGGTGATGTGGAGGTCTTTAGCCCTCCTGCAATTGGAAGGCTATAAAGATCACTTCCGTAACATTCAAGATTAAGCAAAACAGCACAATCATTAGCTGCAATTCTGCAAAGTTGTTTTTGTTCCAGAGACATGTACTGATAGTTTCTGTCTCTCCAACCTGAGATTTTCCTCTACACAACTTTTCAATCTTGAATAAGCAAGGAAGATATGCATTCTGCACTATAATGAGCTTTATGTTCATTCCTAATTGCAGAAACATTTTTTCCTCTGCGTTTCACCATTAGGACTTTTATCGAGGATTTTTCAGCCTCCACAGACCTGTAAATGGTGAATCACGTTGATTGACACGGGCAACCACACAAATTCTTTTTTCAGTCCACAAGGCAGTCCTCCAGTGGTGGAGCATAGCTAAAACCTTTAAAGAAGTGGTCGCTTGCCTGAACAGATGCTGAAATCCCTGCAGAAGGTGTAGAGGGAGTAACACTGTGGACAGGTTCTTTTGTGAACATTGGATCAACATTGCGGGTATCCGTATCTCCTGCCTGTAGGAAGGAGGAAAAGAATGATGAATGATAAGGCTATTTTAGCATAGAAAATAAAACAAATCTAACAAAGGTGAAGACATATTCAACTATGATATATGGTTTAGGGATGGATTTCATTTTGCTTTTAAAAATGGTAGTACAACAGGTGGAAAACTAATGCTAGGAGGGAAAACCAAAATTATGGTACTTTTAGCAGGTAAAGGATCTCCTAATCACTAGATTTTTCATTGTGTAATGTTAATATTCACACCAAAGAGGTACCATAAGCAATGAATGGCATGTATCCACTTATCTATATCTGTAGGTTAGAGATGAGGTGATTAATTATCTTAACAGTACATATTAGAGAAAAGGAGAATTTTTTCTTCCACAAAACTTTTTAAACTCACAGGCTCATATGATTAGGTTCCTAACTTATGTGTGATTAGAACCTATTATACAGAGATTGATATACTCACAACAGAAGGAACAAATGGTGGTTTTAGTTTACGCTGATCTACATGGTCCCAGTTTACAGAATTGAAGAAAGAATGGGATTTCACTTCATCCACATCACCTGGGCCTGATCCAAGCCTTACTGATGCATCTTTCTTCAGGAGCTGTAAACAAAATGAGATATGTCCTTACAAGGTTCTTTTATTTGAAACAGCTGGTATATCACCAGATAAAAGAAGTACCGGGTAATATTAGGCTAATATTAGGAGGGGCAAGCAGCAATAATGGGAGAAAAGAGCAGATACACCATTAGTGGACAAGCATCTTGAGTAGTTTACAAGACACCAACAAAGATTTTATGTAGATGTTTGTACTGCTATGAATCTATTGGCTGAATGTTCTTCATACAGGATCAGTCATTGAAGAACCCACCAATTACTTCCCAAGCAAGGGTGTATTTATCAAAATTAAATGAACAGCACATTAGGGACAAGAACTTGGATGTCCCATAACTTAACTATTCTAATTGACGAGTCACCATATTAGTCTTACATACATATACCAAGGCTTTTTCCCCCTTAGAAGGGAGGTAGCCTAAAAGGGAAAGGCATAAAATCATTTCCACCCATCCCATCCCTGAATACACTCCACACCCCTCCACCCTCCCTCTTATCTGAGCACCTCCTGGATGACGGGTCATCCCTACACCTTGTCCACTGCCCTAGGTCAGTAAAATTATGAGGTAATGAAAATGCATATTAGGGTATCTCACATTCAATCTCAACTTGTTTTCATTTCTTGTGTGTGAATCTTAAAATCACCCCTCCCTTTCAATTTATATACATACATATACCAAAGGCTTTTTCCCCCTTACACAGGGGGGTAGCCAAAAAGAAAAAGGCACTCCCACCCATTTCATTTCCCATATATTCCACTCCCCTCCACCCTCCTCCCTCCCTCCTATCTTGGCACCTCCTGGATGATGGGTCATCCCTGCATCCTGTCCACTGCCCTGGGTCAGAAGCAGTGTCGCAAGATTTAGTTTCCCTTAACACTAACACATCCATCTTGCTTCTCACAAACATAATTCCTTCCTCTTCCCTTTTACTCTAATCTGTACCACAACCACACACATTTAATGACCCAAATTTCAGGTTTCTGGTTAGAAATCTTCTAAACCCTCCTATAACTTGACTTTTTGTAGGATAGATATACATACAGCAGGATATAGTCCTATCACTCTGTCCCACTTTGCCCCCTAAAAACATGTACATCCAAAACTCTTCCTACTCTTCTCCTGGTTACCACTATATAGTCCATTAAAGCCCTATCTACCACCCTTCCATCCACCACCCTCTCCCATATGTACTTATGCTTGACTTTCTTCCTAAACACTGTGTTTGCTATCATCAACTCTAGACACATCTCCACTATCAACTTTGCAGTACAATTTTTTTCTGGCACTCCACACCAACTACTCCATCTATTGATTCATCTCCTACCCTAGCATTGAGATCTCCCAATACCACTACATTGACATTTCTCCCTAAACCCTCTATGCACTCATTTAAATCTATCCAAAAAGCCTCCCTTTCTTCTACACTCTTCTCACTACCAGGCCCATATGCACTTACAAAGACCCATATTATATATATATATATATATATATATATATATTTATATATATAATATATATAATGCATCAAAACATGTAACAAATACATGTTAGAATTAAATTACTGCACAATAAACATAAAAATGAGAGTTGTACATAATGTAAAGAATAGTTTGTTTGTTTTTTTCTCTTGTTTTAACCGCTATCGTTGTCACCTTTCGCCTTCTTCAGTTCAGGTTCACTCTCAGCAGTGGTTTTTGCCTGACGTTTTGTAAAGAACCGATCCAAGGTCGTTTGCTTTTGTCGGCTTTTAACAATCTTTTGAAAATGTGCAAGGCAAACATCATCATAGTGAGCGATAGCCCGACTAGTGAACACTTTTTCTGGGTGATTCTTTTCAACAAATTCCGAAACTTCATAGAATTTTCCTAAAATGTCTTTTATTCGGGCTGTCGGATTAATGGCTGCCTCCTCTTCGTCTTTACTGAACTCCTCCTGCACTGTCATGTTTTGCATCGCCTCCAACTCCCTCAGCTCCTCCATCGAAAGCTCCTCGTGGTGCTCCTGAATCAACTCGTCGATGTCCTGGTCATTCACCTCAAGCCCCATGCACTTTCCCAGCAAAACAATTTCGTCAACTTCAGGCTCAACTTTACCCTCCAACTCCACCTCAAACCCCTCAAAATCTCGTGGGGCAACAGCATCGGGCCACAGCTTTCTCCAAGCTGCATTAAGGGTACGCCTGGTCACATCCTGCCAAGCCATGACGATTATCTTGAGGCAAACAACAATATCGAAGGGCTGCTTCCAAAACTCACTAAGGGTACGCTGGGTGTTTTCAGTGATGTCGAAACACCTCTTGAACAAGTGTTTTGTGTTGAGTTTCTTGAAGTTCGAAATGACTTGTTGGTCCATGGGCTGGAGGATAGAGGTGGTGTTAGGTGGGATGTACAGCACCTTAATAAATGAGAACTCCTCCAGGATATCATCTTCGAGGCCGGGCGGGTGGGCAGGTGCATTATCGAGAATGAGGACGCACTTGATGGGGAGATTGTTCTCCTCTAGGTACCTCTTAACAGCAGGGCCAAAAACCAAATTGACCCACTCAACAAAAAATTGTCTGGTAACCCAGGCCTTGGCATTGGCCCTCCATAACACCTGAAGTTTTTCTTTTAATATTTTGTGGGTCTTAAATGCTCTGGGATTTTCGGAGTGGTACACCAGCAGGGGCTTGATTTTACAATCCCCACTGGCATTGGCACAAAGGGCAAGTGTAAGGCGGTCCTTCATGGGCTTGTGGCCTGGCATTTTTTTCTCTTCTACTGTGATGAAGGTACGGCGAAGCATCTTTTTCCAAAAAAGGCTAGTCTCGTCACAATTAAAAACTTGCTGTGCAACGTAGCCTTCATCGATCACCAATTGTTCAAATTTTCGCACAAATTCGTCGGCCGCTTTCTGGTCAGCGCTAGATGCCTCGCCATGCCGAACAACAGAGTGAATTCCAGTCCTCCTTTTGAACTTCTCGAACCACCCACGCGATGTCTTAAACTCCTGGTGTGGTTCTTGCGCCGAAGTTCCCTCACCTGCATCCATCTTTACGAGGTCATTAAAGATGGCGGTCGCCTTTTCGCAAATTATGGTCTCGGTCCCTGTGTCTCCAGCTATCTCTTTCTCCTTTATCCACACGAGTAACAACCTCTCCATCTCATTGTTCACTGCCGACCTCCTCTTCGAAATGACAGAGAGGCCTTTGGAAGGAGTCGTAACTTTTAGGGCTTCCTTTTGTTTTAATATCATGCCGATCGTAGATGGATAACGGCCATATTCTTTGGCAAGATCAACCAAACGCATCCCTTTTTCATACTTTTCTATTATCTCTTGCTTTGTTTGTATGGACAAAACAACTCTCTTCTTCTCACCACTTTTCTCCATCACTTTCTTGGGGCCTATAGTGAATAAAAGTTAATACACACACGTAAAGTTGCAATAAACACTAACAAAAGCTGACGAAAAACTGTCCGAACACTTCATGCTTTACTGAATTTCGCTAGTGTGAGACTGAGGCTTCTGTGATCCTCGTGGGCCGACGGGAAAACGAAGAGGATTCTGGGTATACGCACATACACACAGAGGTCCCTCCTAGCCAATGGGATGCCAGGAAGATGCTGGGCAATAGCCAATGGCAGAGCAGCTCGGACGTGCCACTTTCAAACCAAGATACAGGATGCTACAAGTATGTTTACGTTCGGTGGACTCTGGGAGCTGTGAGTAGCAGCACGTATTTTGAAATTTTTGCCTTTCGTATCCTGAAATTTCTTTCGTAACAAGAGGCAATATTTTTCCAAAGAAGTGTTTCGTAACCTGGAAATTTCGTATGTAAAGCCTTTCGTAAGTAGAGGTACCACTGTATATATATATATGTGTGTGTAATTCTCTGCACCAAAAGATATATACTGTATTTTTGAATTGCCATTTCCTTATTATCATTCTAACATCACATTCCTTCCTCACCTGAAGTTGATTCATAATCCTTACCTTCTCCAAAAGGTTCCTGGCCTTTGACGATGCTGATTCTTTGAGTTTGAGCTGCTTGTGGAGGATAGCATCGTACATAATGGCAGTGTCACGTGAGTAGAAAGGTGGCAGGCCATAGATCATTTCATACAGAACAGCACCAAGTGTCCACCAATCAACACTTCTCGAGTACGGCTGTAACATGGGCAGACAGAGCACTTTTCAGGGGAGAAGTGGTACAATATGTATATACATAAAGTGAATGTAAATCAGAAGTATTTTGCTTCAGACCCAATTTTATTCAGATGAGGGTAAATCCCAAGCACGACTGGTTAGGAATATATGAACTACCCCATTTGTGCATGTATTTACCTAGTTTGCCTAATGGTGATATACCAGAGAGCAGTCATACTTATGAGATACTGTCTCATTCTCTACATCTACCATACTTAACTTTGAAATCACTCATGGATTTAGCTTGAAATATACAAACTTTAGTTATTCCAGGAATTAATATCTGAATGGAAAGATGCATTTCTTCCCATTTTTTTGTGTGTTTATTTTTCACCTTGCACCCATGATATCACAAATCTCATCCCAGACAATGAGATCTCCTATCTCTATTTCCTTTACTGCCCTGAATTCTACTACCAAGTCATCTCTATTCTTTATTTCAATGATGTTTGATCCAGTGCTTTCAAGCTCTCCTCATCCATTATATCTGCAACATTAGGAACTAATTTGACAACAATATACTTGAAAAAAATTGACAAACGTTTGTCAACAAATCATGAAACAAACACCAGAAAACTGTACAAGACACTCAATAGCATTACACTATCCAACAATAACACAGCACGCTTTCACACAGCAATAACCACCAGTCAACTTACCCTCAAACAAACAAGCAAACATGCTCATAAATAATTTTGCACAGAGAAGCCGTCTCACTTCTCATCAAGATAACAGAAACATCATTTGACACAAACTTCCCCATAGACCCAGACTACACACCCTAATCAATTGATTGATTGATTTATAGACAGTCATATGAAATATGTAATCCATAACCTCAAACATTCATCCATTTGTGGGCCTGACAATATAAGTAACATCCACCTAAATCACATTAGACCACATGGTATACACACACTCACCAACACTAAACTACAGCTATTCACACAACACAATACCCAACATCTGGAAGCCTGGGAAAATCATCACCATCCCCAAACCCAACAAAGGCCTAACAGTTCCAGCATTACACCAACCAATCATACTTCTCTGCACCCCTTCCAAATTCAAAAAATTCCTCATACTACAACTTGTCACCACATACCCTTGCTGAATCACAAAATGGTTTTAGACCACTACACTCCACAAGTACTCTTCTAATAAACCTCACAGAGTTTTTGAGTGCATCAATTCAGATAAGCCCCAACAAAGAACACCTCTCATAACACTAGGCATCTGTAAAGTTTTTGAAGCCATCCCATCACAATCTCACAAACTATAACACAGACATGCACAATAATACCAAAAGATGGCTAGCCAATTATCTGGCAGGTAGAAATGGCTGTCATAATGACCAATCATCATACACCAGAAACTTTAAGAATGGAGTACCACAGGGCTTAATTCTATCCCCTGCACTCTTTAATCTATACATGCATAACATACCCACACATGACACCCAAGAAATACAAATCTCTTCTTGGACAGATACTTTAATAATTACATGCACACACCGTAATGCAGACAAAGCTGTAGAAATACTACAACCATACTTCTCGCCAACTGGACAACAGAACAAACATATAACATGCCTCTATATCAACAACACTCTCATAGCACACACACACCCAAGATTAATTAAATTTTATGGCCTTCATTAAAGTGAAGCTAATGCTGAAAGAGAACACATATGCACTGCAGCATACATGACCAATGTTGACTATGCATATGATGCAGTATCCCTTTTTGCTAGTGTGGGTGATGATGAGGTCCTCTAGGTTAGTAATTCTTGTTAGGAGGACCACACATTCCTGAGCCCAAGCCCATTAATCTAACCTAATCAGCAGTGTATTGATATTTTAGGACCCCAGTTGTGGTATGTATGATTGTGATAAGAAGCAAAATTCTTTCACTCTTTTTAACTTATTGATTAATGCATATCAATGTCTATGAATCATATTTCCTGTTATCTATAAGGAAGTTTCCAGGTGCTTGTTAGCCAGGAAATGCTGCTGGGCATTAAAAACAAATTAAGTGCTAAATGGAGGAAAAAAACTTGGTTGACTATGGACAAAAAAATGCAGGTATATTTGAATAATCACAACCTGGTATTGCATGGTTTTCATGAATAAAGTTTTCAGAAAGAAAAGCATCAGAAGGAGAAAGTATGCATGATGGGGTCATCCTTATTAGGGACACCAATAAGTCATGCCAGAAGCTGTGTCAAGTTAGTCTGGGAAAGTGTAACAAGAAATGAGTCTAGTTTGGATTGATTTTACTAATTTTGTGGTGATTTTTCTTGAAATTGTCTCTTCTGTTGTTTCCCCCATCTAGTCATTCCTTTCTTGAAGTATAACATTTTCCTTCTCCATTTTCTTTGTGGCCTGTTCAAATTGTTGCTTTATCATTTTCATATTGTCCAAGATGCTCAAAGACATCTGAAGATTCATCCCTTACCTGTTTCCTGAGTATCTCTGGCGCAAGGTACTCTGGGGTGCCACAGAAGGTAGATGTATGAGCTGAGTTAGTCTGTAAACCTTCTTTACACAACCCGAAGTCTGTCAAGACCACATGACCTTCACGGTCTAATAGAATATTCTCAGGCTTCAAGTCACGGTACACGATGCCCTGTAAGAAGATGTCAAGAACTTAATGATAGTTAATACAGCGACAGACTCGAGGCTAATGGGAACAAATATTGGCATAACTACCCCACCTATACAATAATAAATGTTGCCTAAATTTCACTATATGGAAACCCACACCTCAACAACTCTTAGCCAACCTATAAATTTCTCTGGGAAGAAACATTAGACTGGTGTTATAATACTGTATTTACCTAGTTGTATTTTTTGGGAAGGGGAGCTATGCTCGTGGTGACCCGTCTTCATATCTCATTTTATCTAAACTATTTTTAAATTCATGTATTGTTTTTGCACACACTACTTTCTCATCTAACCTGTTCCAACTGTCTTGGGTCTTTTTCTATGTCACCGACTGGTAGAAGAAGAGAGGGGTTATCGGATATCAGTTCTCCATGTGTGAAAAAGTGGAAGAATTTAAGGCTAGATGTGATAAAAAATTAGAGAATAGGAAATGGGACTCAACAAGTGTTGCTCCTTTCCTATATATTACAATTAGGTAAATACATACATACATACATATATACATACATACATGCATGCATGCATGCATACACACACACACTCGCATGGTGCAGTGGTAGCATCCGTGGCCGCCACTAAGGTGGACCAGGTTCAACTCCCACCCAGGGCTGAAATAATTTCAGTATCGCTGCACTGCAAGTCGTTACTCCAACTCTTGTGGGTGGAGAGTTGGGTGTGTGTGTGCCACAGCATCACCCATAGATCGGTCATATATGAGCTCTGAGCTCTCTTCCAGGAGGGAAAAAGTTGTTGATCACGAGTCCAACACATGATCCAAGACCATGGTGAATCACACAAACATATATGTATATATATATATATATATATATATATGCACTCACACATACAACAAGCTATGCCTCCGGAAACATATTCATAATCATATCACTCACCGCTCCATTAACACACTGAAAGACAACACACTGCTGCATGCCAGACCCCCTGATATCCACCCTTCTGAATCCTCTCTCCCACGAAAGGACAGAGTCCACTTGGCCAGACTGCGATGCGGTCACCACCCAGCACTTCTAAGCTACCAGAAGAGGCTGGACGACCGTGTTGTGAACAGCTGCCCAGGATGTAACACTTCACCCCATACCATGCAACACATAATGGAAGACTGCATTATACACAATCATGCACGCAAACAACACAACATACACTCTATAAAGGATTTGTGGGAAAACCCAGTTTCGGCTGTGGCCTTCCTTGGGGAGACGGGACTGCTCGGACAGACAGTCTAGGGAACGACAACAACAACAACAACAAGAAGCTATGCCAGCAAGTTTGTTGATGACAGAAAAATCATGAGAAGAGTGAAAAATGAGGAGGAGGAGGACTATTGCAAAAAGATCTAGACACTATCTTTGCATACAAAGAAGAGTACGAGCGATTCATCAACAATAATATTTGTGGAGCAGAGGATAAATGTTTTTTTGCCCACTGTGTGATAGGGAGCATCACTGAAAAGCTAGCACTACTCAGGAATAGAACCCATCGTCTACCAATTTCTGGGCAATGTGTGCTTACCAATCAAACCATGGTCACCTAAAACGAGGTCCCAAAGCTGATTTTGTAGATTACATAACGACAAATGCTATTAAACTAGTAGGAGTGGCACAAGGCATGAAAAAGTGACCATAATATGATAAATCTAAGGATTGGAAGGGTCCTGCTCTCATTGCCAGCTCTGCTCTCCATGGGACATGGGTTCTTAGAGAGTTGTACCTATACATCTCCTGTAAATGACTATTTGGCCAATCGCTGATGCACACTGAAAGATTAGCACAAAGTATAATATAATGTATTGTGTGCTCTATTCATTAAATAAAATATGGGCAAGGATAGAAACAATAGTAGGCACTCCAGCTATTTACTGCCCAGAAAGGTCAACTGAGAAAGTTTTCAAAGAGATGTTGAATAATTGCTAGATGTATGGCTTAGTCATTTTTTTTTATAGAATAATGCAAAAATAAATTCTAATTATTACACATTGTGATAAAAATGCCTATCAAAATATTGGTAGCAGACGAACTTTTCCTTCGCCGACCTTTGCCTGTTCTCGTAGGGCTGTGACGTCAACCTTGCTGTTTACATTCTGATGTATCGATATGAGTGCACTATAAAATGCCGCATAGTGCTGTGAACTTGATCAGTGATCTATTATATTTTGTGTGTTAGCAAGGTTTTATCAAGTATTTAGTTTGAACATGGTTTATTGTGTCGCCGCAAAATGCAAATGATTTGGCGAACAATTCTGCTGCTGATGGACTTTCATTTTCATTCTTTTCCAAAAGATCCTGTTCACAAAAAGGATTGGATTATTTGGTGCAGACAGCACGAGTCATAGAAGCCTGGATTGAAAGCGAAACTCTGTTAGAAACATTAAAAAAAAGAAAAAATGTACAATCGGAGCTCTGGCCTTGCCAAGTCACTAGGAATTAGCATGAATCCCACTCTAAAAGATGTAACACCAGCAATTTTTGTCATCGACAAGACCCCAGGTTCAGCAAGCAACCGCCGTCGAGGGAGCACTGCTACTGGAAAAAAAAATGGGAGGTAGGTGTATCAGTCTGTATCATGTGTATAGGCCTGTGTTATCTACGCTGTCACTGACAATCGTTAACAAGCATGATTAGGCTTGACTTGACACATTGGAACATGAAAGGGCACCCAAATCCGATCAATCTTCTTCATTCGATGTGAAGTAACTGTCGTATTGCTCGTTGGCCATGTCGAAGAATGTAAACAACAGCTCTTACGTCATCAGTTGCACTAGCGGTGGAAAATGTAACCACGACATTGAAAAGTTCGTCTGCTATCAGGCACTTTTAAGGTCATGCTATTTGGATAAAATCAAGCCTACAAAATACTAGAAATGTGCATTTTAATGCTCTAACTTCTAAGTTACATTTTCATACATGAAAAAAAAAAAAAAATTCTCAGTCGACCTTAGAAGTGCATTCTTATCTTTGTCTCCAATACAGTTAATTTGCTACAAATACCCATAACACTTTCTAATGCAGTCCAATACAGTGACACTTACCTTGCTATGGAGATAACCAAGGGCACAACAAATTTCTGACGCGTAGAAACGCGCGCGTTTTTCAGGAAACGTTCGTTCCCTTTGCAGGTGGAAAAACAACTTCGTGATTGAACAGGAGAACAGGTTAAGCCAGAAAAAGCGGGCAAACATGCAAAGAAAGAGTAGTATCAAATAAGAAAAGTGTCAATTATTTAGATGTGGTCTTTGTTTACAATAATTTAACATAGATAATAATGTAGGTTTTAATGTTGGGTAAGATGTCTTAGTGAAATGCACACACTACTGAAAAATAAAAAAAAACGAAAAAATAGAGAAATATGAAAAAATCGAATATGTAGCAAACTGAAAATTAAATCATATGTTCGGAGGTATCAAAGTAATAAGCCAAGCGATTGCAAAGCAACAAACTTTATATCCTGAGAATGCTGAGGTTATTGCGCATTGGGATAGAGTAATATAACGTAATAACTAATATACCCATGTTTAGTCACTCACCCTTTCTTCAAGATCATCTCGATCAACCCTATTGTTAAGTACTTTACATAGTTTATTCAGTCTTGATTAAAACGATAGCGCAAAAGGACTTATTACAAAACCACAAACTAACCAATTCTGACCATTTATGTTTTTTTTTTTTTTTTTTTTTTACTTGAACACCTTTACCATAACAAGTCACACCCTACGCTCTATTCCTCTTTCTGTACCGTAGGATGGGGTAATCGGGCCATCACAGGGGGGTAAATGGGCCAAATAAAAGTTATTCCTTTTTATATCAAAATTGGTTTTAAAATATTTCACTTTCACCCTGAATAAATACCAACCTCCATTTTACCAGAATTTTATTTACAAGTTGTAACAATTCTTAATACATGAATAACTTTTATATGGCCCATTTACCCCAGTGATGACCCGATTACCCCATCCTATGGTATTTGAAATCTAAGTTTCCGAATCTATTACCATCCCTCTCAACAATAAGTACTGGCCCCCAGTTTCACTCACCTCACCACCATTAATGTAGTCAAGTACGAAGAAGACTTTTGTCTCTGTAGTGAAAGCGAAGTGGAGCTGCACCAAGTATGGGTGTTTAAGCACTTTGATGAGAACGGACCGCTCACTGAGAACGTGTTGAGTTTCATTGCGCCGTATCAACATCTTCTTGTTGAGAACCTGTGGAAGACAGTTGTGTGGTTATGATGGAAGTGGAAAAACATGACCTTTAGCAACAGGACAATGTACTTTAATTGCAAAATCTTTACTACTCTAGCCATGTGACCTAATTTTAGTCTCTTAATGTTTCACAGTCACCTACAGTATTGCCCGAAATTAAGATACTAAATTAACTTTTTGCCGACTAACTGTTCTCTCACCCTCCCAATTAAACGATTACTGATAATAGAGAGGAACACGCAAATGAAATAAACAACCAAACCATAGAATCTTTGAGGACATAGGAAACTATGGATGACTAGAATTTTTCAAGGCATAAAATTTTTATTTTCCTTATAACTTAAGTATTTTTTTAAACGAAACACAAAATATCATACGAAGTGATGGTAAAGGACAAAAAGGTGTTATACCACAACTGACCTCCTCGCAAAAGATGCAATACCTGACCGAGATATGAATAGCGTTTCCATGAATGTTGCCTTATTTAACGTATGCAAGGCTTCAGATAAGCCCATTCCTATATCCACCTGTGACAGACGAGACAGCCTGCTCAATCCACGCCGACCCAAAGTCGGATCAGATCTCATCGCGTCCATAATTTTAAACTGATGACTGTTGGCGGCGTGATTTACCTTAACAGCATATACATGCTGGTCCTCACGTAGACGTGCCAGCATCACTTTACCGAAGCTTCCTTTTCCGACAACACTCAAGAATTCGAAGTCACTTGGCTTCAGGCTGTGGAAGGAAGAATTGTTTTAAAAGATAAGCAGGCGGCGAACAAATCAGAATTCATGGTCAGAATAAAGGAACCAAGTTGTACAAAAGATGGGGGAGTTAAGACTTGAAATTTTAACCAAAAGGAATTAATTTGATGTCCTCTACCCCAGTGCTACTCAAAGTGGCGGTCCGCGGACCGGTGCCGGTATGCGGCCAGTGTCCAAGCCATACTAAAGAATCATTTGAGGAAAGAATTTAAGGGTTATTTTTCATTGCTTTTTATATGTCTTAATACTGTATTATTTGTTTATAAAATAAATATAAGACAAAAAATGTCAACTTTTATTCTATTCATTGTATATATCGTTTCCGGTATAGATTAATATTACTACAAAATATTACCGGAATGTGGCACATTGAAAAAAAATGCCGGTCCGCCACATCAGATAATTCGAGAAGCACTGTCTTACATTGTCGAATATGTCCGAGGTTGCATCAGTATCAAAACGAGGACTGTGTGAACTGGTTTCAAATACTAACCTAAATTTTCGTTATTTCAAGTTTAATACGTTTTTAAAACTGAAGGAAATATATGCCAATGATAAATGCAAGAATGTTGCTACTAACGATCTTTTCTCGACGCCGAGGTCTAGCATTTCCTGGTCTTCGTAATTTCCGTCTTCACCTTCTTGACCTTTAGACTCGCCGATGGGTTTCGGCGCTGTCACTGTCTTCCTGGGTATGAGAATAAGACTACATTTGACGAAAAGAAAGCAAAACAATACAGTATATATTGTTTTGAGAGTAGAATTGTTGTAAACCATTCAAATATAACGGGAAAAGTATAAGGCATTGTACTGATAAATATTATGTGAAAAGAAGATATCTTGCATATGTAATTGCAGCTGAAACATTAAATAAACACTTTATTCTATTTAAATATAAACCAAATGATCTGATTAGATGCCCCTCGTCATTTGAATGCCCAACCGCCCCTTCAGCCTCCCACCCCACACTTCTGCACGCCAGTGGCGTGATAAGCATTGCTTCTTTCGGTTGGGAAGAAATTTAGCAGAAGCAAGATTCCTCATATAACCATGATAAGGCTAGAAAAGTGGCAGATAGTCGGGCACCTGTTTAAGGAAGGTGCTCCGGGAATAGGCATAAGGAACCTTGGGTCGAGCACTATCGGTGAGGGTGCGGGCACGGAGTCGCTGTTGCTGCTGCTGCTGCTCGACGTGCTTTGAAACCGGTCCAGCTGCAGAAACTCGCGTACCTCTGGCCTAACAAGGGGAAACAAATTTCAGTCCATAAATACTCGTAATGAAGAAAGAGACATAGTACTAGGTTTCGGAATTGGATAGAGATTAAAACAACTTAAGGTTTTGTAGGGAAATATAAACTTGTGTAAAAATATAATAAGAAATGTGACTACTAATTGGAGGCTGTGCATATTCAGAAGCATTAATGTCTCAATCACACGAGAAGAAAAACTTACAGTTGTACGATTCGTGGATTTGCCATGATGGCTTGAATGAAAGCGTCGAGGCCTCGGCAGCGCTCGGCCACCGCATCACTGCACTGAGATCGCAGCAGTTTTTTTGGCGGGAGGGGTAAATCCACCTCACCCATCTGTGGAAGGGAAATTGGAGTTCAAAATCACAGCATGAGAAAGAACTACAATGTGGGATGGGGGAATTAGAGGTGGGGAAAGGCAAGAAATAAATGTGAATATTTGTACAACAACAACAACAACAACAACAACAACAAAAACAACAACAACAACAACAATAATAAAAATAATAATAATAATAATAATAATAATAATAATAATAATAATAATAATAATATTGAATAATAATAAAAATAAGAAAATAAACAGCTTGGAGGTGTTATTTTCCTTCCAGAGCAGAAAAAGGCATATGCTTACTTTTGAAAATGCAGGGAAGGTATAAATTGATGTAGTTTTGTGTAGAATAGAAATAACTTTTTCAAAGCAGATGAAGATGAATAGAAAATATATGTATTATTTTGGTCGAGATAGATTTAGACTGAATTAGGAATTCAGTGGTGAGGGGCACAAAAATATAGCCTTCATGCGATTGTAATTCAGAAAACGCGGGCTATCATTACGTACATATATGAGGTATACTGTCATATTAATCACTATAAGAAACAGGTTTCATATGTCCTCCCTGGCCTCACGTGAAAAAGGATCTTTTTCTTTAAGTGAAATAGTGGATGTGAAAAGACTGATATCAACTCAATGATAGGGCCGAATTAAGGAGACATATTTACAATAGTCCGAGTCCTCACACAAAAGGGACCTCTGCAAATTAAAACATTTACAAAAATGTGTAAATGAAATCATTAACATTGGCCTCTACAAAATAATAATAGTAGTAATAATAATAGTAATGATAATAACAGTAATAGTAATAATAGTAATAATAATAATAATAGTAATAATAATAACAAACAATAAAAACAAAACTATAACAATAACAATAATAATAACAAAAATAGCAATAACAACAATAACAATAATAATAACAATAACTGCAACAATAACAATAACAACAGTCATATAACCACAATAATAATAATATTAAGGGGCACCCACAAACGTAAGTCTGATTGCTCGCTGCCTATCGAAACCTCGACAATTTATACTTTGCATGAGTTGATAGACTCACCCGCTTCTTGATGAGTTCGTTAAGCTTGTAGAATTCATTATATCGCCTCAGAATGAACCAGCACCGCGTCTTGGTCTGTACAACCACCTTGTAGGCCTGCAATTGGGAGAAAAAATAAGTAATGTTGACGGGTGTGGGTAAAGTGCGATTGCATAAGCGCCTGAAAGAGATGTGAAACAGAAGGGAAATAATAGCATATGTCGAGATGTGAAATGCACAATTTGGAGTGGAAAGCGGTAGCAGTCTGATGCACAGAAGCAACCGGAGTTATTGGCACAAATAGGACGTTAGGCAATGGTGGAATATGGTGCAATGCGCATGCGCACAGGCTAACATAACGTAAGTATGACTTAATGGCTAATGCGGGTAAAGTTAAAGGGCACGTCCATTATTCGCGAGGGGCCTTGGAACCTGTTCCTCGTGAATACCGGGGATTCTCTCTCTCTCTCTCTCTCTCTCTCTCTCTCTCTCTCTATATATATATATATATATATATATATATATATATATATATATATATATATATATATATATATTGTGTGTGTGTGTGTGTAACTTTATGCTGTATGAGGATGACACCCAGTTTTATTTCCCAGTTGCTGACATCAGTGATGCATTAGAAAAACACAACAAATAATTATTTATACAGTAAATTGGATGAACAATTATGATAACAATAATTCTAAATAAATAAATAAAAATTATTTGGACCGAGGGAAACATTTAAAGAAATTTGCCAGGTTGAAGTAATCTAGTAATATCAGTGAGAAAGTCTCACCTCACAACCCCATTCCCACTCAATGAGAAGTGAGAGAAACCTGTTGGGACAACGCCATGTCAGATACGGCAAGCTGCATCCGTGAGAAACTTAGGTATAAAAATACATAATAAATTGACTAGAAAGAAACATAAATTGAATACAAGAAAGCTGCGCATCATCTAAGATAATGTATCAACATTTTTATTGTCTTCTTTTAAATGTTTTCTTAAAAATAATCAAAAGAAGACATAAATGTGCAATATTTAATAAAAGACATAAGAAAATATTGAAATATAATATCAGAATTAGACTACTATAACTCTATATATCATAAACGACCAAATAATGTCTCAAAAGGTGAATGTACAAAATAGACCTGGTACTTGTACAAAGAAAATAATCAATATAACAAAATAAACTTTGATCCCTTCCAATCAAATCGACTATCGATCGTATACAAGATATGCACATTAAATGATAGATCCAGGAAGCCAAAGTATTTTAAAGACGAATCCGTCTGAAACCTCAAAATATTCGAGTTTCAGACGAACATCGAATGTTTGAACCATGCTTCGATAGAATTAGAATTCTTTCAAGCTGTTCCCCAAACAGAGCCCCGGGGCAAAGTTTATAGTGACGCCACCCCTTCCCGCATCACCACTTCCCATCTCCACCATTCCTTACTGCCTATTATAGCTACTGGCTTGCGAAATAATTAAACATGTTATAAATTTCTTATTTAATGTTTTTGTAGAAGAAAGGATATGGGGAATTATTTCATATTTTTATTCTAACGCAAAATTCGTATATTACGGTAAGATATTCAGGGCTTCTTTGACTTTTTTATTATAATTATTTTGTCAGCCTTGTGGGCGGCATCTCCAGACAAGTATTTGCCGCCCCCTCCCTAAATGTGCCGCCCCAGGGGGGTATATGCACCCTTCCACCACCCCCCACCCCCGATGTGAGGGGCCTAGCCCCAAGACCCGGTGACTTAAAAACACTTAATTTAGAATACTAAAAACATTTTCTTTTTATAGGAACCTGTATGGAGCTAATGGTTGCAAAATTTCGTGTTGTTTATCTTACGGAGTTTAGGTCCACAAACAGCATGAATCGGACCGTAATCATTCATGAGTTGACGCTTGCAATATCTGGCGCATCTTTCTACTTCCGCATCGCGTCGATGCAAAACGCCACAATGTTTGGCATGGCATAAGCACCGTTATCACGAATATGAACTGATAAATACAAGAATACTCATAAATTGCGGTAGTGCACGGCCATTTGTCCAAACAATCGTCCTATCAATGATAGTGTGTAACGTCTACGTAGCACACAGTCCTTGCACTTCCTACATAAGACAAATCATAAACATATACAGCACTGGTCGTTATTTTCTCTAAATACTCGATCCCACTGGTTACAAATCACAGTAATTGTTCCCAATGCTTGTAACTTTAAATACTGAACTGATATCTATTCAGTGGTTGTCAGTAAAAGTGAACATCAGTAACTTAGGTATAGCAAATTCAAACATGAAACATATATCGAATACAGTAAACGTGCATCATCTAAGAAAAGAAAATTAAAACATTTGTCGATAAATAATTACATAATACAGGGTTGGTTTATCTCTAGGGGGCAGTACAACCCTAGTATACATTACGACAGTGTCTTCATTTTGGTATGATATAATAAATGCTCGTGAATTTGTATATATTGGAGTTGTCACGGCTGTGAAGGTAACCTGAAACTAGAGGTCGATCATACTGATTAGGTGCTAGGGTTGAAATGCTATAATAAATTACTGCATCTCTGTTGAACTTCGTAGGGAAGAGAAATTATGAAGTTATATAAAAACGACTTGAACTGCCTGGTACCCGCCGGGGGGAGTAAACCCGGGATTTCCGTTGCTGAGGCAGAAACGCGCCATGACGGCCTCCGATTTGGCCGACAATGACTTTAAAATTCTGCAACCTATTCACATGAAGAACGTTGTGCACTACTACATTCGTCAACAGGCAAAATGCTTCCTAGACCAGAGTAGCAATTTCCGACTAATTTTAGGTCGCTGATAATGAATATCATGGTTAAATTTGTTTATTAGTTCTACTTTTCAAGATACACCTACGCGTCACAAGTTCCAACAGGCTTGCGGCAGTATGTCTTAATGCATGACGGCAAGTGTGAACCATCAGTTCCAGTGGGCTATGGACCACATTGAAAGCAACATATGAGAATATAAAACATATGTTGCGATGGATAGGATATGATGGACATCAAGGGCAGCTGTGGTGACCTAAAGGTTGTTGATCTTGTGATGGACTTGCAAGGCGGATATACATGTACTATTGCTCTCTGCGCGAATGAAAGAACCGTGCAAAAGGTTCCGGAACCACTATATCAGGTGAGGCTGGCCACCTCGTCAATAACTGGAGCCTGGGATGATTTTTTTTTTAACATCCACCTCTCGCTGAACCAAAAATTTGCTACCACCACTACACATAAAACTGGGGCTCATGAACAACTTTGTAAAATCTATTGATATTTCTAGTCAAGGATTCAAGTATTTAACATAAATATCCCCCCCCCCCCCACTGAGCGACGCTAAGATAAGAGAGGGATTTTTCATCGGTCCTCAGACTTGAGAGCTTCTTAAAAATTGTTTGGGATGAGGTGCCTGAGAAGTATGATAGGGGTTACTAGGCTGGATACAGTGAGAAACGAGGTGAGGAGAGCAGGGATGGAAAGGGAATTGGGAGATAGGGTGGATGAAAGAATATTGGAATGGTTTGGACACATGGAAAGAATGATTGAAGAAATATTAGTAAAAGATGTGTAGAAGGGAGGGGTGGAAGGAGTGATCATAAAGGGTCGACCAAGGATGAGATGGATGGATGGGGTGAAAGGGGCATTTGGGAAAGAGGGGAGTGTATGTTGAAGAAGGAAGGGAAAAAACAGAAGATAGGGATAAGTGGAGAGTGATTATGTATGTACGATGCTGTGATGCATGGCAAGGAGCGGGTGGGGGATGGGGGTGAGGGAGTATGAGTGAATAATACTTTGACGCAGCCCGAATGGGTTTCTCCCCATCTTCTCCATTTCTGCATGAGGGGACGGAGAGGAGGTTCGCGATTAAATGAAGCGGCCTTGCTGTGGCTGTGCTGTGTCTTGCTCCAATGCTTTTGACCCAGAGCAGTGAGGGAGATCCAGGGATGACCCGTCATCCAGGAGGACCCAAGAAAAATGGGAGTGGTGGTGAATGGGAGTTGAGTATGTGGGGATGAAATGGGTGGGAGTAGATTTATGCCTTTGACTTCGTCTACCTCCCTTGAAAGGAGGAAAAAACCCTTGATATATGTATGTACGTACAAAGATTAGTTTTTCTCGATGTTTGTTAAAGTGAGAACATTTTGGAAGCCGTATGACAATGCAGTTGTTTTGGTCAGACGAAATCTTCCTTGAACCATAATTAGAAAAATGTTAGGTATAGAACCTAACATTTTTCTCTTAGTTTTTATTGACCAAGAGCGAGTGCAGCCTAGTCAAATTAGTCCAACTAATCAAAAATCCTTTTCATGTTTTCTTTTTCTCGTCTTCTGGTTTCGCGATTGCCGCGCGTGTCCAGAATTGGCTTCATTTTCCTCTTTCCAGTTGCAGTTGATCGAATCCAGACCTTGGTCTTAAGTGTACCATATTCGCAATATTTTATCTTTCCCGCGCAGAAAGGAATTTATGCTTTCAATCTACCGCCAAAATAATATCAGAGCTGGGCGCGTTACTGCCGGATAGGTAATGCGTTACCGTCAATGCGTTATTGTCATTGCATTACCGTCAAAGAATTACCGGTTTTATCCTTTAGACTAATTTTGATGGGAAAAAATGAAATGGAGATGTATTTACTTCTTACGGATATTCTCAATAAAATAATACCTAAACTACAACATTAAAATTCCTTATTCTAATACATAAGATAACTAGAGCTGGGCACTTGCGTTATTGCGTTAGTAACGCATTATATGCCCGGCGGTAACGCGCCCAGCTCTGCAAAATATATCGCTCACCTTTGTACAGTAAACCCTCGATAAGACGGACGATATGGGGACAGGAGTCTATCGTTATATCAGAAAATCCGTTATAACCGAGGATCTGTTATATCCGATGGAAATACCGGGTAGATCCGTTATATCCCGAAGTTTACCCGGTATTACAAATTAGTAGGATTGAGAAATTACAGTAAACCCTCTATATAACGGACAATATGGGGGACGGGGGTCTGTCGTTATATCCGAAGATCCGATATAACCGAGGATCCCTCGTAATAACGGATGAAAATCTGTTATAGCGAGGGTTTGTCCGGTCAGATTATTTTTTGTTCGTTATATTCGATATCCGGTATATCGAGGTTCCGTTATATCGAGAGTTCACTGTATTCCTCTTTCGGTTGAGGAAGCGGGAGAACAGAGTCCACATCAACACAATTGTTTACCAAAACTTCAACTTGTTGATTGCATCATAGTGTCACAATTTTATCATTGCAGATTGTGTCCGCTATTACGGCCCCATACACTTTGGCAAGGCATCACACTGAGATAAGGCAAAATAGTTCTGGTCTTTACGTTCTAATGATAACAGTCATGAAATGTTTATGATGAAACTGATTTTTTTAAGTGTATAGATTTACAAAATACCGATGTTGTTTTTAATTGTTCATGTTTGCGTATACATACTTACATGCATACCTACACATATAAATACGTGTATTAATATATATATATATATATATATATATATATATATATATATATATATATATATATATATATATATATACGGACCACTACGGTGGTCTGGGTTCGAATCCCGCACAAGGCTGAAATAATTTCGGTATCACTGCGCTGCGAGTCGTTACTTCAACGCTGCGAGTCGTTACTTCAACTCTCGTGGGCGGGGAGTTGGGGTGTGTGCGGGTGTAAGGTCACAACATTACCCGCAGATCGGTCATATATGAGGTCTGAGCTCTTTTCCAGGAGGGAAATAGTTTTCGATCACGAGTCCAACACGCGATCCAAGCCCATGGTGAATCACTCTCTCTCTCTCTCTCACACACACACACACACACACACACACACACACACACAGGAAATATTTTACAGGGAAGAAACAGCAGTGGAAGAGAAATGGAATATATTGATGGAAAACTACAATGAAGGGGTAAACAGGCATGTACCAAGACAAAAGCGAGAGAGAGAGTACATTAAATGTTGGTTCAACAAAAGATGCAGTGAGGCAAAAGACAGAAGGGACAAAGCTTGGAAAAAGTGGAGAAAATACAAAAAACAAAGCAAATGGCAAATTTATGTTAACTATAGAAATGAGTATGTTAATGTGAGAAGAGAGGAGAAAAGGAACCATGAGAAGGATATTATAGACAAATGCAAAGAGCAACCCAAACTATTCTATCGGTATGTGAATGGTAAACTTAAAAACAAACAGGAATTGGTGAAACTATGCCAAGGAAACATAGAATACACAGAAGATTTAGAGATGGCCGAAGTCATGAACAATCACTTTAAATCTGTTTTCACCAGAGAGAAAATACCGAATTGTGACATAGACAAAAACAAGAAATCTCCCCTCATGAATGAGTTTACAGCATCACTAAAGGAAATATCAGAACATTTATCAAGGCTGGATGTCAGAAAATCACATGGCCCGGACGGTATTGCAAATTGGATTCTAAAGGAGTGCAAAGAAGAACTAACAGACAAAATACACATCTTAATAAACAGCTCACTCAAAGAAGGAAAGATACCCGAGGACTGGAAAAACGCTAACATTGTACCAATACACAAAGGAGGAAACAAAGAAGAACCCACCAACTATAGGCCAGTATCACTAACAAGCACCATTGCCAAAATTTGTGAGAAAATAATCAAGAATAGATGGGTAAAACATCTGGAAGACAATGACATATTAAACCCAAGACAATTCGGATTCAGACAAGGAAGATCATGCTCCACAAACTTAATATGCTTTTACTCAAGACTAATAGACATAGTGCAAGAAAGAAATGGATGGGCTGATTGTGCATTCCTAGACTTGCAAAAAGCCTTTGACAAAGTACCACACAGAAAACTACTAAAAAAACTGGAACACATAGGAGGAATACAGGGAAACCTACTAAAATGGATAGAGGACTTTCTGACTGGTAGAAAGATGAGAGTAGTGCTCAGAGAAAAATATTCAGACTGGAAAGAGGTGATCAGTGGAGTACCGCAAGGATCTGTGCTGGCACCAATAATGTTTGCTATCTATATGAATGACATGGATGAGGACGTGAACTGCTACATGAGCTTCTTTGCCGATGACGCCAAACTGCTAAGGAAAGTAGAAACTGATGAGGACTGTGAAGCACTGCAAGAAGACCTAAATAGGGTATGGAACTGGAGTCAGAAATGGGAAGTGGACTTTAATACGAAGAAGTGTAGCATAATGGAGTTTGGAAAAAGCAAAAACAGAATATCAGGAAAATATACAATTGGAACCAAAGAAGTAAAGAAAGTAGGATCCGAAAAAGATTTGGGAGTAATTATCACGAACGACTTGTCCTATGATATACAGATTAACAAAATTGTCGGGGAGACTTACAACTTGCTAAGATCAATAAAAGTGGCGTTTACATACTTGGACGAAGACATGATGAAAAAAATATTGGTTACATTGATAAGGCCTAGATTAGAGTATGCAGCGACATTGTGGTCCCCCAGTACCAAAAAGAATATAAAGAAAATAGAAAGAATCCAAAGAGCAGCTACAAAAATGGCACCTGCACTTGCAAACCTATCATACGAAGAGAGATTGGCTAAACTGGAGTTACCGACACTGGAGCAAAGAAGAGAGAGAGGTGACCTATTGACCATCTACAGAATCATGAAAGGCACAGAGGTACTCGATAGTGAGAACTTACTTAACTGGGACAAAAGAAACACAAGAGGACATGGAAAGAAAATAAAAAAACATAGCTATAGAAGAGAACTGAAAAAAAAACAGTTTTCCTCATAGAGTTTTGGACACTTGGAACAAACTGGACAATGAAATAGTATGCGCAAAAACCATTCATGAGTTTAAAAACAAACTAGACACTGCAAGATACAAAGGCGGCACATCACGAGCATAGCTCCCCTTCCCGCAAAATACAACTAGGTAAATAGGTAAATACACACACACACACACACACACACACACACACATTGGACCTGCTTTATCAACCTGTCCAGAGAGACGTTGACAGATAGCCATATTGAAATTTTAGCCTTAGGGTTAAACTGCCATCGGGTACCTACATACAACCATAAAGAATATCTCGGCTAGACGAGCTGAGACTGCATCCAAAGCTAAAGTAGTTTACGAATATCTTAGTACTTCGCAAGATTGCGTGCCTCACAATAAAACTTACATTAGCCATACAAGAAATAGTCTCAGTAGACATCTGATTATGAACCACTAAAGAGAACAGCATCATGAAAAAACACCATGGACAAGACACTGACAGGAAAGCATCAGTTAATTTCACCAAGGTTATTGGTCATTGTTAAGTTCATTGACAGCTTTAAATACTTGAATCTGTTTATATAAAATACAAGGCTCCGACACATAAACATACCGTCCTATGTAGTTTCAAGGCCTTATTTGATACACACACACACACACACACACACACACACACACACGCATATATATATATATATACATATATATATATATATATATATGTACATATATAATGTATATATATGGGTATATATACATATATATATACATACATATATACATAGTCAAATTATCCTAGTCGACAATACTTTTTCATCTGAACACAACCTCCTCAACATGGTAACACAGTCTGCATCTCAAATGACTACATTTCAGCAAATTATCAGCATCGGTTCCGTCTGCCAAGGTCTTTATGAAGCTTATGTCAGTGATAGGTAAAGATAAGGAACCTAGGCCAAGACGTGCGTAGCTTTGGTTGGATCTCTATGCGCCTAAAAATGTTTGGGCAGGTACCAGTTATTGTCAGGACTCGTAGAGACGTGCGGGAATCGAATGCACTGCCATAGAGAGATGTGAGGTCTGCACGCTTCCGACTGCGCCACCAGCGTATTTGTCGTTGAGTGGTGCCGTTAAATAGATCAAACCTTCATTTATATAATTCTGGGAATGTCAAAAAAAGAAAAGCCGCGCGAAGTCAAACGGGCAGAAGACTTATAAGTTTCTCTTTTCCATTGTGAAACCGAGATATTGACTTATAAAATGCAATTGGCAACTACAGATTTAAAGTAAACTCCATAACATTCTTCATGCCTAATGGTAAACTCCTACCCTGTGTACAAATAAATAAATAAATAAATAAATATGTCTCAACTGTAGCAAGTCTTTAGAACAATGATACAAAACTAAAAAAAAAACCCTGACAATTTGCAGAATTCCAGAAGAATTCGAATAGTATATGGGATAGTTGTTACTAAGCCAATATATCCGGACACTACATTGAATATTGCATTATGGTATAACAGACGATAAATGTATTATTCTTTTCTATAAAATTGAGTTACAAAAAACAAAAGGTCAACAAGTCTCAAGGAACGGTCTCAGTTTGTCGAACAAGGTGACATCAACATATATCAACGCACTATCGCCAGAACATATAACTGATACAGCTGTGTCGCATTCGTAGACCTGGCTAGGACAGGGAATGTCCTTCTTGTCTCGAAAGGTGGCCTAAATTAGGCAGTAGCCTAAACGAGGTCATTGACTCACTCGCTTGCTTTTGAGGTCATTCATTTGTAATGCAGAATTACAGTCCAACTTGTTCAACGTGTGAAGATGCACATTAGATATTACCCTGCAGTAATTACAATATCAAATTAAAATGTATTGTTACATGCATGATACATTACATACATCCAATTGAATTGTTTACCATGTTCAAAATAAAAATTGGTTTGTAAGTGAACTAAGCGATGAAATGAACAGAAATATTTAAACATGATATTCAGAAATTTCTTCTAAGCATAAGATAAGAATCACCTTTGCAAGTTTGATGTTTTAATATCTCACACAAACCACAGTTACGGAAACTAAACATTGAATTGCAACTGCGTGAAGAGAGCTAACTTTCTTATTGATGATACAGATAACCAATACATCTGGATACTTTGGACGACATCACCTCATCTCTGAAAAGTAACCTCGCTAAGCTAGCCAGGGTCTACGATCTTCGAGACCGGGTATACACCTTAGCCTGGCACATGTGAAGATGGTGGCGTTAGAGGAATTATTATTCATTAATATTAACGTTTTGCAGTTCGTGAGGCTCTCGTTGAAATTATATTTTTACATGTCCACACAGTTAATGAATGAGAAAGTAGGAAATAGGGGGAGATATGACAGGGAGAGAGACAGAGATAGAGATATGGCGGTTGAGAGAGAGGGGGGGAGAAAATATAGAGGGAGGCAGATAGAGGAAGAGAGAAAAAAAGAGAAGAGGGAGAGAGGGAAATGGATATACATACATATATATATATACATATTATATATGTATATATATATATGTATATATACATACATATATATACATATATATATAATATATATATATATATATATATATATATACACATATAATGCATACATGTAACTCCATACCACCATATAACTATTCCTCCTCCGCCATTCTCTCTGTATCCCTCCCCCACCATCTCTCTCTCCTCTTTCTTTATCTCTCTCTCTCTCTCTCTCTTCCTCCCACCAAATCTCTCTCCTTCCATTTCTCCACCATCCGTATATACGCTATCCCTCCACTTGGCCATATCTCTCTCTCTCTCGTTCTCGCACTCACCTCCCCCATATTTTCTCACTCCCTGTTTCTCTCCCACCCGCCATGTCTTTCTCGTTTAGTGATCTTCAATTAACCTCTGCGGACAGAGGTCCCAAGGGATTGGCGGGAGATAAACGTGACTCTAATCTTTAAGAAAGGGGATCGCGCAAATCCGGTGAACAACCGACCTATCAGCCTTACTTCCATTGTAGGGAAGATACTGGAAGGTGTCACTGTGGATAGAATAGTCGATTTTCTGGAGGGAAATAACCTGTTATTAGACTCGCCGCATGGTCTTCGGCGTCACTTATCCAACCTGATAGAGTTCTTCCACGTCATGCTTCAAGAATATGACAGGAAAAGAGCAGTCAAAATACTTTATCTCGACTTCTAGAAAGCCTCCGATAAGGTGCCTCATAAGATGTTGATGTGGAAAGTTCGAGTCATGGGTATTAGAGGCGGAATGATTGGATTGAAAGATAGAAGACAGCGTGTAGTTATTAATGGGGTATCGTCTAGCTGGTCTCCTGTTACTAGGTACCCCAAGGATCTGTATTAGGTCCGCTCCTCTTCATCACTTATGTCAATGATATAGATATTGGAATTGTGAGCCGCATAGGTTTGCGGATGACTCTAAGTTGGGGGTAAATGTCGCAATACCTGGAAGTGTAGAAATTCTTAGGTCAGACTTAGAGAAAGTGGGAGAGTGGGCTGAGAAGTAGCTGATGCCATTTAATCTGGATAAGTGCAAGGTTATGCATATCGGGCATGCAAACCAGAGGCCAGACTATTCTTTTCTTGGTCATGACAAAACAGGTACAGAACTGGACAAAAATTTGTGTGTTTTGATTAGCAGCGACCTCAAGTCCTCAAAACGGTGTACTGAAGTAGAAAAGAAGGCATAAAGGCTATTAGGTGACATCAGAAGACAGTTTCGTTACCGAAATCAAGAAACAGTCTTGACACTTTACAATTCTCTAGTTCGTCCCTATCTGGAGTACGCCGTCCAGTTCTGGTCGCCGAACTTGAGGATGGACGTGTAGAGGCTAGAACGAGTTCAGCACGAGCAACGAAACTTATTCCCGCCATTAGACACATGGGCTACCTTTTTTATTATATGCTAATGAGAAATTTCTAAATATCATGTTCTAATATTTGTATTTATTTCATCGCTTAGTTCACTTACCAATCTTTATTTTGAACACGGTGAACAATTCAATTGGATGCATTTAATGTATTATACATGTAACAATACAGTTTAATTTTACATTATAGTTACTGTAGGGGTAATATCTAATGTGCATCTTCACACATTGAACAAGTTGGATTGTAATTCTGCATTACAAATGAATGACCTTAAAAACGATCCCAACCACCGCGTGTGTCAGTTACCTTGTTTAGGCTACTGCCTAATTTAGGCAACCTTTCAAGACAAGAACATTACCTGCCCAAGCCAAGTCTGGGAACGCGACACAGTTGTACCAGTTATAAGTCCAGGCGATAGTACATCAATATAAAATATATCACTACTGCATTGTTTATGCATAAAAACATGCATAAAAACAGGGATATAGGATATCAATATAAAACATATCACTACTGCATTGTTTAGGCATAAAAACATGCATAAAAACAGGGATATAGGGTTATACAGAAGTTAAACGCAGCTAAGTGGTTAGTTGGAATACGTTTGATTTTCATTGCGAAGGGGATTTCCTTCAGATGAATAAAATCGCACAGCGGCAGCTGTGTCTGTCTACATACCAAAAGGTCTCTTCCTCCATATAACGCAGGGAGCCAGCCAAGGTACGCATCCATCCCCACCCATCCATTATCCATTTGTTTCCTTTTATCCTACCGCCATGTGGATCAAGGGTAATCCATTTCCTCTACTTACCCCACTCCTCCACTACCTGAGCGATTGCCCCGCCACCTCTTTCTTCAGACGGGGACCACCGGCTCCCCCTGAAGGTCTTGTGAGCCGCCTCCGCCGTCTCCAAAGCCCTTATGAGCTCCGTCAGCTACTAGAGCGTCTGCCGCCGATCTAACAGCTGCTACCTCTCTTTTCTACTGCCCCCTATCCCCCTCTGACTAGCTACACTATTCCACTTCCTTTCCACAAGATGTGTCTTACATAAAAAAACTACCCCACCCCACCCCACGCACCGCTCGTTGCCCGAAACGGAATATTCAATTACCAAAACAGTGAAACACAGCCAAAGAGTCAAATGTAATATGACCATTTATGAAAAGAAATATTCGCACTTTAAAAAAAGTTAAACAAAAAACTTTAATTTGAACATAAAAAAACACACGAATCAAAGTGACGGAAGAATGGGCGTGGCCTCATGACGTCACGTGACTCATCTACAGTTCGATATTCATAATATATCGTTTTTGCCATTCTTCTTCACTCTGCGTTGTTCTTTAATCATTCTGAATGTTCTCTATCATGAGCCCCTCCTTCGTTTTATTCACTGATAACCTGTTCCCTATCTATTTCCTCTCCATATATTGTAGAAACATCGAACCTCACTCTTCCATAATGATGCTCGACTCTTGCCACTGAAAGCGACAAAAATAGAACTCAATGATTCATGAACCAATTTGCATGCAATGTATTGGTCAACATGTAGAAGATTAGTATGATATCAATTGCATAATGGAATCATATGAACCCCCCACCACCACCACCACGACCTCTTGGGGGAAAGGGAGTGAGATTCTTTATAGGAGCATCTGTGATGGATAGTAAACGCATAAGTGAATCGAAAGTAAGACAAGCAGCCGTTTCCGTGAAAACGATGATTGAATGTTACATTCTTACGGGGGGGGGGGCTTACATGGGAGGGCAGGGGGGGGTGCATATGCCCTGGGGCGGCAATTCTAGTCTGAACGTGCCGCCCACAAAGCTGACAAAATAATTATAATAAAAGAGGACAAAGGAGCCCTGAATATTTTACCGTAATATAAGAATTTTGCGTTAGAATCAACTGAATATAAAATATGTTCCCTTATCCTTTCTACAATAAAGACATTGAATAACATTTGATAATCTGTTTAATCATTCGCAAACCATTAGCTATAATAGACAGTAAGGAATGGTGGAGATAGGAAGTAATAGGGGTCTAGATATCTTCAGGCCAGCCCCAAACTTGTGGGTACTGCGACAATTGTAAAGTTGATGATTCCTGTACAATCTAATCATGTAAAAATATAGTTATGGATAACAGTGATAAAACAACAAAAATATAACAATAAAACAGTACCAAACAACGAAAAACAATGTATCAAAACAACAATACAAAACAAAATTAGAAAAAACAACACAAAAACAACCACAACAAATCACATTCTGGACAAATATAGTCAACTCAATCTGTGTCGAAACGAACGCAGTAACCGCGAGAAAGACGTGCTGAAATCCTACCGTGACCAGCATGATTTGATTGGACAATTTCACCGCAAATACGAATCATCATCCAAAGATAACAAGGCAACTAAACGAACGAAGGAAATTAGGACAAAATAGGAAAAAAAAAACGGAATTAAACCCTACTTAGAATGAGCTCCCAGTGCAAGGGAACAAGAATCTCTACCTAATTGTATCTTCACACGAAACCTCGAGGTCAGTTAAAAATCCCTCGGGAGAACCCAGAGACTTCAAGGACCTCAGCCCTGGAATATCTGAGCCAAAAGGTTCACCAAGTATTTGATGTAAGTATATTTGTGACGTTAAACTAAATCATCACCAAAAATACCTAACACCGATTCGCCCAAATCACCTCTCTGAGCTATAAACGAAGATTTACATGTGTTTCAAAATTATCGTACATCAGAGAATGACTGGCGGGAGCCATCTTCCCTGAGAAAAATATGAAAAATTTTGAAATTACTTTTTTTATACATACATACATACACATATATATATATATATATATATATATATATAGAGAGAGAGAGAGAGAGAGAGATGGGAAAAAATCCCCTACGGCGTGAGTGACCAGCAGGAGCCATCTTCCCTGAGAAAACTATGAACAATATATAATAATACAGTTTTTTTCTTGTTTATTTCAAAACATGAAATTCGCCGCCACGATTTTGCCGTGGTGGTTAGGTCTGTGGCGGTTTACGCTCACGGGCTCAGCCCCTAGAATTCCATGTGTCACTCAAATACCATATATCAGTGAGTGACTGAATGACTAAGAAAAATATTATTTTTTATATGTTATTTGGCGTGTGTGTGTGTGTGTGTGTGTGTGTGTGTGTGTGTGTGTGTGTGTGTGTGTGTGTGTGTGTGTGTGTGTGTGCGCGCGCGCGCATATATATGTCTAATAATAAAATCAACTGAAAAATAAAATGGATATATAGCTAATGTGTTAGTGATCAGTGCTTCTGTGCTAGGGGAAAATATTGCGTTGCAAATGATTATTCATAGTAAAGGAGAGATTCAAGAAGAACAGTAGAAATGAGCGATAGTAAAAGTAATGAGCATACATTTTTGAAAGGAGGCTAGCGTGTAAACATAAAATAATGCGTCATGGCTCTTTTCCGTAAAGATGTCGTTAGGATATTTACTGCATAGAAATTATTCAGTCATTACTTCATGCGGGTGATGGACGATAAATAAAATATAATAAAGATATGGAGTGGGTTCATAGATTAGGTCTATGAGATTATATAACACAAATCTACTATGTCCCTATGGTGGTGATTAGTATGTAATAAAAGTAGGTAAACTGTATGTAGAGTCCTTGGTCAACAGAAAATACTACAGGAAGGCGGCATAGAAGGGAGCAGTGCATTATGGGATATCATACTGGGACGGATGGAAGACTTCTTATGGGATGGCAAATGAGAATAATTATCCAAGAAAAACATACACTACAGTGGAGCAACCATACCAGGTGTCCTTGCAAGTTATCTTCAAGACTTCCAGGGGGTGTTGATAATGGTTTTAGGGGGTATCTAGGAAGATACATCGAAAAAATAACAATAATTGCGTGTGGCAATACGATAAGAGAGGCGGTTATCAGGTTAAGTTGGTCTCAGGGCCAAGAAACATTTAAAATGCAATGAATTAAAGGAACGGTGCACGAATTACTACTGGCACCTGTCATGTTCCATATTTTCTGTGTGAATTATCTTGAGTAGTAAAAAGCTATGCGAAAATGCAGACGACACAAGCTGCTTATTAATCTACTAAAAACCAAATTTCGTCTTACAAGAAAAACTGAACAATATATTTATACAGCGCCCAAAAAAGCCAACATCAGCATGTGAAACGTGATGCATTTAAGAGAAAATCTAAAAGAATATGAACAATTGAAGAACTTTGCGAAGCAATGATTTATTTTGCTGATGATACAAAACTGTGCGGAATGGCACATGATCACTTAAATCAATTAGGTATTCAAGAAGATTTAGATCAGTTACAGCAATGGTCTGAAAAGTGGCTAATGAGATTTAACACAAATAAATGCAAGGTTATGCTCATAGGTAAAAATAACAATAAGTACGATTACAAGTTATTTGGAAATTCGTTAACAAAAATGGATAGTGAAAAGGATCTCGGTGTAATTATTAGTACCAATCTCAAATCATCTAAGCAGTGTATTTCGGCCTCTGAGAAAGCAAATAAGATTCTACGACTGACTGCGCGATCTTTTGACTTCAAAAGTCCATCTCTCAATAACAAGCTAAATCGTTAGTTCGTTCACATTTGGAATATACTATTTCCGTATGGTCACCGAATCTCTTTAAAGACATTGACAGATTGGAAAAAGTACAAGGGCGAGCCACAAAACTGAGGTGACTTGATACAGGTCTTCAAGATTCTAAAGGGAATTGACACCAAAAATGACAATCCGATAAGTAAATGTCTGAAACTGTCAGGAAATAGCTTTAATTTCGAAGTCGGTAGAAATAACTTCGCAAACCGTGTAGTTAATGAATGGAATAAGCTTCCTGCCGAGGCAGTGCAATGTAGTTCAGTTTGAAGGTTTAAGATTACAAAAAACACCTAAGCAAGATGTTGTAATGCCTGCCATTTATTTGATATTATTTGTTTATTTGTTTGTTATTATTAGTCTGTTTATTATGTGCTTGATTTTCACTTATTATTAGTTATATGTCAATTTATTATTATTTACTATTCACCTGTTTATTAACAATACCTATGCATTTATTTTATTATCATTTATATTATTATTTTTATTTATTTATTTATTCACTTATCTATTTATCTACCATTATTATATATTTTTTCGCATCCGACCTAGTAATGGACCAAAAGGTCTCCTGTCGGAATGCTCCGCCTTTGTAAATCTTTCGTAATCATTTGGTATCGTTTTGTCACACCCAAAAATTATATAACTGTATTCTTTGTAGCCAAGCTTATCGAACTGTTTATCGAGACCTGAACTTGAGAGATCTAGTCTTTCCAACTTGACTGCACGTTTGATGCCAAAGGGCGTAAAATCTCTAGAATCTATAAATTCTTTTAACTGGTCCGTTTTCTTCATGGTGACGTGCAGTCGTCATTCTACTCTTTAATCTATCGACATTGTTTGAAGGGTACAAGCGCTCACCCACGTGTTTTTCACTGGATATGATTTTGATTTTCAAGGTAACAGAGAGGAGGTAAAAAATGATCTGACATAACCAGTGATTGAAGGTGATTGAACCCTCAAATATGCCGTAACCAGTAAAGGTGCCAAATCTCACCGTATTCTCTGGCAACCCTTATTTATTGCGTAAGTATTGCATAAGTAGAAATAGAATCTGCTGCCACTTCCAGAATGTGATATAAACTCGGACAGTTACATCAGTAATACATGCAAGGGCTAAATTTTATATGAGCTGGTCCGACAATGTAATACCAACGTGCTAACAACTTTGACATCTAAAAATTATAAAACTGAATAACATTACAACGTTGGTAGAAACAGTTACTACATCATCACAGACGTGTCCGTGACCTTGAACGCTTGAACTATAGGAACCGTCATATAAATAATAATAATAAAATTAAAAATAGATAAATCAATTAATAAATTAATTAATTAGTAGATAATAAAATTAATAAATGCATAAACTGAAATATAAATGAATATATAAATAGATAAACAAATAAATAGATGAATAAGTAGATACATAACTAAATAAATGGAATAAATGAATGAATAAATTAGAAATAAATAAACAAAAAACACCAACACTACAATAACACTGCAACGTTGACAGTAACGGTATCAGATCATCACAGAGATGTCTGTACCCCTGAGTACCCGGTAAAGAAGAATCATAAGAAGACATCAATTTGCTAAGAATCTCCATAGACGTCCAGGTAGCCCTGATACTGCAAAATCTGATGTTATTGATAGCAATTCAGATTCATGTAATCTTGAAATCATATATATCTTGTTCTACTGACTTGTAGAACATTTTAGGTACTAGGAAACATTTTTCAACGCCCACTACAGGCGAGCAGGAAAGATCAAATGCCAGTGTACCAGCCAACCAGCTGCGTCGTCGACTACCCTGAGCTTGGGCAGTGTATGAGGTATAGATATTCTATAGAAGAGAAATGTAGACACGAATGCCCCCTTTATATTATTAAATGTTTAAAAAACATGATAGAAAAAATATATAATATAAATTGCATAATATAGAAAAATTTCTTGTGACACTTTTTTACTGTAGCACTGGTTGCGATTTAAGACTTAAACAATATATTACTTTACAAACCCTTCTCAGACTACTATTGCTTTATTCCACATATACATACTCTACCTATATCCAAATCTATACTTATTAACCTTCTGTGCATATTGACATGTACATACCTCTTTGCTAACGCCACCATTCTAGTTAATTTTGTTTTATCATAAGCTAGTACCTTAATGTTTTACTTCCCAATTACTTTTTGTTTTCTGTATTCCAACTTCTTATGGTCTGAACTCTTGTCAACATGCTTTGTCATCGTTACTCTCGTTGGTACACACTGGCAATATACATGGGAACGAAATGCATAAGAAATACTCACAGTATAGTTGCTAAAGTTCCGTGAATGAGTAACGTTGACAGAGGTGTCACTGTCCAGGATGGTGGAGTCTTCGCTGTCCCCAAGAGACCTTCCATATCCCGACTCCCTGGTCGACTGCGATTCATTTTCGTCCGGCTCGAAAGCTCCGTTCTGAAAGGCGGCAGAACCCGCATCAAGCCCTCGGACACCGAGCCCCAAGTCAACGTCGTAAAATATAGACTGGGACGGGACACCATCACTGTCGAATTCTTCTTCATGTAATCGGAGCTGTGGCCGCCATTTCAAATTTTGATTGTCACCACCAAGCACCCGCTGTGCAAACTCGTCTTCGAAGCTATCACAGCTGACACTGCGATCTCGGCCAGAGGCATTGTCGAGTGCAATGTTAGAGCTGTTGTTGGAAGAGTTGACAAATGGTTCCGCTTCTATTGTTGGGTAGCAGTTTGACACACAACAGTCCTTAAATGCTTGCAAGAAACAGAAGGGAAACGGACATTGGCTAGACATGGCGTTGAGGCTTGGAGTAGATTAGGCAGGAGTGGAAGGATAGGAGGGTTTATGCAGAAATAAAAATAGTGATCTTGGCGGGCTACAATTCACTGCGCGTTGGGGGCAGACCAGCTCTATCAGTTGAGGAATATGTCACAAAGTTCCACGTATTGCGCGTCACTCACTAATCTCTTCGAAAACAAAAACATTCAGCTATTTCACCATCATGAACTGGCATTTATAGAGAACATTATTTCGACTATAAATCCTGCGCAAGATTTTTTACACGTAAACTACGTGGCCGACGAGCGATGCAATACAAGAAAATCCAAGACGAAGAGATGCTGGATCAGCTCGGTTTCGGGCTTGGGTCGGTTCGAGCTAAGCTCAAGACTCGGGCTCTCACTTCTGCTCGAGATTCTAAGGACACAGTTAGCTAGCTAGCTAGCTGAGACCCACCACCACCACCACTTGGCAATACATATCACACTGCCATCTCGCGTCGTAGATACTGACACAGTCCACATCACACTATCAGTCTTATCTCTCCTGTTTTCCTAAGCCGCGGGTCTTATCGAGCAGACTATAAATAGAGAAAAAAGGAGTAATCAATTCACATGATATAACACTAATGATAGGAAATCCCGTCTTGCTTTTCATCCCCTGCTCTTGGAATGGAAAAAAGGAAGATAACGTCCGCTTCGTTAATAATAAGTTACGCTGATGCAATCCGATCACATATTGGCATAGGTGGCAATGTTGTCTGGGCAGCAAACAGGAGCAAGGTTATGATTAATCTCCCGCATCGAGTATTCTTTGTCTCATCTTGATGCAGTCAGTACTTGGAGGACTTTAGTGAAGCCCTAAGAACCAGAGGTACATAATATTATTCTATCACTCTAAAAAAGAATGTCAATGACCGTTGTGTACTCTTTGAGCCCAATCACAACAAGCTCACGACCTGTTTCCGACCACCGGCGACCAGGCTGATTTGTGCTGTTCCTCTGTTTATAAAAATAATTCAAGACGATGATGCAATTGGAATGAATCTCCCCCTTCATGAAGATGAATAGGAAATAGCCACCTGGCGCTAACCATGAGAGAAACAAAAATGCCACCGTCGAAGGTGGTCGGAAACAGGTCTTAAGTTTGGTGTGACTGGGGCTTTTCTACTACTTTCCTAATTTCTTCTTTACCACCTCTAGCGTGTTATTGGCCATAATGATAAAAATGCTAGTTATCGACGACGAATTATTGATACATAGATATGAAAAATTGCCATGTCAGCCTAACAAATTCTTCGGGGAAGATAGCTTGATTTTTAGTAGGAAAAAATCTGAACAGTTTGGCCGAGTGTCATATCTGGTGCAGGCAAGAACAACATTGTGTATACTAATCAGTCAACAGAGATAATCTTCGATATGGAAACGCAAGTATAGTAAATATTTCATACACTTCTCGTTATGTTTGTTGTTTCAAACGGCTGAGAACATATACAAATACCATAACTCTTGCAATAACCAATTGTTATGGGTGGAACCGACGTTGCCACAAATCGCCACTTTGTTTATCATGTCTTATCAAGAGGTCCCTTGAGCAAAAAGCACGGACAATATCGCTCAGCAGGAAAAGCCATAATGGTGCAACTTACCGCGTCCGACCACAGACGACTGCGTTCATCGCGCCCGTGCCATGCTGTGTCGGTGTGACGTAAGGACGCCGAGGTAGGCAGCTGCAGGTCGTGTTACCCTGCCTCGATAACACATATGCCTCTAAACGTCAACACTGCTGCAGTTCATTTTAAAAACAGGGTCACAAACACACTTGTAAATAGAAGTCGCATATTCATATTTACATCATATTTAACATAAACTGCAGTAGATAGAAATGAAGGAACTAGAAACATGATTTCGAGGTGGGACACGGTGACTACCCGTTAATAAATTCAAATATTTGTCTCGCGCAATGAGTCTTATAAAGAATAATGTACCGAAGAATTTCTCCTCAGAATTGCATATTCTTTCACTTCTTCAAACATATGACATAATGAGCATTACACCATGGATTAAACAAGTATTTGACACATACGATTCCAAATTTATTATCAATTACATTTAGAAATAATCGTAACGACCTATATTTAGCGCACACTTCGACAAGCCACTTTCAACTACTAGGCTAGGCCTCCTTTTCTCGTGCCCTCCTTTTCTCTACCTCCTCTATGACTCCACCTTTTCAACACAACATTGTCAGCAAGGAGAGAAACGTTGGTTATAATCGATGGAATATAAATACAATATTTCAGCAGGTGTAAATATATATTTAGGATTTTTTTTTTTTTTTAACGAGGGAAAGGGATACCCAACACCAAGCTCTCGAACGATGTTCAAGTGTCTTAAGATCTCAACAAGTCCAAGTATCGTGGGGTATTCAATTCATTCATGTAATATAAGTACAATATTTCAGCAGGTGTGAACATATATTTGGGGTCTCTCTCTCTCTCTCTCTCTCTCTCTCTCTCTCTCTCTCTCTCTCTCTCTCTCTCTCTCTCTCTCTCTCTCTCTCTCTCTCTCTCTCTCTCTCTCTCACATTTTTTTTTTTTCCGTGGGAACGTGATACTCCACCCCAAGCTCTCGAACGACGCTTGAATAAAGATCTCTATAGATACAAGTGTCGTGGAACATTCAGTTTATTCAGCTGAGAAGGACTCATCTGTATGGAAAATATTGATATTTATCTCGAGACTATTTTGATGAACCCTCTCATTGCTATTTTAGCTGCTGCCAATCGATTTTATTCAGTTGAGAGGAACTCCTCTGCAGTGAAAGGCTTCAGGAGCGTAGTGCCTAACAGTCTTTGGAGTTCCTCCAAGTTTCTCTGCTGGCTCGCTTTGGATCAACACAAATAAAGTCTCACTGAAAGACTGTCACACACACAAACAGCCAGGATTCCTCTTCCTTCTTCTTTGGTATCTGTTTTTCCAAGCACAGTGATCTTTTTTGTTCGTGATGGGACCCACCTTGAATCCAATGGGAGAACCAACAAGATGTAGAGGTGGAGAAACACTAGCAAGACTGGACCTGATCTAAATTAATTTGATGTGACCGACTCTAAAATACCAGTGTCTTAAAAAGTTAATTTGATTATGCCACCCTCGAGTTTAACTTGGAAATAGGATAAGTAGAAGTAGGATGAAAAATAGGATAATTGAAGAGTCGTACGGAGAATGTATACACAGTTTTACCAAAGCAAACTATACATAACTGAAATTTTTCCTTGAAAAAACTGACTGAAAAGCGTTCAAAAATATAAATGGAGTAGAACAGATGTGGAAAATCAAAACATTCAACAACCTGACTGGAAAAAAAAGAGGTAAAAAAATAAATGAAAGAAAATCTCAATAATGGACCAGTTTGACAGAAAGTACGAGATAAAAAAAAAAAAGATAAGGCATAAGGGAGGTGGAGAAATAGGAGAAAATATAGACAAAGGAAGAATACAAGAGAATTAGAAAAGAATCTAATGGAATTAGAGGAGAGGAAGAAAGGAACTTCGAAAGGAGTGTAACTGACAAATATGAATATGAACCAAACCTGTTCTTTAGATTTGTAAATGACAAACCAAAATTTAGAGGAGTCACCAAGCTAAAAGCAAATGAGTAAGTATATGAGGAGGCTAAAAAACCCTGAAATAATGAATAAAAATTTCTAATTAGTATTCATCAAGAAAGAGGATTTCAAGGGGAAAAGAAGTTGTATTAAGCAACATAAAACAGGGGGTCCGAAAAGTAAATAAATTACTCAAAATTTTAGACGTGGGTCCTTGTGATCAGATGGGATGTCGAATAGGCTTCTCAAAGACTACAGAGAACAACTGATAGATAAGATACACGAAATGATTGCATATTTTCTTGAGGGATAGTGTCCCTATTTTAGAAAAGGCAAATGTGGTACTAATCTATAAAGGAATAAATAGAGAGGAATCTCTTAGTTATAGAACGGTATCCTTGTCCAGTACGATAGACCAAATGTATAAAAGAACTGTCCAAACTGGTGGATAAAATACACGGGAGAAATGGAAGTCTTGATAAATAATAGATTATAATAATATAATAATAATGAATAAATCTAATAAATAAATTAATATATATTTATAAATTTATAATAGATAAGTCAGTCAAAAATAAATTATAATAATATAATAATAATAATAAATAAATAATAATAAATAAAATAATAAATCTCTTAGTTATAGAACAGTATCCTTGTCCAGTACGATAGCCCAAATTTATGAAAGAACTGTCGAAAACCGGTAGATAAAATACTCGGAGGAAATGGGATTCTTGATAAATAATAAATTCAGTTTCAGAAAAGAAAGGCCCTGTGTAACAAATGTACTAGGTCTTTTTCAGAGAAGATTTTATTTGCTGCAACAGTGAAATGCTCGGACGGACAATGTGTATTTAGATCTGGAAAAGTATTCCAATACGGTGTTACACAGAAGACTAATGTGGAAGTTGGAAAATGTTAAAGGACTCAAAGGGAGCATCCTGCAATAAATAAAGGGTTTTCTGAAATGCAGAATCATGAGAACAATAGTGAAATATGTAATGTCGAATTGGGGGGAGGTAGTGAGGCATTTATTTAAAGGGTTCGGTGCTAGTGTTTGTAATGTTCTTGATATACGTCATTGGCATAACAGATTAAACAAGCAACTATGTAGTGAGAACTGCAAACTGCTACAGGAGGAGCCAGACAGGGTTTACAAATATAGTCAGTTGTGAAATATAAAATTTGATACAATATATATATATATATATATATATATATATATATATATATATATATATATATTATATATATATATATGCGTGAAAAGACCGTTATGTAATTATGGAATGGTTGATGGAAAGCAATGCCGGAAGCATATGCTAGTTTATGGATTCTAATAGCTCAAATGATCAAAATGAGAACTACGAAGTGATGCAAAGGTAAAAAAAATAAATAGAATGATGATAAAAGATATACACATAATCAACAATCAGCTATTCTTTCAATATATACATACATAAATACATACGTACAATACATACATATGTACATATATATATACATACATAGATACATACAATACATACATATATATATACATAGATACATACAATACATACATACATACACACATAAAGCATGCATACATACATAGATATATAGCTATCTCTCTCTCTAGCTATCTACTTATCTATCTATATAACAACAGACCTCTTCCTCTCTACAAGGGGGTAGCCAGCCAAGGCGTTCACGCAACCTCCACACCCTCCACCCCCATTCAACACCCACCTGCTTCTCCTCCCATCTTAACTCTTTGTGGATGTAGGGCCATCCTTGCCCACCCATCCCCATCCCCGAACTGCCTAGACCAGAAAAAAATGCAGCAAAACACAACAATTCCACAGCAGGACCCGACAGCCGGAGCTGGTTTACCCCTACAGCTTCATTACATGGCGACCCTCCCTCTTCATCAATTCAGGAGTCATTAGAAAATCCACTTCAATTTACTATCAATTCACAATCACTCTCGAATGTGAAGTACTTTATCAAATGCCCTCTCTTGGTCCAGGTACACGCAGTCCACCCAACCCCCTCTCTCTCTCTCTTGCAGCAAATCAGTCACTCTCGAGTAAAAGCTTAAAAGGTTTTGTGCATATGACCTTCCAAATTCGAAGCCAAACTGACTGTCAGAATGTTCATCTTTTCAAGATATTTGATCCATCGATCTTTCACAATCCTTTCACATAATTTCACTGTTGTGCTGGTTAGTGATACTAGCCCATGATTTAGTGGTGTTTCCCTGTTTCCACCTTTGTAAATTGGCACCACGTTTGCCCTTTTCCAATGAAGCGGCACGATACCCCAATTCATTGAACATGCAATAAGACTGGATCTTGTCCGCTAATTCTTCCTTACATTCTTCGAATATCCAGTTTGAGATTCCATCAGGTCCTGAAGCTTTTGACACATCCAGTGATCCCAAGAGATTGAGCACTTCCCTCACTTCTACATTTGTATCTGCTAAACCTTGTTTTTTTTTTTTTTTTTTTTTTTTGCTCCCCTCACTTTTCTAAAAAAAAAAAAAAAAAAAATGCGTTTTTTCGTGAAGACCAATTGGAAACTTTCATTCATTATTTCTGCCCGAGCTGAGGCCTCTTCGAAGACCTCACCACCCACTATTAATTTGATGGTTTCTTCCCTGTGACTCAATTTACCATTTACAAACCTACAAAACAGTTTTGGTTCATCTTTGCATTTATCTACTACACCTCTTTCAAAATTTCTTTCTTCCTCCCTCCGAATTCTTGTATAGTCATTCTTAACTTGATTGTAAGCTTCTTTTGTTTTGTTTCTTTTCTTCTTCCATTTTCCCACAATCTCACATTTTGTTAAAACAATCCTGTTTCTCCCTTTTCCTTTCTCTCGTCATTGGCACATGTTTGTTCACTTCCCCGTTGTAAATGTCAAGAAATATTCCCCATTTCCTCCTTAATCTTGTGGTATTTATGAATTCCCAGTTTGTTTCTTCAAAGAATTTTTTCAACCCTAAGTAATCTAATTTCCTAAAATTCAGTCTCCATTGCTTGTGTGATTCATTCCTTAGCTCTATTTCCTCATCCTCCAGCTGAAGTTTAGTTGGCAAAGGTAGATCAAGGAACTGATGATGTCTGGCTCTTTGGTTAGTATCAGATCTGATATTGTGGAAGTGTCGTTTCCTCTTATCCGAGCCATTTCCTTTACCCATTGTGTCATTGTGTTTTCCATTGTTATACTCAACAGTGTATTTTCCCAGGAATCTGCTTTGCGCTTGTTTTCCATTACTTCCCATTCCTCCTAGTGTGTGTGTGTGTGTGTGTGTGTGTGTGTGTGTGTGTGTGTGTGTGTGTGTGTGTGTGTGTGTGTGTGTATTCACCATGGTCTTTGGATCACATGTTGGACTCGTGACCGACAGCTATTTCCCTCCCGGAAGAGAGCTCAGAGCTCGTATGACCGATCTATGGGTAATGCTGTGACCTTACACGCACACATACCCTCAATTCCCCGCCCACGAGAGTTGGAGTAACAACCCGTAGCGCAGTGATACTGAAATTATTTCAGCCCTGGGAGGGATGTGTGCGTACATCTGCGGTAGAGTTTACCCTTTAACATATATGTTCGGGAATGAGGACACCTAATATATCATAATATCTAAACACAATCGAAAAGGTTGGCCATCTTGAATTTTCACCCCCACCCCAGCACACACTGACACACACACACACACACACACACACACACACACACACACACACACACACACACACACACACACACACACACACCACACACACACTTAGATAAAGAAACAGTGTGTGCAAATAATATTCAAGATTTTAAGAAAAAAAAACTTGATGCTGAAAGATACAAAGACGGGTTACCACGAGCATAGCTCCCTTCCCGTGTAATACAATTAGGTAAATACAACTAAGTAAACACACACACACACACACACACACACACACACACACACACACACACACACACACACTTCAACGAATGGACGGCTTAGAAGACGTTCTGAAGAAAAGTGAAGTCTGTGGATCCCAACGCAAAGAGAAGTGCCTAGTGTTTTTGCAGGGTGGGGGGGAAATTGCTCGTGGAGTAGTGGGAACGTAGGGAAAGAGGAAAAGGGGAGGGATTACTGAGGGAAATGGAAGGAAATGAGGAGGGAGTAGACTTTGACCAGCCAGACAAGCGGAAGGTAAACAAAAGACTTAGCGAGGATCAAATGTCTAATAAAAATGTAAAGATTAGAAGTATAGAGAGGAGCAATACAGAAGAAAGTGACGAGAATATGTTCCAGGGATTTAAAGAGGGTGGGGGGACACAACCCCCCCCCCCCCCCGACTGATAAGACTAGAGGAGAGAGTTGATAAGGTGATCGAGGACTTGGAGCGTAAGTTAGGTAACGTAGACTCCATTTTTCAAAGAATTGAAAGGTTGGAACAACTAGAGAAGGCTAACAGAAACTTAACTGAAGAAGTAGAGGACCTAAAAAGACAGTTAGGAAATGTAAAGGAGGAGAATGAGAAATTGAAGAAGAATAGTAATGAAAACAGAGAGAAACTAGCTACAGAAGCTAAAAATTGGAGAATAACTCAAGAAGGGAATAAGGTTTCATTCACTGACATAGTCAAACAGCAATTGAAAGAACATAATGAAGACTCAGTTATTAAAGTGATGAGACAGAAGGAGAATATAGTAAGAGAATTAGCTGACAAAAAGAAATGTATAATTATATTAGGAATGGAAGAGAAACATAACCCAGATAGAACTGCAAGAATCAAGGAGGAAAATGAAAGAGTAAGCAGTTTATTAAAATTAGTCCAGGAAGATGAACCAGAAATTATAAAGGAAATTGAGGAAAAATTCAGACTCGGAAAATATAGTACAGATAAGACCAGACCAATTAAGATTAAATTCAGGTCACAAACAACAGCAGAGAAAATTCTATCCAAGACAGGGAAACTAGCAACAAATGATCAATATAAAAAGGTATGGATAAAAAGAGAAATGAATAAGGAGGAAAGAGAGGCAGAAAAGCAGAAAAGAATTGAAGCTAAGGCAAAAAACGAGGAAAGAACGGAGTCAGAGAAAGAGAGATTCTATTGGAGAGTAGTGAACATGAAAATAAAGCAGTTCGACATACTAAAGAAAAACATAAGGGAAACAGAGAATACAATGGAAGTGGCAGAAAACTAAGAGTGTCTTACACAAATATAGATGGATTGATAACAGGATTGAATGAACTGAATGATTATTTGAAAGAAAAAGAACCGGACATAATGGGAATTGTAGAAACAAAATTAAATGGCCCACTACCACCCAACAGTGTAGGACATGATACATACAATTATTGGATTAGAAACAGAGAGAAAAAACAAGGGGGTGGAGTTATGTTCCTGACTAAGAAGGATATAAACGTGAAAGGTGTCATATATGGAAAGAATACAGTAGAGATGATTATGATAGAAGTGGAAGACCGAGATAAGAAGAGCAGAAAATTTGTGATAAATTATGTGCCTCCGAAAACAGCCTCATGGGAGGAGAGTGAACATAAAAGTATGTTAGAGGACACAAAGATAGCATTAACTAAAATAATGGAAGACGGAGGAAGAATAGTTATGATGGGCGACTTTAATTGCAAAGAAATCTGCTGGGAAGAAATGACAGTAAAGAGTGGTGATGACTCATGGGGAAATGCTCTACTTGAGATGATTACTGACCATTCAATGACACAATGGATACAAGAGAACACTAGGTATAGAAATGAAGAAGAACCATCGAGGCTAGACTTAATAATTACATCTGAACCTAGAATAGTGGACAAGATTGAATATAAAACACCAATAGGTAAAAGTGACCACATATTGATTGAACTGGAACTTAATGAAGAAAAATATATGAAAAGAAATGAACAATATAGAAAAGGAAGAATGATGTATGAAAAAACAAACTTTGATAAAATAAGAGAATTCTTCCAACAAGAAAACTGGGAAGAAATATACAAAGAAGAAACAACAGTGGAAGAGAAATGGAATATTTTGACAAAAATTTACAAAAAAGGAGTGGAAAGTATGTCCCAAGACAAAAACAAGAAAAAGAATATGTAAAATGCTGGTACAACAAAAGTTGTAGGGAGTTAAAGGACAAAAGAGACAAAGCCTGGAACAGATGGAAAAAAGACAGAAGACCTGAAAAATGGAAAATATATACTGATTATAGAAATGAATATGTACAAAAGTGCAGAGAGGAAAAAAGAAAATATGAAAAAGATGTTATAGAAAAGTGTAAAGATCAACCAAAACTATTCTACAGATTTGTAAACAATAAACTGAAAAACAAACAAGACTTAGAGAAATTAAGACAAGGAGTTGAATACACTGAGGAAATGGAAATGGCAGAAATTATGAACAAACATTTTAAATCAGTGTTTACAAGGGAAAATATACAACCTGAAGAGATTGAGTGGAAGGAAAAAGTCCCCCCTATGGAAGAAATAGAAGTAACAAAGAATGAAATATTGACACACTTGGGTAATTTTGATGTCAGAAAATCGCATGGGCCAGATGAAATAGCAAACTGGATTCTGAAAGAATGCAGGAATGAACTGGCAGACAAAATACATAGCATAATAAGCAGTTCCTTAAAAGAAGGAAAAGTTCCAGAAGATTGGAAAAAAGCAAATATAGTACCTATATATAAAGGAGGAAATAAAGAAGAACCTACCAACTATAGACCAGTCTCTCTAACAAGTACAATAGCAAAAATATGTGAAAGAATTATCAAAAGTAGATGGGTAAAATACTTGGAAAAAAACAACGTACTAAATCCAAGACAATTTGGATTCAGACAAGGACGATCATGCGTCACCAATTTAATATGTTTCTATTCAAGGCTAATAGATATAATACAAGAAAGAGATGGATGGGCTGATTGTGCATTTCTAGACCTAAAAAAAGCTTTTGACAAAGTACCACATAAGAAGTTGCTTAAGAAATTAGAATATGAAGGAGGAATACAAGGTAAATTGCTAAATTGGATGGAAGACTTTTTGCAAGAAAGAAAAATGAGAGTAGTGATAAGAGATCAGCACTCAAAATGGAATGAAGTAATAAGCGGTGTCCCGCAGGGAACAGTTCTGGCCCCAATAATGTTTGCTATATATATTAATGATATGGATGAAGGAATTGAAAGCTATATGAGCTTCTTTGCAGATGATGCAAAATTACTGAAAAGAGTGAAAAATGAAGAAGATTGTGAATCACTACAGAGAGATCTAAATAAAGTACAAGAATGGAGTAGGAAGTGGGAGATGGAGTTCAATACAAAAAAGTGTAGTATAATGGAATTTGGAAAAAGCAAAAACAGAATAACAGGATCATATAATTTGAGAAAAGAAGGAATAAAAAAAGTAGAAAATGAGAAGGACCTGGGAGTCATTGTTATGAATAATATGTCACCTGAGAAACATATAAATAAGATTTTTGGAGAAACTTATAATTTAATAAGAACAATCAAAGTGGCATTTACATACCTGGATGAAGAAATGGTGAGGAAAATCCTCATCACCCTGATAAGACCAAGATTGGAATATGCAGCAACGATATGGTCACCAAGTACAAAAAAATGTATAAAAAAACTTGAAAGAATACAAAGAGCAATTACAAAACTGGCACCAACACTCTCAAAACTATCATATGAAGAGAGACTACAAAAACTTAAACTACAGACACTAGAGCAAAGAAGAGAGAGAGGAGATTTGATAGCTATTTACAGAATCATGAAAGGCATAGAAATTACTGATAGAGAGAATCTGATAAAATGGGATGACAGAAATACAAGAGGACACGGAAAGAAAATAAAAAAAGACAGCTATAGAAGAGATTTTAAAAAGAACAGCTTTCCTCACAGAGCAATAGACAGTTGGAACAAGTTAGATGAGAAAGTGGTGTGTGCAAAAACAATACATGAATTTAAAAATAGTTTAGATAAAATGAGATATGAAGACGGGACCCCACGAGCATAGCTCCCCTTCCCGTAAAATACAACTAGGTAAATACACACACACACACACACACACACACACACTTCAACGAACGGACGGCTTGGAAGACGTTCTGAAGAAAATTGAAGATTGTGGACCCCAACGCAAAGAGAAGTGCCTATTGTATTTACAGGGTGGGGGGGAAATTGCTCGTGGGGTAGTGGGAAGGTAAGGAAAGAGGAGAAGGGGAGGGATTGCTGGGGAAATGGAAGGAAATGAGGAAGTGGAGGACTTGGCCCAAGCAGACCGCCGAAAAGTAAACAAACGACCGCAAGCCCAACTGGGAGACGACGAAATGTCTAATAAGAATGTAAAGATTAGAAGTATAGATAGGAGCAATACAGTAGAAAGTGATGAGAATATTTTCAAGGGATTTAAAGAGGGTGGGGGGACACAACCCCCACCCCCCGACTGACAAGACTAGAGGAGAAGGTTGATAAGGTGATTGAGGACTTGGAGCGTAGGTTCGGTCATATGAACACCATTTTACAGAGGGTTGAAAGATTGGAAGAACTAGAGAAGGCGAATAAAAACTTAACTGATGAAATAGAAGACCTAAAAAGACAGTTAAGAGATGTAAAGGTGGAGAATGAGGAATTGAAGAAGAATAGTAAAGAAAACAGAGAGGCAATAGCTAAAGAAGCTAAGAATTGGAAAGCAACCCAAGAAGGAAATAAGGTTTCATTCACTGACATAGTCAAACAGCAATTGAAAGAACATACTGAAGACTCAGTTATTAAAGTGATGAGACAAAAGGAGAACATAGTAAGAGATTTAGCAGACAAGAAGAAATGTATAATTATATTAGGAATGGAAGAGAAACACAACACAGATAGAACCACAAGAATCAAAGAGGAAAATGAAAAAGTAAGCCAATTACTAGAGTCAGTTCAGGAAGATGAACCAGAAATTATGAAACAAATCGAAGAGAAATTTAGACTCGGAAAGTATAGCACACATAAGACCAGACCAATTAAGATTAAATTCAAGTCACAAACAACGGCAGAGAATATCTTATCCAAAACAGGGAAACTAGCAACAAGTGAACAATATAAAAAGGTATGGATAAAAAGGGAAATGAATAAAGAGGAAAGAGAGGAAGAAAAGCAGAAAAGACTTGAAGCTAAGGCAAAAAACGAGAACAGAACGGAGTCAGAGAAAGAGAGATTCTATTGGAGAGTAGTGAATATGAAACTAAGGAAGTTCGACATACAAAAGAAAAACATAAGGGAAACAGAGAACACAATGGAAGTGGCAGAAAACTAAGAGTGTCTTACACAAATATAGATGGGTTAATAACAGGATTGAATGAGCTGAATGATTATTTGAAGGAAAAAGAACCGGACATAATGGGAATTGTAGAAACAGAATTAAAAGGCCCACTACCACCCAACAGTGTAGGACATGATGCATACAATTATTGGATTAGAAACAGAGAGAAAAAGCAAGGGGGTGGAGTTATGTTCCTGACTAAGAAGGATATAAACGTGAAAGGCGTCATATATGGAAAGAATACAGTAGAGATGATTATGATAGAAGTGGAAGACAGAGATAAGAAGAGCAGAAAATTTGTGATAAATTATGTGCCTCCAAAAACAGCCTCATGGGAGGAGAGTGAACATAAAAGTATGTTAGAGGACACAAAGATAACATTAAACAAGATAATGGAAGAGGGAGGAAGAATAGTTATGATGGGCGACTTTAATTGCAAAGAAATCTGCTGGGAAGAAATGACAGTAAAGGGTGGAGACGACTCATGGGGAAACGCTCTACTTGAGATGATTATTGACCACACAATGACACAATGGATACAGGAGAACACTAGGTATAGAAATGAAGAAGAACCATCGAGGCTAGACTTATTAATTACATCTGAACCTAGAATAGTGGACAAGATTGAATATAAAACACCAATAGGTAAAAGTGACCACATATTGATTGAACTGGAACTTAATGAAGAAAAATATATCAAAAGAAATGAACAATATAGAAAAGGAAGAATGATGTATGAAAAAACAAACTTTGATAAAATAAGAGAATTCTTTCAACAAGAAAACTGGGAAGAAATACACAAAGAAGAAACATCAGTGGAAGAGAAATGGAATATTTTGAAAAAATTTACAAAAAAGGAGTGGAAAAGTATGTCCCAAGACAAAAACAAGAAAAAGAATATGTAAAATGCTGGTACAACAAAAGTTGTAGGGAGTTAAAAGACAAAAGAGACAAAGCCTGGACCAGATGGAAAAAAGACAGAAGACCTGAAAAATGGAAAATATACACCGGTTATAGAAATGAATATGTACAAACGTGCAGAGAGGAAAAGAGAAAATATGAAAAAGACGTCATAGAAAAATGTAAAGATCAACCAAAACTATTCTACAGATTTGTAAACAATAAACTGAAAAACAAACAGGACTTGGAGAAATTAAGACAAGGGGGAGTTGAATACACTGAGGAAATGCAAATGGCGGAAATTATGAACAAACATTTTAAATCAGTGTTTACAAGAGAGAACATACAACCTGAAGAGATTGAATGGAAAGAGAAAGTCCCCCCTATAGAAGAAATAGAAGTATCAAAGAATGAAATATTGATACACTTGAGTAATCTTGATGTCAGAAAATCGCATGGACCAGATGAAATAGCAAACTGGATACTGAAAGAATGCAGGAATGAACTGGCAGACAAAATACATAGCATAATAAGCAGTTCTTTGAAAGAAGGAAAAGTTCCAGAAGATTGGAAAAAAGCAAACATAGTACCTATATATAAAGGAGGAAATAAAGAAGAACCTACCAACTATAGACCAGTCTCTCTAACAAGTACAATAGCAAAAATTTGTGAAAGAATTATCAAAAGTAGATGGGTAAAATACTTGGAAAAAAACAACGTACTAAATCCAAGGCAATTTGGATTCAGACAAGGACGATCATGCGTCACCAATTTAATATGTTTCTATTCAAGGCTAATAGATATAATACAAGAAAGAGATGGATGGGCTGATTGTGCATTTCTAGACCTAAAGAAAGCTTTTGACAAAGTACCACATAAGAAGTTGCTTAAGAAATTAGAATCTGAAGGAGGAATACAAGGTAAATTGCTAAATTGGATGGAAGACTTTTTGCAAGAAAGAAAAATGAGAGTAGTGATAAGAGACCAGCACTCAAAATGGAATGAAGTAATAAGCGGTGTCCCGCAGGGAACAGTACTGGCCCCAATAATGTTTGCTATATATATTAATGATATGGATGAAGGAATTGAAAGCTATATGAGCTTCTTTGCAGATGATGCAAAACTACTGAAAAGAGTGAAAACTGAAGAAGATTGTGAATCACTACAGACAGATCTAAATAAAGTACAGGAATGGAGTAGGAAGTGGGAGATGGAGTTCAATACAAAAAAGTGTAGTATAATGGAATTTGGAAAAAGCAAAAACAGAATAACAGGATCATATAATTTGGGAAAAGAAGGAATAAAAAAAGTAGAAAATGAGAAGGACCTGGGAGTCATTGTTATGAATAATATGTCACCTGAGAAACATATAAATAAGATTTTTGGAGAAACTTATAATCTAATAAGAACAATCAAAGTGGCATTTACATACCTGGATGAAGAAATGGTGAGGAAAATCCTAATCACCCTGATAAGACCAAGATTGGAATATGCAGCAACGATATGGTCACCAAGTACAAAAAAATGTATAAAAAAAACTTGAAAGAATACAAAGAGCAATTGCAAAATTGGCACCAACACTCTCAAAACTATCATATGAAGAGAGACTACAAAAACTTGAACTACAGACACTAGAGCAAAGAAGAGAGAGAGGAGATTTGATAGCTATTTACAGAATCATGAAAGGCATAGAAATTACTGATAGAGAGAATCTGATAAAATGGGATGACAGAAATATAAGAGGACACGGAAAGAAAATAAAAAAAGACAGCTATAGAAGAGATTTGAAAAAGAACAGCTTTCCTCACAGAGTAATAGACAGTTGGAACAAGTTAGATGAGAAAGTGGTGTGTGCAAAAACAATACATGAATTTAAAAATAGTTTAGATAAAATGAGATATGAAGACGGGACCCCACGAGCATAGCTCCCCTTCCCGTAAAATACAACTAGGTAAATACACACACACAGTATCCAAACCCAAGCGATCTATCGAACATCGATATCACAAAAAAGACTCATCACCGTTATCAATGCATCACACTGATGCCACTTAATCTAAGGCTGCAAGTCATGCTGTGTCTAAGGATGATAGAGAATATCCTATATTTCCGCAATGGAATATAACATTAATAATAATCTTTATAAGCATGCAGGGCTAAAGATTGTTTATCATTGTCTATGTAATGTAATGACTAAAATGTGACAAAATAACCCAGTGTTGGAGTTAAATGTAATAAATAAATAATTTGATCGTAGTAACTGAGATTGTGCCTTCATACAACCATCGTTACATTATTTTATAATTTTACCGTATGATGACTATTCTATTTATATACCAAACATTTATATACTTAAACATCTAAATTTGCAGAGAGAGAAAATGACTGTTACAGAAGTGTGCGTCGTATAACGTCATCACAATTTGAACCATTTTATATCCATTGCGGTACCATTGTATATTTAATTAGTCTTAATATATTACCATTCTATATTCTGTGTCAAGTAACCCTTGTTTTAGAGGAATGCAATGTTCTAGAGAAATGGACTGTGACAGTGACCATTATCTAGTCATTTCTAAAATAAGAATCAGATTAAAAATTGAAAGTAATCTTACTGCTGGACAGAAGTTTGATGTTAAGAAGCCAAATATAGAGCAGATAAGAGCATAATATTAAATCAACGTTTGAAATAGATTTTCGGTACTAGAGAATACTTACGAGGAAGAATTGAATGTAGAAGACAAGTGGAAAGAAATAGAGATAATTGTAAAAGAAGCAGCAGAACAGACTCTGAGATCTAAAGACAGGCAAGAAACAAATGGTTTGATGATGAGTGTGAAATAGTTGATTTTATCAAGAAAAATAGCTAAGACCATTAACTTACACCAAACTTACCTGTTTCCGACCACCTTCGACCGAAAATCAAGTGATCGATCGGCAACATAAAACCTATGCAAGAAATTGAAATAGGAAAAGTTAATGTGGTTGATAAGATGAAAATCTATTTGATGGGACTATTCAGTGTGTTGTAATATATCTATCTATCTATCTTATTACCGACTACCAGCGACTTCCAAAGACTACTTGCAACTTGCCGGCGACCAGGTGGTCGCCGGTGGTCGGAAACAGGTCGTAAGCTTGGTGTGACTGGGTTCTTAGATAACCAATGAAGGAAAGGAAGAATTAAGCTAAACATTATGTAATAAAACAAGAAAAGCTAATAGAGTAATCAAAAGGAAGAAAAGACAACAGCTGAATTCAAAATTAGATAGAATAGATCAGGATGCTTACCTTCCTCTTGATTAAAGTTTGAGCATTTGTCAGATATATCGCCAGACGAAACTTCTCCATTGTCCTTGATCCTAGCACAAATTATGTTTTTCAATACCCCCTAGATTTCCTCCTCTTGCCTCTATAGCTGATTTTATACCGTCCCTCCATATTTCTTCCATACCCTACCCTCCACATGTTCTTCAAATAAATGGTAAAACCTCAGTTTTCTAAGTAACCGAAACGGTTGCAACAACACTATCTCTGGCATGTAGGTACACTAACTATGAACACAAATTCATTTTCCAAAAGCCTACCCTTAAATCACAGCTGTTAATTTATTTATTGTCAATTGTGCATATATTTTAGTGACCTTTGATTGATGTATAGCATAATTGTGTTTTACTTTTTGTGCATAATCAACAATTCTTGAAAGTTCCATTAAATGCATGAATGTTCTTTAGGAGACGCTGTCGATATTCCAGAATGATGTCACTGCTAGATAGCATATACACACATATACATATCATAACTGACATTCCTGTTTATACTAGTGTTTTGTAAACTCGACTGGAGTGTGCGCCACTGTTACTTGTATTACTGTTAAAATATGTCTACAACAATTTATTCAACAGGGTTTACTGAATTCCTGAAAATACACTACCACTAGACTTTACACAACAATTCATCCGAGGGAAACCAGTTCAGTTTGGTTATGAACTATGGGCAGTATTGCTACAACTTCGATATGTATTGTGGTAAATCATCAGATAATGAATAATTTATTATTTATTGCTTGGCTCCAAAGTTTTTGTTCTCAAAATGCTCGCAGCTGTAGAGAACCCATGCTCTCACACAATATTTTTTAATAACTTATTCACTGACTATTCTTTGCTTGTCCAGTTACGAAATTTAGGATTCAAAACCACTGGGACAGAGGGAAAATCGACTTAATAAATTTCCTGTGATGGAATCAAAGCTAATAAAAAATTGTAACTTTTGATTACAGACTTTATGGCTATGAGGTAATCCTCGTTGTAAAATAGGTGGATAGCAATTATAGGGTGGCCAGACGCCCTCCTTTAGGCCAGATAGTCCTCCTTATGAGCACTTTGTCCTCTATCCGGCGCAACCTCACGCCGGACGTGCATTTGTCCTCCTTACTTGGGGTGTGACAAAAATAAATAAATAAATAAATAATCCTAGGTATACAATGATGCCGTCCAATTAAATTATTTGGGAGTACCCAGGCCAAGGTCAACGTCGGAACTCGGCATCCGTAGCCAGGAATTGCACAGGACCAATGTGGCATGATTCACATCTCATACATTGGGCTGCAGTCCTGATGTGGCCACGGTGCATTGTGGTTTGGCAATTAATCAATGAGGTTAAGGAGTCTGAAAATGCGAATAGAAAGAGGGCAGAAATACAAAAAGTAAAGGGCAGAAATACTAAAAGTAAAGGGCAGAAATACAAAAAGAAATAAACCTCTAGGCAATCAATGTGAGGATACAACTAGGTTTTGTTTGTGTTGTAACTTGGTAAGAAATACAGGTATTTGTTTTTTGTCGGTTTCATTAGAAGTGAAAAATATAATTCACTTTCAATTTTATATATATAATATATATATACATACATATATATATTATATATATATAATATATATATATATATATATATATATATATATATATATATATATGCAAAATAACCACAGGCGAAAGGAAACTTGTAGACAGTAAGTACTTTCGTAATATACGAAAGTACTTACTGTCTACAAGTTTCCTTTCTCTTGCGGTTATTTTGCATTTTTGTATCACGGTGATGTGATTGCTTGCATATATATATATATATATATATATATTTATATATATATATATATATCTATATATATATATATATATTTATATGCTGGTACATTGCTACAGGTTGTTGTAGTTTGAAAAATTAGTCACGGGTCTAGTTCCGAGTTCCTGAGTTTATTCCTGACCGGTTTCGCTCCAAACTGAAGAAGCATAGAGCGAAACCGGTCAGGAATAAACTCAGGAACTCGGAACTAGACCCATGACTTCTTTTTCCACCTTCATTACCATATATATATATATATATATATATATATATATATATATATATATATATATATATATATATACATATATATATATATGTATATATATATATATATGTATATATATATATATACATATATATATATATATATATACATATATATATACATATATATATATATATTACTGTATATTATAATCGTCGATAAGCAGTGTCCTTTTTGAAAATTTGGAAATGGCCACCCTTATAGCAAATGTGTTCCCGTTGTAACAAATTTCGACAGTTGAACCCACCAGAAAAGTACAACGTTGGCAACGAGAAACAAAGTCTAAAGGAAATGTTCCTCAACCAAATGTTCTTCGTGGATATGATAAAAGCATGGGAGGGGTTGATCAACATGAACAATTTGTTGGTAAGTATTTAGTTGCCATCAGATGATCAGAAGGAAAAAAATGGTATTGGCCTCAATTCCTTCGCATCTAAGATATGACTGATAAACGCTTGGATTACACATAGGTTTGTGCATGACAGGCTCTGTTGGATAAAAGAAGACTCAAGCCCGTCCCAAAAATCCAGATGTTATAATTGACAATAAGGAGCACTTCTTACAGAAGTGAAACCAACAACGGGGATACCAAAACAAAACCTATGTTGCGAAGCGAAGGACGTTTTGCGAGAATTAAGTGCATCGTGACCTTGTGTTGATTGCTTTATCCTTTATCATTGTAAACTGTAAACAATCACTTACAACTAAGAACTTACTTGATACTTGTTTTGAAAAATATCTAATATTGTAAAGTAGTAGATAGAACTTTATTTTCGTTAATGGTAATTATCTTTTATTTATTAACAATTGATAACATATAATGCCCAGTGTCCTCATTTGAGGACACCAAATATTTTGTTTATTGTAGTAAAGGTCGCCTTGACATTTCGGCATGTTTTTTCCTTGTTTACCTTCAAAATTTAGACAGAAATCGCACAATTAAAAACTGGATTGAAATGGGTTAAACATGCTCTCCTTCAAAGATTGCCAAAGTTTGTACAGTACTTCTCCCCACCCCCCAAAAAAAAAAGTCGGGTATCCACAATGCACCAATACAGAAGCAGCCTGGCAACACACCAATTTCCCAAAATGCGACCACCACGTGGAAGACACAACTCCTAATACTGCACTGTCCTTCACTTATTCCCGACAGCAACACAAAATATCTTCAGTGAGTGACTTTGAGCTGAAGTAGTGACTGGCAAGTTTACTGGGGGCTGCAGATCTTCAGCAAGAGAACTAGGGCATCAAATTGATTGATATGAGCAATGCCCAATATATATATATATGTATATAAACTGTAAATAAATAGTTCTATTTAGCTGAGGTGGTTCTCCCACCATTTCATAATTTAAACCTACTTTGCTTAATACACCTGTGACAGCAAATATATCCATATTTGTCCGAGGTTACACAGCAATATCTCAGTTGAGGGGAACCTTCTACAGGATAATAATGAGTGTCTGCATGTTGTGATCCTATGGAATGGATGTCTGAGATTACCTCCTTGGTACCCATCTCCACAACCAATTGACACCCTCACTTCCTCCCAGAGGTGAAGACCCAAAGATCTGTCACACTTTCCAAACTAGGACCAATACATCTGTCTTTTAATATTATATTAATTTTTTCACTTCCTTTTCACAAGAGCTTGAGAACAGGCAACTGTGGTCCTTTGATAACAATTGTTTCTTCAAATTTCAGACTGAAATCTCAGAGAATCAAAACAGCTGGCAATAGTTCTTGGACCCTTCTATTCACCTCTTCCTTTGACCTCTTGCTTCTCTCCTATCCTTGATCAAGTGATCTTCTCTTGTTAGTTTTACCCATACCCTTCATGTAGCACTTTTTTTTTTTAACATCTAAGTTGGTAGACAGTGCAGAGTAACCCAAAATAGTCAAATAGCTGGTACCAAAAGGCTGTACAAAAGAGTCAAGAAAGGAACAATAATCTCACCAGTATTATTCAACGTTTTCATAAGTGATCCCACACCAGATCTAGAACATAACACTAAAATCTTTGTAGATGACATGACCATATCAATCCAGCACGAGAACTACAAAATAGTTGCTAAGAAAATCCAAACTTGCTTAGTCTGACTAGAATAGTGGCTTGCACATAATAGAGTAGAGGCCACTCCTCAGAAATCACCAGTAACTTTTCTCACTCTTGACAACTATGAATCAAAGAACTATCCAATAGTAAGATTGAATAGTCAAATCTTTTTATTGGAAAAGAACCATAAAATCCAGGATCTCACTTTTCATGCTCACATGTCTAACCCACACATCAGTGACCTAACAGTAAAAATAAGAGAGAAAATAAACATAGTAAGATCATAAACAAACACTAGTTTTTGTCAGCAGAAGGAAACTAATCACAGTTCACAAACAGTTCTTGAGAACTACACTCAACTATGCTTCGTATACAGTATGGTACCCAACAATCAAAGAAACAAACACAGACATTACAAACCATACAAAATAAAGCATTGAGAATAATAACATGATACACCAAAACCACTCCTAAAGAACATCTACATACAGAAAAAAAAAAAAAAATCCTCATAGAACACCACATGCAAATAGACCATGCAAGATCTCTTAATCCTATCCACGCATCTCATCACATCATACAAGCACAACCAGCTGAATATAAGAAAAACTACACCAGTAGCATACTACACAAATATCTAGTTTACTACCACCCACACCACACAACCAAAATAAAACACAAACACTCAGATCACAAAACATGCACTTCAAGACTGACAAAAGCCAATATTTCTTTAAACTTCTTCAGACATTAGCCTAGCAGAAAAATCTCTTCCAAGAGAAATAAGAACTACACTAGTTTTACTACATTCAGGTCCCTATACAGTACTAAAACAATCAACATAGAATAGGCCAAGTCACAGAAACAAACTAATTAAGATGCAATCATCACACAGAAGACACCAAATACTTCATCCTACACTGCCCCACCCTAACTTTATCCTGATAACACAATATTGCTGAAGTTGAATGACTATGGACCAATTTATCAACTTTTGCTAGTTACCTGGAAAACATGGGTCTCATTTAAGAGATTTGGAGCAATGTATTGATTAAATGATTTATCTTATTATTATTACTGTCATTATTATTATTATTACCTTTTTCCTAATAATGGCAGGTCCAATGCATCTCATATCTCCTTGTGTGGTTCATTTGCTAGGCTGGAGATAAATTTGTTTGCTGCTCTTTTTATTCTCTCAATCTTATCTATGTCCTTCATTGTGTGGAGACCACACAAATGCTGAATACTCTAATCTGGGGTAGATTAGACCCTCTACAGTTTTTGTATATCTCTTCCCATTAATGACAAACCACTTTTATTTTCATAAACAGTCTGTATGTATTGCCCACATTTGTTTTTGCATGCTTGTTGGGTGAAAAAATAGCCATGATCAACTTTCCCAAATCCCTCTCTTTTGATTCGTAATAAATTCATTTCCCATTGTGTAAATCATTGACAGTATCTACATTTACCATTTCCAATCATTTGTATTTTTGGCACAAATTTATTTTCACACTTTGCTCCATTCATATATTCTGTTCTGTGGTAATTGTTGTTAAGGGAATGGCATTGGTTACCTTGAGCTACGGCAATTTCCCGAAAGCTTGTTTAATTTTCGAATCGGGATTCTTTCCTGTAACGTCGTACCACACTATCGTAATTTTAATTGATATTATTAAACTCCCCTCCCTCTTTATTAATTATTTAAGCCTATGTTGTAATTTGATTAACAAATTGGGAACTTGAGAACTTACTTGAAGTATCAGTTGTCCCGTGGCTTCGAAACCATTTTTTGAAGGCTCGTTAGAACTCCTGCCGAACAAGACTAACTTTCTGTCCCGGTATGTCAGACTAGGTTCAACCCTGGTACCAGTGACAAGCCACCAGAAGGACAATAAAACCTTGGCAAGGATCTACAGCCATCGAAGCCTCAAGCTTGTATATTAATTCTAACGATTTGTTAGAGAACTCAAACAGGTAAGTTCTCTAATGTTCTGTTTTGTTCAATTAATTACAACAGTTCAGATATTTTTGTAACAATTTGCAATTTCCTCCATCTTCTATTTTCATGATCTTTGCTTCATCTGCAAACATGTTAGTGTAATTTGTAACATATATTGTGTCATTTACTGCTTCTGTCACCAGCTTATAATAGTAGTAGGAGGGGAGCATTTGTCTCTTGTCAGCTTTCCTTGTGTGAAAAGATTGAGCAATATAGTTGAAGTTAGAGATCTTTGGCCTGGTATTGACTGAATGTCAACCCTTTGGGACTGCACTTCCAGGTTCTGAAGATGGGTGGCTGGGAGATGATTCTCTCTGATATGTCTCACAGGACCGCCACTTGGAAGTACAGTACCCCTCACTGGTCCCATGTTCCTCCTACTAGTCGGTGACAGAAATATTCCTACATTTACACAGCCTAAATAGTGGTCGAATATTGCTTTACAGAGAGATCTATGGAAGAGTCCACTGATCAGTGCAGGCTGTTAGGCCACAAGTAAAAAAAAAAAAAAAAAAAAAATTCAAGTCAAGACTATTATCTATTATCATTTCAGTACTGACTTCTATACATTTCATGAGTAAAGGAAAGGCTTCAGATTTATATAAACACATGTTTCAGGACTACATACATAATATTTTATGGCACAATATACAAATTTGAGCACTTCATATATTTAGCATTACAGGGTGAAATACTTATAAATAGGGAAATAAAGCATCACAGCATTAAGACGAAAGAACAATTGGTAGTTAAAGCTTGGGAACTTGGGAACTAAGATACATTGCAAAAATACATTAAGAAAGTATAAATTATTATGGCTAAATGTAAGAGATTTCAGTCATCTTTCCCAGATAGATGTAGTAATTTGTTGCAATATGCAGTGGTGTCTGTGTTACCAGCAAGGTGACAAATGGATGTTTGAAAATGAGTAGGTCACTATCTGCTATCGAGGATGATACTTGTAAAGTGTAGTTTGTCAAATTTGGAGAAGTTCTACTATAAGATGGCAACGAAATAGGTAATGTATGTATGATGTTTGGAATACTTCATATGTGAATTTTTTTTACATCAGGCTTTAGTTTTTCACTGGAATTGAGCATCGACTTCATTGGAATCTATAATAATGTTTGAGTGAAAAACAAAATCTGTAGTGGTCTTATTGCACAATCTGAGGAACTGCATAAGATGTGAATGATACTGGTTGGACTACCATTATTTTTTCTTGTATGAAAGAAAATTCTAAATGATGAGTATCTATATACCAAATGGCTTCCTCCCCCTTGTAAAGGAGATAACCATGCTCTCATCCCCACTTTATCCCACTCCCATCTGTCACCCATTTGTTTCCCTTATATCTTAGTTCCTTGTGGACAAAGGGTCATCCCTGTACCCTACCCACTGCCCAGGTCAGAAGCAATGGGGATAATAATAATAATTAATGCCTTGAGTTTCACTTAGTGGAAAACCTATAGCCCCACAATGGCTAGCAAAGGTCCTTGGACCCTCTCACAGATCTTTCTAGGAAGAAACTTTGGGTTGTTGTTTGTGTTGTATTGATGTGGAACTGTTTCTGTTAACAGCTGTAAGAAGTAGAAGTAGGAAAGCAGTTATTGGATGTCAGCTCTCCTTGTGTGAAAATGTGTAAGAAATACAGTTGAAGTTGATATGATGAGATTCTAGGCCCAGTCTGGAGAACGAGTATTAGTCCCACAGGGCTGCACATCCTAATTGAGGTGAGGGTATTGACAGGTCTCGAAAGTGAGCAGCTCCACTGTCTATCTTGCATGACCACTGCAAGCAGGTACATAATTGGTCCCAGGGGACTAACAAAAAAGTGGAATAAGAGTCTGAAAATTAGGATATGGGTTGGTGTTGGAGTTATTTGCAGGATGGTCCCATGGAGGTATAGCTGGAGAATCGTAAATTGGCACAATGACAGTCTGTCAAAGATTAGTATATGAAGCAACATTAGGTAAACCCTTTGGGTGGTTCTATAGATAATGTTGGTCCAAGAAAGAAACTGAAGAGAAAGCGTCCAATAGTAGCAACTTCAGCACTATGATTGTACACCAGGGGCAGGACAGGAGGTGGATTTTTCTTACAAGTTACACATTTCATACTTATTGCACGTACTATCACCTGACTTGAGCCAAGACCTTCTTCTAGAATTCCTGTAAACTGCACTACATCTTTAACTGCAAGGCTGAGGGCAAATTGGTGGAAACGATGCTCAGCATAGACTCTCACGTCTGAATTCAGTCCATTGAACTTCCAGAAGTTTATTGATTCCATACTTAAGTCTAAAGCAAAGTTGTACGAGTTCCAAGCTTCAAGGGAACAACTTTCAGGGCCATGTGCTATCTGAAGAAGAAGACATTGTCGATGTTCTTCCTCTGACAACTTATCTTTAGCACATTTGTCATTCTTACGTCCAAGAAGACATCGTACTGGCTGGGTCAGTGTTTTGGGAAGCCAACTAGTTACAGTTTCAACCTTATTATCTACACTCTCTAGTGTTACCATGGCAACGGTTGCTTGCCATTTTACATGGGAACCTACTAATGGATGGCATCTGATCATTGTGACAGCCATGTTATTATTATTGAGGCTTTGCCCAGTTGGTGGCAGGCAATTGTTCTTATACAAGTCCCATGTTAGAGAAGTGGAAGGGGCTGTTTTCATGCCAATGTTAAAGTGTGGCCAAAGAAGAAACAGAAGGAAAATGAGGGACAGTAGCTGCTGTATCACTTTCACCATTTTCTCCCACCACCAACTAATCACAAAAGGCAGTACAATACTCACTATCACAGTCACTACCACTATATGTCCTCCTACTCCAGCTTGGTGTAAAATTCCTCCTAGAATCAAAGCAGGCCCAATGTATGCTAATACAACTGACAACAAAGGAAGCAACGCCAGCAATATCAGCAGAGCACATGAAGATAATAAGGTTTGCCACGATGTTACTTCATCCATTGTAACCAGTGCAATATGACACCATGAAAGGCACACCAAATGGGGTGGAAGCATCTTTAGAACTTTTTTTTCTCTCACTGCTACCACAATCAACACTACTATCCACATTATATGAAGCAGAGGTCCTACACCTACATATATATTCAGATTTCCAAATGCAGCCACAGGGTGTTCTTCCAATATCCAGGTCATACCAAGAAACTGATTAGGAAGATTTACTTGAAGATAGTCAAAGATGTACTGGTTCAAGCTTGGTACATGAGCTAATGAGTACATTGAAAACGAGATCAGAGGCCAATAAAGAATGCGATGATTTAGTGTAAACAAAGTAAGTGTAGTCATCACGACAGCTACAGGTACAACATTGACTTTTACAGATGGTGACAGAGCTAAGCCTGAGAGAAAAATTACAAGTACAGGAACTGCTGCAACATATGTTTGCCATTCCCTCTTTTCATACTGCCACTCAGCAGCAGCAACATCAAGGTGTGGACAATGGTGCCTAAAGACATGTGACCATATTTGCAGGTTACTGAAGTCATGTCGGTGCATTAGAAGTCGACATGTGATGAGAATCAGACATGCAAGGGAGGAGTACACAAGAAGAGCCACTATGAGCCCAACCGGCAATACACAAACTAGAGATATTAAACCAAAAACGAGAATAATACCAACTACACAGTGATAAGAACTAGGCCAGCCAGCCCCCATTGCAATTTTGTGTGTCAAGCTAACCCAGAAGCGTAGAGCAGTTTGATAATGATGGAGAATAACCAGCCACAGCCACCATAACAAAATCCAACCACTCTTAGAAATTGTCAGTTTAAATGTTCGCCATTTATCCTTCAAGTTGCTGAAGAGTGTAAAATGCAGAGGTGGTAGCTGACCCTGGTGGTAACATACAGCTGTGGCTACCAAGCGATCCTCTGACACCTTTTCACTTGCTTTTAAGTCCTCCATGACTGTTTTTTCTTCCAATCCTTGTCCATTGCTATCATCCAGAGTATTAGATTTTAATATGTTATCTTTTGCTTCAGTATCACAAGATGACTCCTTACATTTGTTGTCACTATTTGTCTCCTTCCATTCTTCCTGTTGCTTTTGCTGCCTGTACACCTGGGCAATGTGCTGCCGTAACTGCCCACTTGTAATAAAGTCAGCCCCATCATTCAAACTGAAAGTGGAAAAAAACAACAACTCAGGATCATTCAACTGGAAAAAAATGACTGTACACATATACTGTATATAATAATTGCTTATTCATAAAATACTGGAAATATATACGTGAATTGTTGAGTTAGTTTCTAAACTAAAGTCTTTAAACATGGATATCAATTAAATAAGTGGTATTAGCCAAGAAGAAAAAAATGGGAAGAAATGATGAAGGAGAAAGAAAAAAAGAAAAAAAAAAACATCAGTACAACAAGGATTAATCACAGAAGACTATCAAAGGGAGTATCACAGAAGGGTAAAACAGCTGCCAACAACTAGAATTTAAAGTAAATCTACCATCCATTTCAGTGCATGAGGAAGGAGGTCACCATGTAATGAAGCTGAGGAGGTAAACTAGCTCTGGCTGTCAAGTCCTGCTATGGAAGCTCTGCATTTAAATGCATCATTTTTTACCCTAACAATGTGGCAAGGGATAGGGATGATTATATTCACAAAGCACTGAGATGGAAAGGATATTAAATGGAATTTACTGTGTGAGTATATGTTTTGACTCGGTCACCCCCCATATAAGGGAAAAGGACCTTTGGTACACGTGTATCACCCAATACACAAGGGGTTATTCAAAACCCGCTATAACCTCTTCCCTACTAAGGAAGAGCCAGGAAGTTAACCTTAGATAGAGGAAATAAAGGGGAAGTCCTCAGATATCATGGCCAGGGCAAGTTAATCAAACCTGCTTGAGTTGTTTGGATTGGGACGGGTAGCTACAGGAGAGCTTGCTTCCAGAAACTTTGGGTATTCGCAATGATATGTGACAAGTTCACATATTTTCATGAAACCTGAAGACATGGTGTAACTTGTTACCTGTGAAAAAGAAGTCTAGCTGCTCTCCTTGCTAACTTTTCACCCACAGGCATTTGAAGACAAGCACGTACATCATGAAAATTGTGCTGGCTGATTCCTGAAAAAACAAATTTGGGATACTTGTAGTTAAAAATTAATTTTTTTTTTTACCACTAAATCCTCCCTCTCTTCCAGTCCATCAACCACTCTTGAGTAAAAATTTAGTAGGTTTGAGAATTAATGTTTTGAGTGAAAAAATAATGATAATGGTTAACTCAAGAATCAATGACTCAGGACCTACATCTCCACACCAGTTGACACTCTCTGGGCCCTCCCCCAGATCTCTCTAAGAAGAACCATTGGACTGTTGTCTGTTTCATGTGAATGTGGTAAGTTTTTATGTCGCTGATTTACATATGGCACTGTATGTGGCAGAGAATTGGAATTTAAGAAAAGAGATGGATGTATGGAGTGAAAGGGGCAAGGAGCAAGAGGGAATGTCTGTTGAGCAGGGAAGGGAGAAGGTAGGAGATAGGGGTGAGTGGAGAATGGCTATGTATAGATGATATTGTGATGCAAAGAAGGGAAGGGGGGGATGGGGGTAGGGAGTAGTTATATGTGAATGATATTTTGACGCAGCCTAAAGGGATTTCTCTGTCTTCTCTTTTCCTGCATGAGGGGACAGAGGGGGAGGGGGAGGGTCACTGATTAAGTAAAGCAGCCTTCCTGTGGATGTGCTGTCTTGCTGCACTGCTTCTGAACCAGGGCAGTGGGCAGGATATAGGAATGACCCGTCATCCATGAGGAGCTAAGATGAGAGGGAGGAAAGGGTGGTGCATGGGAGTGGAATGGGTGGGAGTGAGTATATGCCTTTTGACTGGGCTACCTCCCTTATATGTGGGAAAAAGCCCTTGGTATATAAATAGACTTATAGTACAGCTGAGAATTCTTTATCCAAAAATCTGGGGCCGTATACACAAAACTTTTTTGTTAGCCTTAACAATCTCTGCTAGCTAACAGAAAACCACTAAAAGTTATACACCAATGCTTAACTAACAACTGTTAGCTAGCAAACAGTTGTTTGTCAAGTACCGCTAAACAGCGCTGAAGTTAGCAGCTTATGAACATGTAAATGGACGTATTATCAAAAATTGCACACATAAAACAGTGTTATTAATGCAGTTATTCAGAATTTATTAATAAAGTATCATGATAACACATAGATATCGTATGTATGGGTTTTTAGAAGTACTTATTAACCAACGACAGATATTTTTGGACGAAGGCGCATTGTACAGGCGGCCGTGCCACAGACAAATCTTCCGACAGAAGACTCAACAATAATTTCAGAGGACATAGACATGGCAGAAGAAACACAGAAAAAGAAAAGGAAGCCAAACTGGTCACAAGAGGAAACACTCCTCTTGATCAACGTGATTATGGAGAAAAAATAATAATAAATGGGCGATTCAAGCCAAGTTTAAAACACAAGGATAAGAGGGAGGCATGACAAAGCACGTTGATGCTATGGTATTGTTTTCTGTTTACATATAAATGTTCATCGACACTTGGAGCCCCAATTCTAATGTTTGTGCCATCTATGGTACCCACAACACCGGGAAACCTAGTTTTCCATGAACTCTGCTTGTTTTACTTGCACTTCTTGGCGAGTCAATAGGAATTTTACAAACTGAGTTACAATATCTGGTTCTGATAGTGCATCAATTGTTTGAGTAATGACACGGCTGATTGATGCTTGCGAGGTCCCAAATTCGTCACTGCTGCATTTTACCTGTGGCTAAATATCATAGGGTAATTGCCACCTTCGTCTCAGGACTCAGTGGTCGATTCCGTTCTGTTCGGGATTGAAGTTTGTCCCTCACTAAATCAGCCATTTTTATTATACCAGCACGGTTCATTCTGAAGCGTTTGATGAGTTCGTCGTCATTGTACTCGTTAAATATGTCCCGTCGCTGTCGATAAACTCGCAGTCATCTTTTTAGTTGTTGTTGCTCCGCCATCTTCTCTACTAACAGGAACTTGTTAAGAGCTTAATAGTCCTCCTCAGCACTTTTATCTTAACAGTACTTTTAAGGCCCTAACAAGTTTTCTGTATCACTATTAGTGCTTAACAGCTAAATGTTAGCCTTAACAGGAATTTGTTACCCTTAACAGCTATTTGTTAGCGCTAACAAGTTTTGTGTATACGGCCCCTGAAATCCAAAAATCTCTGAAATCAGAAAGTTTTTGGCAAGAGATATTCCACAAATGGAAATTCCAGAAAATGTTTCATAACTAAACTACAATGTGAACTGTATTGGATATAAAGCAGTGTAAAATGTTGATAAAATTATAAATAATGAAAATAACTCCAAATTATTTAGTTTTGTATAAAATGGTAAAGAAAAAGAAAAACCAATCACATTAAATTGTACACCAATGTAAATAAGACAGATGTTAGAGGAATGACCCTAATACTAGTAATTTGTCTACCATCAAACCACCACATAACACTTTTGCTCCTGAAATAATTTTGCTATTAATGAAACATTATCACAACTTTTCCATGGCTCTAAATGCTCAATATGCTCTATCCTGCTGCAAAAATAACATCAAGATAATAGGTGAATTCACCCCAAAGGCCCCCTCAGAGTGTCTTGTCCACTCCAGTCACTGCTGCCATCATTCTATTACTTCATTTGTCAGTACCAATGATAAATGCTCTTAACCATTGGTACAGCAATGCCAAAATGCACACTGCACCACAATTGCAGATTCAGTCTTGTTGAACTACAGCATGCAACACGCCTTGTTCTGGGGGGTCACCATTTTGTGAACAACTGAAACAGGAGGTGGCTGAAGTGCTAGGAGCAGTATGTAGTGGCAGTTTTTTAAAAGTCTATGACCTGCCTTTTCATGTGGTAAGCATTTTATTCACAGGTGGTTCATGGTTGCAGAGATATTGACATTTCAAATCAGGTCCATCTTTTTGAAACATCTTGCATATTATCATTAGACTGAAAGCATCATATGAACAAGAATTGAACAAGAGGAACTTATGAAATGTTTAGAAGAACTGCTACTGACGTATATATATAATACTTTTGTAGTGTTGTATAATGATGACACATTTTATGTTCAGTAACTAGTGTCAATATACTAAACTTTCAGATGCTTTCACCACTTAAATAGAAAAATATTGCAAAGGTCAGAGATTGAAGATCGTGACTGTATGTTAATGGTATGAAATCATCAATGCCTTTCTGCTTAATGGTTCCAGCCCCAAACTATCCTATCTTATAAATGAAATATACAAATATTCCAGAGCCCCAAAAAATCTGAACTCTGAAACACTTCCAGTCCTAAGCATTTCAGATGAACGATTCTCAACTTGTAAACATGTATAACATATTCACATTTATATCTGTATTATTATATTTACCTATGTTATCTTCCAGGCATTGTTGTAGAATATCAGTAGCTTCACTGTCACCTTGTAATGATGCTTGGGTAAACCAAAACACAGCCTGACGTGCTGTTTCTTCTTCACCATTTTCTATATGGGAAACAAAACAAAAAATAAGTTAATCACTCTATACTATACTGGGTTAGTGTAAGCTTTAATTCAGCCATCCCCCTTATATGGGAGAAAAGACCTTTTGATATATGCATGTATAATAACCTTAATGACCTATTACTAGATTTTATTTATTTGATAATGGTACACTAAGTGTGACTAACCAGCATATTGGTCTAATAAAACCTTAGCCAGGACACGCTGAGACTCTGGACATCCATCTTCTGCCAACTGGCTCCGCATACGGCGGAGAAGTCCTTTTGGTCCATCTTGAAGGGGAAAAGAAATTAATACATATGTATAATCAAACCTGCATGAAAAAACAAAATGCAAGACAACATTATGATACAACAGTTCTCCATTTTTTAAATTAGAAAGAACATCAAACATCTTCTTTCTGTAATATATTGTGTTCCAAATGGCATTATCCAGCTCACAACCAAGATCTTGGACCTAGGAAGAAACTGAATGCCATACCTTGTCAAATTAAACATGAACACCAATTCTTACAGTAATCTCCTTAACCAAAAGCTGTAGGACAATACTCAAAATTTTCTCTGAATATTTACCTATGCAGAATGCATAATTGCATGGATGACCCGACATCCAGGAGGAGCCAAGAAAAGAGGGAGGGAGGTGGTGGTGAATTGGAGTGGAATGGGTGGGGATGAAATGGATAGGAATGGAATTATGCCTTTTAACTTTGGCTACCTCCCTTGTACGGGGGAAGAAGTCCTTAGTATATATATGTATATATTTACCTATGCTTCCATTCTGTTCCAGCAATCACTGAAGCTGGTACAGAGCTTGAGTTTAACAAATTGCTTAAGACTGTACTAAAACAAGTATCTCCAGGCATAAAAAAAACACTCTACAGTAAAGACACATAAGAGGCATAAAAGTTCACTTCTGTTCAGATCACCACTCAGCCAGGAAGGAGGAGGGGGGTGACTTCAGGAAAATGAGGGTTTCCTTGTAAAGGGATACAGTAAAATGCCACGCTACTCCTTCAAAGGTGAGTGGTGGGCTGAGGCTTAGATGAAGAATGACATTGGCTTTGCACTTTAGCAGGTAATAGTGGAGGGGCTGTTGTACCGCGGCCCTACAAAGTTTGCAGTAATTGCCCATACCACAATAAGTTTATAGTAGAGTAAACGGCACTGTTGTCTAGAGTAATTGTATTGGTGAAGTGTCCTTGAAGCAAAATCGTTTACTAAGTGCATGGCGACTGATTTCGTAATGGAAAAGCTGAATGCGTGGTCTTCAGCCGAGGTTTGTAACAAGGAGGCGGTTAGTGTGGGCAGGGTGGGTTCAGACACAGAATTAGGTCAGATCGTCGACGTACAGGCTGGCTGTTATTTCGTGGGGGGAATATATTCAGCTATACCATCGATTTTTATGGTCAAGAATGTTCAAGTCTCTTCTTTGAGGGACTCCACGATGGGTTCTTCCTCATGAAGATATGCTTAGTTTGTATGAAAGTGGCAGCTGCCGACAAGTCTATCGAAATAAACATCATGCGAGGACGGAGCCTTTATTAGTACGTTTCGCTTGAGAGCTGTGATAAGCGAAACGTCGGATTAATAAAAGGTCCGTCCTCACATTTGTTGTTTATTTCGATATGCTTAGTTCCACCGAAGCCTAGGAAGAGCTTACATTGGACCCACCGCTTCCAGGCTGTGTCATATGCTTTTTCCAGGTCAACAGATACAGCATGGACATGTTTGTTAGTATATACAATACGAATTGTTGTTTCTGTTTATACGAGAATATCGGTGGTGTAGCCTGCACAGAAGCCTGTTTGGAGAACTGGTATGAGGAAATGGTGTTCCAGTTGTCAAGAGAGTCTGAAGGAGGCAATTTTATCTTAGGGTTCGCAAAGATTTTGAAGTGCAATTGGATGGTAGTTGAAGTTTTATATTTCCATGATTTGGGGAAAGGGATGTGATGGGTAGAAAGGAGACTGAGCGGAGGATTCCCGTGTTATGTTTGTCGCTTATCTTCGTGAGGTTGTTATGTGTGGTGTATGGGGTGAGGGGGGGCGTGTCATGGCGGATCGTAGTGCTTCCGCAAACGTGATTCCAGTTTCGGCCATCATAAATCTTGCTCAGACTCCGTCTTTTCGAAATACATTATGTTCAGTCTCGAAGGCAAAGTATTTCTTGTTCAATGCGGCATATTGTGCACTGAAGCGGATAATGCATGGTTTTGACTGCAGTTTGCGCATCAAGTTAGTTGGGTTTAGGCATAGGGAATCGAATGCAGGAGGCGGACTGCGCACATGGGATGCTGGAAGACGTTATCGATGTTTTAGCGAATCCAAAATTTCTGACAGTTGAAACAGCGGCGTGGGCGTGGGTAGTACCCTCTAACATATCTTAGATATCCTCAGTACATGTGAGTTTGGATTTGGGTTCGGTCAAAAATTAACGTGGCAGTTGAAAGCTTTCTTGGTTCGGTATATTCTTATTACATTTCCATCCAAGAGCTCTCAACGTTCTGTCTTTGAATACTACTGCATTCGTAGGGTGTTAACTACTCCCAAGCTGCTGCTGATTCTTCCATGCAGTTTCGTTTAGGCTGGGGCATTAGCGAGGGTAGGAAGTAATTCATCATCATCAATCTGAAGTCCTGTGTATGCCGGGCGATGCGTCGCTTCACTCATACACCGTCGACAATCCTCACTCTCCGAGCAAGTTCCCATGCAACCACCCTTCCCATCCCAAACAACTCTCTGCAATTTTGATGGTCCCCCCCACACACACAAATTTAAGAGCAAACTAGACACTGCGAGATACAAAGGCGAGATACTACGAGCGTAGCTCTCCGCGCAAGATACAACTACGTAAACTCGCACACACACACAACCTCGTTGTGCAGTGGTTAGAGTTCTCGCCTACCACTACGGCTGTCCGGGTTTGAATCCCACCCAGGGCTGAAATAATTTCAGTATCGTTGCGCTGCGAGTTATTACTCCAACTCTCGTGGCAGGGAGTTGGGTGTGTATGTGCGTGTAAGGTCACAGCATTACCCATAGATCAGTCATGGAGCCCTGAGCTCTTCCGAGAGGGAAGTAGCTGTCGATCACGAGTCCAACAAGTAATCCAAGACCATGATGAATCACACACACACACACACGCATGTGTGTGTGTGTGTATATATATATATATATATATATATATATATATATATATATATATATATATATATATATATATTCTCATTAAAGCAAAATGATTGACAGGTGTAAGTGGAGAGGGTAGGGATGGTGCACGGCTTGGCTGTCTACCTCCCTTACATGGGAGAAGCGTACTGATATAGTAAACGAACATCGGGGTAGTATGGCACAGTGCAGGGCTCTGCTCGTCCTGAAGGAATTATCACACTGGTCTATTTTTACTCCCATGTTCTACCTTCATTTGAATATCTAGAATATGACTTCGTTTACAAAAATCTAGACTTTACTAAGAACATTTCAACAGTATGTCTATCATTAGTATAGGTCTATAATCCCTTAATTCATTATTCAGCTTTGCTATATATGAGGGAAAGAATATTTTATATTTGGAGTTTTGAAAAATAAAATATTGCAACCGAAGTCGTTTTTACTCAAACGAATTCTCAACTGTCGGCGCTGGTGAAGCCCGTGGAATCCGTGTGAGAATTCTGTGAAGTGCACCACCCGAGTAGGCCGGACTTGCTTTTCGCTCATTACTACTTATTTTCAATGTTATAATTTGACATTTCTTGTGCGTTATTTACAATCTTTGATTTGATTGATAACAACACCTCTACAGTAGATCTTTTTAAAGATTTATTCAAAATTATCTTAATTCCAACTATATAAATATATTAATCGAACGTGTGTCTGTGTGTGATTCACCTTGGTCTTTGGATCACGTGTTAGACTCGTGATCGACAGCTATTTCCCTCCCGGAAGAGAGCTCAGAGCTCGTATGGCCGATCTATGGGCAATGCTATGACCTTACACGCACACACATCCCCAACCCCCCCACCCACAAGAGTTGGAGTAACGACTCGAAGCGCAGTGATACTGAATTAATTTCAGCCTGTGTGCGTATGTGAACTTGTGCCTGTGTGTATGCTTGTCTGTGCGTGCATGTGTGTGTGCATATAAGCGCGCGCTCACACACACACACACACTATATATATATAATATATATATATATATATATATATATATATATATATATATATGTGTGTGTGTGTGTGTGCGTGTGTGTGTGTCTGTGTGTGATTCACCTTGGTCTTTGGATCACGTGTTGGACTTGTAATCGACAGCTATTTCCTTCCCGGAAGAGAGCTCAGAGCTCGTATGACCGATCTATGGGTAATGTTATGACCTTACACGCACACACACACACCCAACTCCTTGCCCACGAGAGTTGGAGTAACGACTCGAAGCGCAGCGATACTGAAATAATTTCAGCCCTGGGCAGGACTCGAACCAGGTACCGCCGGTACCGCCATACTAACAGTCTGGACCTTTACCAACCACGCCACCGAGTCGTGTGTGTGTGTGTGTGTATATATATATATATATATACATGTATATGTATATACAGTATATATGTATATATAAATATATATATACACATATACTCGTCCCCTTATGCTTCTTTTATTCTGCATGAGAGAACGGCGAGGGGAGTCGCCGATTAAGTGAAGCGGCCTTGCTGTGGATGTGCTGTCTTGCTGTATTGCTTCTGGCCTAGGGCAGTGGGCGCGATACAGTAATGACCCGCCATCCATGAGGAGCTAAGATGACAGGGAAGAAAGGGTGGTGGATGGGAGTGGAATGGGTGGGAATGAGTACCTGCCTTTTGACTTGGCTACCTCTCTTATAAGGAGAAAAAAAACCCTAGACGTACATATATATATATATATATATATATATATATATATATATATATATATATATATTCGTGAAAGGTTGGAGTCCAGGAACATTTTTATCCAATGTGTGCTTTCTTCCATATATAATATATACATATATATATACATACGTATATACATATGCATATGTATACATACATACACACACACATATATATATATTATATATATGTATATCATATACATATATACACTTCAAAACCATGACCCGTCATAATCCTGATTTTGTATATGTGTGTTTGGATAATGGTGCCTTTCGTTCTTATTTGCGCAGTTTAAGCCCCAGTAACAATGTCCCTTTCAACCAGTTCCCAACCAGCTTCGACCTACAAAACCGGCCCCGGAGAGAATATTCCTGTAAGGCAACGAGGACCTCCTTGCCGACGTATTTGGTCACGAGGCTCCTGCACCGAAAACTTCCCGGCACCTTCAGGTCGCAGGCGGTCGAGGAGCAGGTCGCAGGTGGTCGGGAGCAGGTCACAAGGGGTCCTATGAGTACAGCCTTCTAAAGTTTCCATCTGGTTTTTATTCTGAAAACTTGTGATAATGGAGACATCATGCACTTTATGTCTGTTTATGCAGCCAAAACTTCAG
>NC_134809.1:14255917-14398417 GCF_046742065.1 Oratosquilla oratoria
TCGTACATCTAATCAAGGTTTCCATTTGAACTTCGTGTTCGTTTTTGTGAGCGTCACTTAACTTTCAACCTGGTTGCTCATAGCCGTTTGAGCGAGTCGCGGCAGCAAGACTTAGAAAGAGTCACCCTCTATTGGAGAAAGAAGTAAACTGGGATTGTAATGTGTTATGTAAATAGATAAGAAATAAAAGTTTTATCATTCAATAATCGCCATGCCGCCTTTGTGTACATTCGAACGCATCACGACAAAACAATTCTTGGCATAACTGCAGTTGAAGTTCGCAAAAACGAATCTTTTGTTGATGGAGGAGTTTCGGGAAACAGGATGTCATAGGACTGTATTTTTTTTTCTATACCAGACAAAATGTTGAGGAAGATATATTAAATTGTAAGAATTTTTGTTTCGTTAAAAAAGTAACATCATTTTGTGGCTTCAAGAAAAGTAATAAGAGAAAGACACAAAATGCTTCCGTATACTGTTGTATAAAGAGTTGCCAGGTATGCTATTGTTATGAGAATTTTTATGCAGTACGCTGAACTTGGACCCGATGAGTCAGTGTTGGCCCTAAGTAATTTTTGTAGTCAATATCCTACTGGTAGGGTTTCTACTTGTAACTTTTTTCTCTTTCTTTAAAAAGATACAGGGAATATCTCCGCATAAGTTTCTCTTAATTCTGTGACTTGAGGTATTGTAAGGAAACTGTTGCATTGCCTCTGACGCGAGTAGTGGGCGGATACAGAGATGACCCTTGAACAAAGAGCCAAGTTGGGTTTAGGACGGGTATGGGATGAATGAAGGGTGGATATTCTCTGACTCGATCACCCCCTTATAAAGGAAATCGCCTTTAGGTATTAATGGGTATACTTTAAAAGGAAACAATCTTTGAAATGTTTTGATGATGATGAGTATGAGATAGAAAACAATAATGAGTGCCCTTTCTCCAGTGCCAAATCTGTCCTTCAGATACCCAAGTCATTATACATATTCATGGGGGGATGAGGGAGTATGTGTGAATGATATTTTTACGCAGCCCAAAGGAATTTCTTCCCGTCTTCTCTTTTTCTGTATGAGGGGACGGAGAGGGAGTGTGTCGCCGATTAAATGAAGCGGCCTTGCTGTGAATGTGCTGTGTCTTACTGCATTGCTTTTAACCCAAGGCAGTGGGCGAGATGCGGGGATGACCCGTCATCCAGGAGGAGCCAAGAGAGAGGGAGGGAGGGGGGCGAATAGGAATGGAATATGTGGGGATGGAATGGGTGGGAGAGGAATTTATGCCTTTGTTTTTTGGCTACCTCCCTTGTAAGGGGAAAAAGCAGTTGGTATATGTATGTATTACTCTTGTTATTATTATTGTCATTATTAACTAAAGAATAGTATGGTCACTGTGTAAGATGGTGATTGTTATGGAGTTAGAAATGCCTTTCCGTTCCCAAAATACCTTGGCACAAGTTTTTATGCTGAATTTTGTTATATGTGTAACGTAATATTAGATATTACGTCATATGTGTAATTATGTTATAGAATTGTGTTCCTTTGTATTACATAACTATGTTCATATTTCTTGTCTATGTATGTATTGTAACAATGTTAAGCAGTAACGCCCGTCCATTATATGTAATCTCGCCTACGTGCGGAGAGGTGCGCACTCTTGTAGAACAAACAGACAAGCGAAATCCTGAATAGTTCGGAGCGCACAGATTTGACAGTTACTAAATAAATAGATTGTTCAAGCGAGTCGAGGGTCCTAAAACTACCCATGTTGACGTGTTAACTTACCCTCCTCCCCCCCCCTTTCACTCACTCGCACACTCAACCGGAAGTATCCGGCTTCCGGTCCAATGGTATATAAGCGGTTGAAACCGCTCATTCCTTGTCATATTCCCACATATTGATCTCTTGATAGAAACTAGGTTTAGATTCATGAGACGATTGGTGTGAAGTGATCACCCTTTTTGCCTACATTACGTGTCTGATATACATTGCATTACTTTACTTATATTTGTACTTATTACTTATTCTGATGCATGTTCCTGATCTTTGTACTTAGATAGTACCATATTGTATACTTATCTTGTTTCTTATTTGAACGATAATTTCCATATTCTCGTAATCATGTAACGGTCCCATTGACCCTACTGCCCATTCTCTTTTGTGTTGATTGCCTGTAAATATTTTCCATTAATAATTTCGTTTACTAGTTTTATCGCTAGTTTAATATTCCTTTCCTGGAATCTTCTTTGTTACCTTTACTTCTAGTCTTACGAATTATCTAGGCCCTGACCAGATAGTTCAGTCTTACAGTGGCTTCTAGAAGTGAGCTGGTTCTTAAGCACTTAGACGTTATACGTAACGTCTCTTCACATACCAGCGCCCGTAACACATGTATGTAAGTTAATGTTAGTTTTCTGTTTATTTTTTCTCTCTATTGAATGTATACTAATATCAAACTATTTTCCCCTCAAGGAAAACGAAGAATAGTAATTGGAATCCTTTTATTTGATCAGTGCATATCAAATAGGCTATAATAAAATCTTTGTTATTATTTTGTTTTCACTAAATTTCTTTACACATGTACTATGCGTGGAGCAAAAAAACATAATTGTTTTACATTGACCAACACTCACCCATTTCAGACACTTTAAATGTATTTCCCTTGCGTGATCGTGACCGGATTCCTGGGTGCCGCGGGTCTCATTTACTAGAAATTCACGACTACGAATTTGATTAATCATAATGAAAGTTATATTAGCGTTCTTGAGGACTTTTCAAATGAAAATAAGGTAACTGTGCATAATAATGTACTTTCATGTGTTTTATATCATTCTTGGTTTTGATTAATCAAATTAATTATTGTACTTTTTTCTCAATTATGGTTTATATTGAAAGGCATGGTACATGATTATGTTGGGTGTTAATAAATTAACTTCTCCTAAAGGACCTTATGCATTAATTTTGTGGCGTAATTGATATGTCCTATAAATAGCTTCAAGAACCAATATTTAGAGCCTCACAGAATCGTCTATACCTCAACACTTAAGCCTTCTATTTAGCTAACAGTGTTTAAAATGGCATATGATTAACATACAGGAAAGTATATGGAATCGTCTGCCACTGAATTCCAGAATGTTTTTATCTACTAAGTAATTCCTTTGTAGTATATTCTGAATGTACTGTGCAAGTACAAATCAATATTATTATGTGGAGATCATCGACGAAGTAGTGCACAGTAGGAGAATGCTGCAGGATGAAGACTCTATATTAATCCTGTAATTCTAATCTACACACAGAGTCGTAAGTCTAGGTCAAGCTGAAGGAGGACTTCACATGAGACTGCTGACAACCGAGGGACAGCCAGGGAATTGTAGCGCACACTCTTCGTTCTCGCGCCCAAATTCGGCAGAGGCCAAGTTCTCCTCCAGCTTTGCATCGGGACTAAACAGAGAGAGAGCCAAACTGAAAATAAATAATAACAAATAAATAAATAAACAAATAAATAAATATCCAACTCAGTAACCCCTACTATACTTCTCAGACATTTCATCTCAAACACATTTAAAATTTTCCTCTCTGCCTCTCTTAAATTCTAAGTCTCTGCTACATGAATCACAATGGCAAAAGCCGACAAGACTGTGAGAATAAACACCTTGTGAGATTGAAACCTTTATTGGTACAAATAAAGGTTTCGATCTCACAGGGTGTTTATTCTCACAGTCTCTGCTACATGCAGTGATGTCGGCACAATCACTCCTTTATACAATCTCCTCTTTGCATCCATTCCCAGTTGCCTATTCCTCACAACACTTTTTAATCCCCAAGGCATTTACTTGTTTCTTTCAATCTTCAATTTACCTCCACCTCCACTCCTTTTCCTGCCACACGTGACGCCAAATACCTAAAGCTATCCACTTCCTCCAGCCTCTCTCCTTTTAAACTTATTACATATCATCACCTTACTTTTACCCAAATTTACCTTCAACTTTCTCCTATCGCATACCTTCCCAATCTCTGTCACTAACTCCCTCAATCCTTCCTCTGATCCTGCTACAAGTACAGTGTCGTCAGCAAGTAACAACTGGCTCGTCTCCCGCTTCTCTCCATTATCTTTAACCATCTCCAGTTCCCTGCCCATTACTCTAGCCTTTACCTCACGTGCCACCCCATCCATGTATACATTGAACAGCCATGGTAACATGACACATGACGTCAGTCTTGTCGGCAACTGCCACTTTCATGAAAACATGACACATCCTTGACGCAGTCCCACCTTTATCTCAAACCACCCGCTCTCCCCACTTCCCAATCTATTACAGGCTCTATTACTCTCATAAAATCTCTTAACTTCCCTTAATAGCTTTCCCTAAATCCCATATATCTACAAAACCTCCCACAGTGCCTTCCTTTCAAACCTGTCATAAGCCTTTTCCAAATCCATAAAGGACCAAAAACATCCTTACATTTTCCTAAAAAGAATTCTCACACATCTGCCTTACCGCAAAAATCTGATCAACGCAATCCCTACCTTTCCTAAACCCATACTGTTCCTCACCAATTATACCCTCTGTACCTCTCCTAATCCTCTAAAAAAAACATAAATCTTCGTAACTACACTCAGCAAAAACGATCCCTCTGAAAATACTACAATTATATTTGTCCCCCTTTTTCCTTGTAAAGTGGAACTATACAGGCACTCATCCAGTCCTTAGGCACTCTACCCCCCTTAGACACACATTTAACAACCTCACTAGCCAGCCCACATTCAAAAGCTCTCTAAAATATTCCACCCATCTTCTCCTTATCGCCTCCTCTTCCGTTCAGATCTGTCCATCTCCGTCTTTTACCTTTTCTTCTTCCCTTGTCTCATCTCCCCTTCCTCTTTTGATATCTCTCTCTCTCTCTCTCTCTCTCTCTCTCTATATATATATATATATATATATATATATATACATATATATATATATATATATTGCTTTCAAGCAGCTGGAGTATTCTATAGTTTATATATATATATATATATACATATATATATACATACATATATATATATATATTTATTCTATATATATTCATTCTATATTTTTTCACATCCGACCTAGTTATGGACCAAAAGGTCTCCTGTCGGCTTATTCTTTCTTTGTAATCATTGGTTATGTTGGGATTGTTTTTATACTTTTATATATTCTTTCTTTTGATTTGGTACAAAAATAAATTTAATAAGTATTATCTTATTGTCTACTCATGTTTGTTAAAAGAAAAACATATAAAACAAATTGCTGATAGCAGGGGGTCGCATGGCAACTAAGATTTTGGGAAAGGGATCGAGAATGGAAAGACACTGGGAACCACGGTTCTGGGGTCTAGTGAAATAAACCTCCAATTTCTTAAAAATGTGAGTGATCCCAATCTAGGTTCATCTAACAGCACAGTAAATTAATACTATTTTCCTTCGTTCACCTATCTGTAAATCAACATAATTTTTCTTTGATTTAGATATAAAGATTAGAAACATATACTTTTTATATTTTTACTTTATATACTTTGTATACTTGATATATTTCATATACTTTAAATACTTTTTATATTTCATATACTTTATATACCGTAGGATGGGGGAAAAGTAGCCACATGGGACAAAACTGGTCATTGTCTTTGTTACATATCTAATTATGACAGACAGGGAAATAAAACCGCCAATTATTATGTGTTTTGTATAATTCCTCCCTTTATTTTGTGGACAAAGATAGTTAAGCATGTAACAAAGACAATGGCCATTTTTACCCCCAATAGCTACTTTTGCCCCTTCCTTTAGTACTCTATGTACTTTATATTAATGATCTACTTTAGATTTTTAATATTTTTACTAAATCTGACTCCACTTTCGGATGGTAACATGGTCACCCTCTACTTCAGCGTTTCTCAACCAGGGTTCCTCGGAACCCTAAAATACCGCAAAGGTCCCTAAGGGTTCCGCGAGAACAAGTGAGATAAGGTAATACTCTTGATTTTTTATTTAACTTCATATACGTAATATAATTAAACACGCACATATTCTTGCTTATTGTAATGATGTGATATAGACACCATCCTATCTAACCTATTATTACGATGAAAATAAAATGAGAAAGATACGAATTTATTTTAAAGGTTACGCAAGGGTAAAAAGGTTGAGAAACGCTGCTCTATTTCGCTCCGCCATTGCAAATTCTCACGAATCGAGTGGCATCAGTTCAGATTAGATTTATAAGGAAAGTATCATCTTTTATTGGCTACTCTATACTTTTCCTCATTTTTTATCTGAAAAAAAAAATTAATTAGGTTTTGATGCATGGTTGTTAAGATTGATGGAAATATTGGGATAGATATTATCACCAAGCAAACAGACGTTAGCAGAGACATGGAGACGCATTTGACTGTAGATACACAACACGGGAACTCTTTAGTGATAATACAGATGCGTAAAAAGGAATGAGGAGAAATCAAGTGTAAAGAAAAACGTAACTTTGTTAAGCCTACGGCTGAGATCCACAGTCTAACCTTGGCAGTCAGCCAAAGGTATCAACTGTAAAAACCAGTTCAAACTCCGCAATGGAAGTTTATTACAAAGGGTCACTCCAATATACGTTCACTTACTATATAATTATTCTGTCGATTCATACCTCGTTAAATTTTGTAGTCACATTATATGTACAGTACATGTTTTCACTCGCTCTATAGCGAACAGAAAAAGAGACAGTATGTGAGGATGAATGGAAATTATTAAAGGCAAGACTTGCAAATCTTAAAGCAAAACGTCTCCACAAACTGCAAGTGTATCGAAATAAACACAATGTGACGACGGAACTTTTATTAGGTCGAGGCGACGTTTCGCTTGTCATTGAGGCTTACTTGCTTTTTTTGTTATCCTCGGCAATCGTAATTGTTATTTCGAACTAAGTGTTCTTTTCATTATCTGCACTTCATGTATATTGATTCAATGCCAAATAAACTTATTATTATTATTATTATTATTATTATTGTTATTATTATTATTGTTATTATTATTATTATTATTATTATTATTATTATTATTATTATTACTATTATTATTATTATTATTATTATTATTATTATTATTATTATTATTATTATTATTATTATTATTATTATTATTATTATTATTATTATTATTATTATTATCATTATATTTTCTAAGCAGCTTTTTCATGCACGTCGTCGCGTCCTACTAATAAAGGTTCCGTGACCACGCGGTGTTTATTTCGACAGACTTGTCGGCGACTGCCACTTTCATACAAACTGCAAGTGCTAAGACACTACTAGCGTGGTTTCAAATACACCGAGAAATCATCACATTAGATCAATTCTTCCTAATTACCGCCTATTTTGGTTTGAATCAAGTAACTCTCCTTCGATAGTAATTATATACCCATTCTCATCACATAGAAATAGGCTCATCAGTTAAGAAAGAAATCCACAATAATTACATCACTATATATGTGGTATAAATACCGTAATTACCAAATTCCATATATTTCTAATTTCCAATTTTTACTATAGGCCAATCCCATGGAACTAAAATATACATTGGGAGCCCCATGTCTGTTTAGTACGCTGCAATACCACATAGAAAAAAACAATGGAAAGAAAAACACGACAACAAAATCTAGTTAAGAAAACCATAAACGATACCAAGATTAATACCCCTACACTAATACTGAACTTCAATCAACCACATTTTCCAACCAACTTAGCCGTAGGTTACCTAAAATATGATGTAGAGAGATACCTTTACAATGGTAATACTGGAGCAATTACTCACCCTACAGATAGTCATAATCGTAACCATCGGTGTTACCAATAAACCCATGTACCACAGTGGTAAAATTACATTTCTTCACACCCTTTAAACATTTAGTCTTTCTCAATTTGTTTTCATGACATCTTAAAGCCCTACCTTCCCTAATCAAGAGATGTCGTCCGGCAATATAGTCTATCCCTTTTAGCGACCTGACTGGTGTAATCATATCACCTCTTTCTCTTTAATCTTTCAACGTTGGGAGACCCAGTGCTTTTAGTCTCTTCTCATATGCTTTATCCGACAGAGTGGGAACTGGTTTTGGTTGCTGCCCTTTGTATTCTCTCGTTCTTAGATACTTCACTCTGTATGGCGACCATATAAATGAAGCATACTCTAGTTTTTGTGATTTTTTTTATCATCAGTTCATCCATATAATGAAAACCCAATTTCATGTTCTACAGCAGTCTCTCTGTCTTTCCCACAATCCTCCTGATACGCTTTCTATGTTGTCTTTTATCAACACTCCCAAATCTTCCTCCTCTTTTGATTTTGTAAAGGAATCGTCTCCCAAGGAATAGTTCAGAGGTGATCTTCTGCAGTTACCGCACATTTCCAACAGTTTGCATCTTCGGTATTGAAATTCTATTTCCATTCTTGGCTCCATGCGAATATAATTTCTTAGTCTTTTTGACTATGGTCCTCGTTTTTTATTCCTCCCATAATTTTGCATCATGTGTGTGTGTTTACCATAGTCTTGGATCACGTGTTGGACTCGTGATCGACAGTTATTAACCTCCCGGATGAGAGCTCAACTCCCCGCCCACGAGAGTTGGAGTAATATCCCGCAGCGAAGCGATACTGAAACTATTTCAACCCTGGGCGGGAGTCGAACCCGGTTTGCCGTAGTAGCAGGCGAGAACTCTAACCACAGCGCCACGAGCTGTGTGTGTGTGTGTGTATGTGTGTTTACCTAGTTGTAATTACGGGGTTGGAACAATGCTAATGGGGTACCGTCTTCCTCCATTCGTCAAACCTTGCCTCGGATTATTTCATAGTGTTGGCTTGGGTTGTATTTTCATCTAACTTATTCCATGAGTATACACTTCGTCAGCAAATAGGCTTGTGTAGATATTATACTATACAATTATGGATTACGTGTTTGTATATTTACTTACTTGGTTTATTTGATTTGGTTAGGTGGGTTTGTCGTCCCATCAGGACAACATGTAGTATCCGACTCCAAGGGAACAAATGAAGGTATATCTGGTAGGATTCGATCCCACAATCCCTTGGGTTGACATTATTTTATCCATTAGGCTACAGAAGCGGTGTACATGTGAACGTAATCATTGTTGACACTATTAATTTATTTCTGTCATTTATTATTATTAATATAATTATTATTATTATTATCATTATTATTATTATTATTATTATTATTATTATTATTATTATTGTTATTATTATTATTATTATCATAAACTTTCTCTGAACAAATAAAGAACCAAATCCCTCTTTCGGCTCTTTGACTGGATTGCCACACGAAGATACGAAGCGCCAAAAATTAATGAGTAAACAAATAAACAGATTAATAGATAAATAAACGGATAAAACAAACTGATAAATATATAAAAGATAGATAAGTGAATTAACAGATCGGTAAATAAGTAAATAAACAAATAAATGAATAGATAAATAATGGATAAATAAACAAATAAACACATTAATAAACAAGTAATTAAAGAGATAAAACTAATAAATTGATAAAAACATATAAATGAATAAAAAAAAAAAAAATTAAACGAATAAAAACACAACATTACTCCTTCACCTGGATCGGCCAAGGCTCTTTAATTGGCAGCCACGAAGCTTCAGAAACGCAGGTGGAATAGATATTGAGTCCTGGAGGAGACTGAACACCTGGCTAAACACTCTGCAGGATGAGCCTTCAATACCGATATACTCCTGGAACCATCGGTCAGGTTGGTCATTTGAACATTTTTACTGTAACGAGTGATTTGTTTCACCCACCCATATATTTATATATATATATATATATATATATATATATGTATATATATATATATGTATATATGTGTATATATATATATATATATATATATATATATATATATATGGAAATAAACTCTTCTGCTGGGATTCGAACCCTCACCTGAGTGGCTTGCGTCTTACAAGATGAAGACCGTACCATCACAGTCTTCATCTTGTAAGACGCAAGCCGCTCAGGTGAGGGTTCGAATCCCAGCAGATGAGTTTATTTCCAAATGTCAATTGACACAAATATATATATATATTGTTAGGCTAGTTTGAAGGCAAACTCTGATGCAGAGAATAATTGCTTATTTAGAGATGAATGTTGGGCGCCAAGTAATGATAGCTCGCTTCAAGTACGAGAAAAGGTGGGGAGAGATGGTGAGGAAGGTGACGACTTTGCATATCGTGTCCCAACTTGGTCTGTTTGCGGGGGAGTGGGAAGGTGAGAAAGCAAGGAGAAAGCGAGCCAAGCTCACAGTATGATACTCCGAGGTGATCTGAACCTTCGGCGTTTGTCCAGCCTTTACAGACACGACCCGTGTTCCTAATTGGCGTGAGGTCAAAGTGTGATGCGAGGGAAGTCGGATGCAAAAAGTTCTCATGTTGATGGCTCACTAGGTATTGGAACGTGCGTTCCTCAACAAATTCATCGTGCATCTTCACGTGGCTGGGCCGAGGTGCAGGTTATTCATCGCCGGGCGATGCTAGTACTAGGCGTGCGTTTCCTCAAAGAGGTATATGTGAGGGTCACGTGGCCACCTGTGGTTCACGCGGCTGGGTGGCATATGAGTCACACGGCTGGCCCCACGAGCGATTCCCTTGGGAGGCCTCGGAGGTCAAAGGTCGTAGGACGGGTGGAGTGAGGTGAGGAGGGAAGGAATAGGAGTGGGGACAATATATATATACATATATATATATATATATATATATATATATTTATATATATATGTATGTATGTATGTATTTACCTAGTTGTATTTACCTAGTTGTATTTTACGGGAAGGGGAGCTATGCTCGTGGGGTCCCGTCTTCATATCTCATTTTATCTAAACTATTTTTAAATTCATGTATTGTTTTTGCACACACCACTTTCTCATCTAACTTGTTCCAACTGTCTATTGCTCTGTGAGGAAAGCTGTTCTTTTTAAAATCTCTTCTATAGCTGTCTTTTTTTATTTTCTTTCCGTGTCCTCTTGTATTTCTGTCATCCCATTTTATCAGATTCTCTCTATCAGTAATTTCTATGCCTTTCATGATTCTGTAAATAGCTATCAAATCTCCTCTCTCTCTTCTTTGCTCTAGTGTCTGTAGTTTAAGTTTTTGTAGTCTCTCTTCATATGATAGTTTTGAGAGTGTTGGTGCCAGTTTTGTAATTGCTCTTTGTATCCTTTCAAGTTTTTTTATACATTTTTTTGTACTTGGTGACCATATCGTTGCTGCATATTCCAATCTTGGTCTTATCAGGGTGATTAGGATTTTCCTCACCATTTCTTCATCCAGGTATGTAAATGCCACTTTGATTGTTCTTATTAAATTATAAGTCTCTCCAAAAATCTTATTTATATGTTTCTCAGGTGACATATTATTCATAACAATGACTCCCAGGTCCTTCTCATTTTCTACTTTTTTTATTCCTTCTTCTCCCAAATTATATGATCCTGCTATTCTGTTTTTGCTTTTTCCAAATTCCATTATACTACACTTTTTTGTATTGAACTCCATCTCCCACTTCCTACTCCATTCTTGTACTTTATTTAGATCCCTCTGTAGTGATTCACAATCTTCTTCAGTTTTCACTCTTTTCAGTAGTTTTGCATCATCTGCAAAGAAGCTCATATAGCTTTCAATTCCTTCATCCATATCATTAATATATATAGCAAACATTATTGGGGCCAGAACTGTTCCCTGCGGGACACCGCTTATTACTTCATTCCATTTTGAGTGCTGATCTCTTATCACTACTCTCATTTTTCTTTCTTGCAAAAAGTCTTCCATCCAATTTAGCAATTTACCTTGTATTCCTCCTTCATATTCTAATTTCTTAAGCAACTTCTTATGTGGTACTTTGTCAAAAGCTTTTTTTAGGTCTAGAAATGCACAATCAGCCCATCCATCTCTTTCTTGTATTATATCTATTAGCCTTGAATAGAAACATATTAAATTGGTGACGCATGACCGACCTTGTCTGAATCCAAATTGCCTTGGATTTAGTACGTTGTTTTTTTCCAAGTATTTTACCCATCTACTTTTGATAATTCTTTCACAAATTTTTGCTATTGTACTTGTTAGAGAGACTGGTCTATAATTGGTAGGTTCTTCTTTATTTCCTCCTTTATATATAGGTACTATATTTGCTTTTTTCCAATCTTCTGGAACTTTTCCTTCTTTTAAGGAACTGCTTATTATGCTATGTATTTTGTCTGCCAGTTCATTCCTGCATTCTTTCAGAATCCAGTTTGCTATTTCATCTGGCCCATGCGATTTTCTGACATCAAAATTACCCAAGTGTGTCAATATTTCATTCTTTGTTACTTCTATTTCTTCCATAGGGGGGACTTTTTCTTTCCACTCAATCTCTTCAGGTTGTATATTTTCCCTTGTAAACACTGATTTAAAATGTTTGTTCATAATTTCTGCCATTTCCATTTCCTCAGTGTATTCAACTCCTCCTTGTCTCAATTTCTCCAAGTCTTGTTTGTTTTTCAGTTTATTGTTTACAAATCTGTAGAATAGTTTTGGTTGATCTTTACACTTTTCTATAACATCTTTTTCATATTTTCTTTTTTTCTCTCTGCACTTTTGTACATATTCATTTCTATAACCAGTATATATTTTCCATTTTTCAGGTCTTCTGTCTTTTTTCCATCTGGTCCAGGCTTTGTCTCTTTTGTCTTTTAACTCCCTACAACTTTTGTTGTACCAGCATTTTACATATTCTTTTTCTTGTTTTTGTCTTGGGACATACTTTTCCACTCCTTTTTTGTAAATTTTTGTCAAAATATTCCATTTCTCTTCCACTGATGTTTCTTCTTTGTATATTTCTTCCCAGTTTTCTTGTTGGAAGAATTCTCTTATTTTATCAAAGTTTGTTTTTTCATACATCATTCTTCCTTTTCTATATTGTTCATTTCTTTTCATATATTTTTCTTCATTAAGTTCCAGTTCAATCAATATGTGGTCACTTTTACCTATTGGTGTTTTATATTCAATCTTGTCCACTATTCTAGGTTCAGATGTAATTATTAAGTCTAGCCTCGATGGTTCTTCTTCATTTCTATACCTAGTGTTCTCTTTTATCCATTGTGTCATTGAATGGTCAGTAATCATCTCAAGTAGAGCATTTCCCCATGAGTCATCACCACTCTTTGCTGTCATTTCTTCCCAGCAGATTTCTTTGCAATTAAAGTCGCCCATCATAACTATTCTTCCTCCGTCTTCCATTATTTTAGTTAATGCTATCTTTGTGTCCTCTAACATACTTTTATATTCACTCTCCTCCCATGAGGCTGTTTTCGGAGGCACATAATTGATCACAAATTTTCTGCTCTTCTTATCTCTGTCTTCCACTTCTATCATAATCATCTCTACTGTATTCTTTCCATATATGACACCTTTCACGTTTATATCTTTCTTAGTCAGGAACATAACTCCACCCCCTTGCTTTTTCTCTCTGTTTCTAATCCAATAATTGTATGCATCATGTCCTACACTGTTGGGTGGTAGTGGGCCTTTTAATTTTGTTTCTACAATTCCCATTATGTCCGGTTCTTTTTCTTTCAAATAATCATTCAGCTCATTCAATCCTGTTATTAATCCATCTATATTTGTGTAAGACACTCTTAGTTTTCTGCCACTTCCATTGTGTTCTCTGTTTCCCTTATGTTTTTCTTTTGTATGTCGAACTTCCTTAGTTTCATGTTCACTACTCTCCAATAGAATCTCTCTTTCTCTGACTCCGTTCTGTTCTCGTTTTTTGTCTTAGCTTCCAGTCTTTTCTGCTTTTCTTCCTCTCTTTCCTCTTTATTCATTTCTCTTTTTATCCATATCTTTTTGTGTTGTTCACTTGTTGCTAGTTTCCCTGTTTTGGATAAGATATTCTCTGCCGTTGTTTGTGACTTGAATTTAATCTTAATTGGTCTGGTCTTGTCTGTGCTATACTTTCCGAGTCTAAATTTCTCTTCGATTTGTTTCATAATTCCTGGTTCATCTTCCTGAACTGATTCTAGTAATTGGCTTACTTTTTCATTTTCCTCTTTGATTCTTGTGGTTCTATCTGTGTTGTGTTTCTCTTCCATTCCTAATATAATTATACATTTCTTCTTGTCTGCTAAATCCCTTACTATATTCTCCTTTTGTCTCATCACTTTAATAACTGAGTCTTCAGTATGTTCTTTCAATTGCTGTTTGACTATGTCAGTGAATGAAATCTTATTTCCTTCTTGGGTTTGCTTCCAATTTTTACTTTCTTTAGCTATTGTTTCTCTGTTTTCTTTACTATTCTTCTTCAATTCCTCATTCTCCCCCTTTACCTCTCTTAACTGTCTTTTTAGTTCTTCTATTTCATCAGTTAAGTTTTTATTCGCCTTTTCCAGTTCTTCCAATCTTTCAACCCTTTTTAAAATGGTGTTCATATGACCTAACCTACTCTCCAAGTCTTCGATCACCTTATCAACCTTCATCTCTAGTCTTGTCAGTCGGGGGGGGTTTGAGTCCCCCCCACTCTCTTTAAATCCCTTGAAAATATTCTCATCACTTTCTGCTATATTGCTCCTATCTATACCTCTAATCTTCACATTCCTATTAGACATGTCATCATCCAACTCGTGTGTGTGTGTATTTACCTAGTTGTATTTTACGGGAAGGGGAGCTATGCTCGTGAGGTCCCGTCTTCATATCTCATTTTATCTAAACTATTTTTAAATTCATGTATTGTTTTTGCACACACCACTTTCTCATCTAACTTGTTCCAACTGTCTATTGCTCTGTGAGGAAAGCTGTTCTTTTTCAAATCTCTTCTATAGTTGTCTTTTTTTATTTTCTTTCCGTGTCCTCTTGTATTTCTGTCATCCCATTTTATCAGATTCTCTCTATCAGTAATTTCTATGCCTTTCATGATTCTGTAAATAGCTATCAAATCTCCTCTCTCTCTTCTTTGCTCTAGTGTCTGTAGTTCAAGTTTTTCTAGTCTCTCTTCATATGATAGTTTTGAGAGTGTTGGTGCCAGTTTTGTAATTGCTCTTTGTATTCTTTCAAGTTTTTTTATACATTTTTTTGTACTTGGTGACCATATCGTTGCTGCATATTCTAATCTTGGTCTTATCAGGGTGATTAGGATTTTCCTCACCATTTCTTCATCCAGGTATGTAAATGCCACTTTGATTGTTCTTATTAAATTATAAGTTTCTCCAAAAATCTTATTTATATGTTTCTCAGGTGACATATTATTCATAACAATGACTCCCAGGTCCCTCTCATTTTCTACTCTTTTTATTCCTTCTTCTCCCAAATTATATGATCCTGTTATTCTGTTTTTGCTTTTTCCAAATTCCATTATACTACACTTTTTTGTATTGAACTCCATCTCCCACTTCCTACTCCATTCTTGTACTTTATTTAGATCTCTCTGTAGTGATTCACAATCTTCTTCAGTTTTCACTCTTTTCAGTAATTTTGCATCATCTGCAAAGAAGCTCATATAGCTTTCAATTCCTTCATCCATATCATTAATATATATAGCAAACATTATTGGGGCCAGAACTGTTCCCTGCGGGACACCGCTTATTACTTCATTCCATTTTGAGTGCTGATCTCTTATCACTACTCTCATTTTTCTTTCTTGCAAAAAGTCTTCCATCCAATTTAGCAATTTACCTTGTATTCCTCCTTCATATTCTAATTTCTTAAGCAACTTCTTATGTGGTACTTTGTCAAAAGCTTTTTTTAGGTCTAGAAATGCACAATCAGCCCATCCATCTCTTTCTTGTATTATATCTATTAGCCTTGAATAGAAACATATTAAATTGGTGACGCATGATCGTCCTTGTCTGAATCCAAATTGCCTTGGATTTAGTACGTTGTTTTTTTTCCAAGTATTTTACCCATCTACTTTTGATAATTCTTTCACATATTTTTGCTATTGTACTTGTTAGAGAGACTGGTCTATAGTTGGTAGGTTCTTCTTTATTTCCTCCTTTATATATAGGTACTATATTTGCTTTTTTCCAATCTTCTGGAACTTTTCCTTCTTTTAAGGAACTGCTTATTATGCTATGTATTTTGTCTGCCAGTTCATTCCTGCATTCTTTCAGAATCCAGTTTGCTATTTCATCTGGCCCATGCGATTTTCTGACATCAAAATTACCCAAGTGTGTCAATATTTCATTCTTTGTTACTTCTATTTCTTCCATAGGGGGGACTTTTTCCTTCCACTCAATCTCTTCAGGTTGTATATTTTCCCTTGTAAACACTGATTTAAAATGTTTGTTCATAATTTCTGCCATTTCCATTTCCTCAGTGTATTCAACTCCTCCTTGTCTTAATTTCTCCAAGTCTTGTTTGTTTTTCAGTTTATTGTTTACAAATCTGTAGAATAGTTTTGGTTGATCTTTACACTTTTCTATAACATCTTTTTCATATTTTCTTTTTTCCTCTCTGCACTTTTGTACATATTCATTTCTATAACCAGTATATATTTTCCATTTTTCAGGTCTTCTGTATTTTTTCCATCCGGTCCAGGCTTTGTCTCTTTTGTCTTTTAACTCCCTACAACTTTTGTTGTACCAGCATTTTACATATTCTTTTTCTTGTTTTTGTCTTGGGACATACTTTTCCACTCCTTCTTTGTAAATTTTTGTCAAAATATTCCATTTCTCTTCCACTGATGTTTCTTCTTTGTATATTTCTTCCCAGTTTTCTTGTTGGAAGAATTCTCTTATTTTATCAAAGTTTGTTTTTTCATACATCATTCTTCCTTTTCTATATTGTTCATTTCTTTTCATATATTTTTCTTCATTAAGTTCCAGTTCAATCAATATGTGGTCACTTTTACCTATTGGTGTTTTATATTCAATCTTGTCCACTATTCTAGGTTCAGATGTAATTATTAAGTCTAGCCTCGATGGTTCTTCTTCATTTCTATACCTAGTGTTCTCTTGTATCCATTGTGTCATTGAATGGTCAGTAATCATCTCAAGTAGAGCATTTCCCCATGAGTCATCACCACTCTTTACTGTCATTTCTTCCCAGCAGATTTCTTTGCAATTAAAGTCGCCCATCATAACTATTCTTCCTCCGTCTTCCATTATTTTAGTTAATGCTATCTTTGTGTCCTCTAACATACTTTTATGTTCACTCTCCTCCCATGAGGCTGTTTTCGGAGGCACATAATTTATCACAAATTTTCTGCTCTTCTTATCTCGGTCTTCCACTTCTATCATAATCATCTCTACTGTATTCTTTCCATATATGACACCTTTCACGTTTATATCCTTCTTAGTCAGGAACATAACTCCACCCCCTTGTTTTTTCTCTCTGTTTCTAATCCAATAATTGTATGTATCATGTCCTACACTGTTGGGTGGTAGTGGGCCTTTTAATTTTGTTTCTACAATTCCCATTATGTCCGGTTCTTTTTCTTTCAAATAATCATTCAGTTCATTCAATCCTGTTATCAATCCATCTATATTTGTGTAAGACACTCTTAGTTTTCTGCCACTTCCATTGTATTCTCTGTTTCCCTTATGTTTTTCTTTAGTATGTCGAACTGCTTTATTTTCATGTTCACTACTCTCCAATAGAATCTCTCTTTCTCTGACTCCGTTCTTTCCTCGTTTTTTGCCTTAGCTTCAATTCTTTTCTGCTTTTCTGCCTCTCGTTCCTCCTTATTCATTTCTCTTTTTATCCATACCTTTTTATATTGATCATTTGTTGCTAGTTTCCCTGTCTTGGATAGAATTTTCTCTGCCGTTGTTTGTGACCTGAATTTAATCTTAATTGGTCTGGTCTTATCTGTACTATATTTTCCGAGTCTGAATTTTTCCTCAATTTCCTTTATAATTTCTGGTTCATCTTCCTGGACTAATTTTAATAAACTGCTTACCCTTTCATTTTCCTCCTTGATTCTTGCGGTTCTATCTGGGTTATGTTTCTCTTCCATTCCTAATATAATTATACATTTCTTTTTGTCAGCTAATTCTCTTACTATATTCTCCTTCTGTCTCATCACTTTAATAACTGAGTCTTCATTATGTTCTTTCAATTGCTGTTTGACTATGTCAGTGAATGAAACCTTATTCCCTTCTTGAGTTATTCTCCAATTTTTAGCTTCTGTAGCTATTTTCTCACTGTTTTCATTACTATTCTTCTTCAATTTCTCATTCTCCTCCTTTACATTTCCTAACTGTCTTTTTAGGTCCTCTACTTCTTCAGTTAAGTTTCTGTTAGCCTTCTCTAGTTGTTCCAACCTTTCAATTCTTTGGAAAATGGAGTCTACACTACCTAACTTACGTTCCAAGTCCTCGATCACCTTATCAACTCTCTCCTCTAGTCTTATCAGTCGGGGGGGGGTTGTGTCCCCCCCACCCTCTTTAAATCCCTGGAACATATTCTCGTCACTTTCTACTGTATTGCTCCTCTCTATACTTCTAATCTTTACATTTTTATTTGCCATTTCGTCATCACTGAGCTGGTCCGGTGGTCGTTTCATGTTGACCTTACGCCCGTCTGCCTGGGCCAAGTCCTCCACATCCTCATTTCCTTCCATTTCCCCAGCAATCCCTCCCCCTCTCCTCTTTCCTTACTTTCCCACTACCTCACGAGCAATTTCCCCCCCCCCCTGCAAATACAAAAAGGCACTTCTCTTTGCGTTGGTATCCACAATCTGCACTTTTCTTCAGAGCGTTCGTCAAGCCGTCCGTTCGTTGAAAGTGTGTGTGTGTGTGTGTGTGTGTGCCATCCACACTTTCTTCCATCTGTTTTTTTTTCCAGATAAAGGAACTATCTCCACCCAACAGTCAATGTCTTGTGTCAGATAAAGGCAAAGATACACCTATCATTGTACTCTAGCCTGTGTATCTTTACATCATAAAATCATGTATTGCATTTATATTAGGAGTACAAGCATGGCAATGTCGTGTGAAGAGTGATGCTGCAATTAAAAGTTACATCGAGTGATATTACTATTTTATAAATAAGATAAAAATTAGACTACTACGATTTTCTATCGGAAGTAATCCCTGCTTCTCACCTCAGTCCAAAGTTGGCTGCACTGCCCAGAGGACCTTGATGCCAGCCGACGCGATTCAGGTGACAAATGAGCCGATGGCCACAGTCGGGATTCTTGCGCCCGTAGGAAACTGTGTCCAGCGATGACAGTATTACAACGATCAGGTCTGCGATGACGTCGGAGTTTTCGGCAGAGGAAGCATCACGTCGTTTTCGCCCGGTGCTGTTGTTGGTAAACACATCCTGGAAAAAAATAATGAACAGTGTTACTGCTCAGAATTGATAGGATGCGATTCCCTATACGTGTATTTATGTCGTATATTCACCTGATGATGTACAAATTATCTTCGTTACATCCAGTCTTGTACAATGGTTTTCGCATGCATTTCTGTGTTCTGTCTTCGTGAGTTTTACAAATACGTGTCGAACTGTTCTCTAAAATTACCAAATATAAAAGTTGTTTAATTAATTGTGTAGACAAAGTAACGTGGTCCTCTATTCTGATTTCATAAACGGGATACGGAAAGACACTTATCATTTAACAAGATTTCATTTACCCTAACAAGGTCGACGAGGAAGACGGCAAAGGTGAGGAAAGCAAGCGAAAGCAGCGCCACTTCCAAGGACGGAAAACTCATCGAACTTAGCTGGCGACCCAATGATGCACTCTTCTTATCATCTGGAAGGAAAGAAGAAAAAATTATAAGCGTATAAATACTTTCCCTCATTATCCTCGTTGTTGGATGGGACTTGGAAGTAATAAACTGAAAATTAACATTTGATTTATCGTTAGGGGTTTTCAATGCATGTTTGATGTAGTCAATATTACAAGGACTTAGTAACTACGAACCAACTCATTCAGCATTCTTTTAGAATTTGAAAAAAGTCTCCACTCAAAATCGATGTTGATCACACTTAACTTTTAATTTCTTTCCGTTCTGCTGGCCTTCGTTTACCAACTTTACATACATATACCAAGGCTTTTTCCCCCTTTCAAGGGAGGTAGCCAAAAAGGGAATGGCATAAAAACACTCCCACCCATTTCATCCCTAAATACACTCCACACCCCTCCCACCCTCCCTCTCATCTGAGCACCTCCTGGAACTTTACAATTCATAATTTCGGTGTGATACTGTTCTCAAGGATAAATGTGCTGGTTATTTCCGACAAAATACTTTATAATACCTTCACCACAAACCATAAAGGATACATTTGATGTCGACACCAAATACAACTAAAATCTGAAGCACGAGTGTATGCGAGCAGGTTAATCGTGAAAGTTTTAACCATTTGAACCCCGTAATGTTTGGCGCCTTTTTCGTCTTAATCTGGCTGCCCCATTCTGTTCATCGTTGTGACATTCCTTGGATAACACTACTTCAATGACTTCCTTCGATAGTGTAATGCGCATTTCATGTTTTGTTTTGGTTAACACAAGGCGATTTTCTTATTATCTTTAATCTTTGGGGGCGCTACCGTAGTAAAGGAGTCAGTACTTAGACTTGACCTTCGCTGCGATTACGCAGCACTTTACAGATATTTCTTTTATTTCTGAGCGACAGCGATTTTACCGTTGCAAAAAGCTCCAGACCATCTGGACTAATGTCATATGATGAGTTTGTTCATAGGCGAACTGGGTTCTGCTGCAGTGTTGTTCAATCGTAAAAAAATTCAACGTTAATTTATTTTTCTTTTTTATATTGACTGCCAAACGATTAGTGGTATGGTAAGAAGTTTGATTCAACTGGTAGTCGTCTCCAAAAGTTTGAAGTTTCCATCGGTTTCTAAGTTTATTTTCTGTGTACGTATGTTCGATATAGTACACTTTTCTCCAACTCTATAACTTACAATTTGAAAGCATCAAACACGAGAATGAACAACTGAGCTTTCCGGACGGATGGATTAGTTTCTTTACGATTTAATTTACAAAGTTAAGTTCTCATTTCTCGGTTAGTTTCTAATGCTGACTTCAACAATTACATGCAGTGGGTATTTTGCTTCACATTATCACTATTATAATATAATAGTGTTTTGAATGTGAGATATGGAGAGAGGGGTGGACGAATTTGAAGGATTTTGTATAAAACTGTGTTCTAATAATTTTCATGTGCGCTTCTTTGAAAAGGATTTTGGTATCTGGGCGTTCTAATGGATACAGTTATTATTCTTAAGACCTTGTACGTGCCGTTGAGGCGTAACGGAATGTGATTATTATTAATGGTTTGTATATAATAAGTAATTAATGTTTGCTCTTATTGCCTGGTGACTAGCAAATAGCGTAGATTGGAGTTGTACACCTGCGTGGCCTGCATGATCACCTGCTGTAAAGATTGCATATTTGTTTAGGAATACACAGACACTGAATTCTGGACGACTATGGTGCTCACTTCTCGCTTCAAACTGCAATTCAGGAAGGACAAGGCTTCGGTGACATGAAACATATTAGACGGGAGATTGCAAATATGAAACATCAAGAAACAGGAGTTGTCGATGATGGTAATAAAAAGTGGATTTCTGATGATGCAGACAGCATCGTCAAAACAACTGACGGCTCAGTGTACAAGACGCGGAGTATTTGCCGTTGAAAAACACTACACCCAGAAGAATGGTGCATTCCCGTCAAATGCCCTCGAAGACTGTTCACCGCTGCTGCTTTTTATCTATTTAGATTTTTATTTATCTACTTTTTTTTGGGGGGGGGGACACCCGCCCGAACCTCAATCTTGCGGCGGTTTGGACCAATTTACACAAAAGCTCAAGAGGCGGTGTCCATGTTTTGCCACTGTACCTTGACCCTAGAAAGCGCCAGAGATGTCGTCCTTTCAGGAAGTTGAGGGTTGTTTTGGAAGGTGATCCAGCGACTTGCCGAGGGGAGTGGAGGACTGAAGCCTAGGCGAAGAATATACCAGTAATTCTGCACTCTAGCAGGTAGTAGTGGAAAGAGTGTTATACCGCAGCCTCTCAAAGTTTGCAGTGTTCATATATCACTACCTGAATGTAACGGTTGCCATCCACAACGATATCCAAGGCAGATCCTGTGGATTTTTTTTTTTTTTTTTTTTATGTATCTCAGCAACTTTACGTGGTCAGGGTGAATTCTACTTGATCTAATTCAACAGAACATTTATTTTCTATACACATTTCATAATGTAATTTGCTTTACATCAGAGTAGTAGAGGAATGTAAACTGTTAGCACGTTGGTCTTTGGATCACGTAAGAGTGTACGAATATATTTGTGCATTATGATATGGTTTTCTATATTCTTTAATCCCCACAGCTCAAGAGTTTGATTAATCAGAAAAAATTAGGAAGTTATGAAAAAAAAAATAAAGTAAGATAAAATGATCAAAATTTGATTACACCGATGCTTGGAAAAAAAAAAAAATGACCGAACAAATGGGGCAAAAAGAGATTGCACATTCCTGCATCCACATTCATTATATCCTCTCGCCTGTCACATCTTCGGAAAAACTTTTGTGAAATATATATGTTTTTAATATTACCCATAGTCTGAGAGGAAATGCAAGTCTCTTGCATTTCCTCTCTTGAAGAGAGATGCATCTTATGGTCCTACTGACCCATAGAATAACACATTTTCTCGTTACCAGTAAATATACATATCTTGTATTTATATGAATATTTCGATGTATGAATACATGCATGAACAAGCTTACCAGCTATTTTAAGGAGTGTATTACGGAGCTGTTCTAGATGAAAGGATGGTAGTTCTTCGCTGCGAACTTCGAAACCGTTTGTCTTGTCTTCTTGGTTTCCCTTATTATGACTGAGTAAACTATTATTACTCGTTATTATTTTTGCAGGCGAAAGTCTGACAGACCTAGGAGGAAAGTTATTGACGTCCGATGTAATGTCAATGGATCCAGTCGATTCTGCAGTCACTGCTTCCGACAAGGCTGAGGCGGACATTAACACAGCGATCAACATCGGGAACCTTACCGTCCACCACGTATTTGCACACATTTTGAGACACAATCAGTGAATCAAAGGATTTTCTGAAATCTTATGTCTCTACCACCAAGTTCCTCCTGATTTTTTCCACAAATTACAAGGTATCATAACAACTGCATGACTATCGAGTGTCTATTTACTCGTATCATCTCAAATACAGACACTATTTGACGTTTGAAAGATTGTAAGGTCAGCAACTTCACTGGGGCAATGGTAGAATTCGTTAAGTTAGTTATCTTTTAAGAACTTTGCCAATTTTACTCGTTGGCTGTCATCGGACATGAACTTGTACTGCACATCAGGAACTCTGCTTCCATAATTATCAAAGCGAGCAGAGAATACATCCGCGACGTATTATATTAGCATCTAATTTAAATTCTTCCATGCATGTGTTGTGGCTACGCAGCTGCGTTAGTGCTACTTAAGCTAGAACCTCTTTTGGTGAACGTATCTTTCGCACGGCGGGAATCAAATTTTCAGCTTTAGTGATGGAGGGAATCTGAACACTGATGGAGGTGGATCGTGCTTTGGTTGCGGGAAGTAGGATCTGCAGATGCGACTATACGCTGCGAGTAGGAACATCGCTCGCGTGGGCTCCTCCCTCTCTGTACTTCTTACCACCCACTCTAGCCTCGCTCCAGTCGTAGTGCACCGTTATGCGCATTTGTTCGCCTTAAAATAATCTGTTCCACCCCACTTCCTTTCCATCATTCTGTCTCCACCCTTTTTCTCTTTCACACTGAATACTATAACTATTATTTCCTTCGCTCAGTTCGACCTTATTTGGTCTCTTTTTCTTTTAATATTTTAACTTCCGGACATTTCCCTTTCCCTTCCGCCTTCGAGAGAAAGTAGAAAATGGAATATTAATTCATTCTAATCTGTATCCGCGGACATAACTACCACTTGTTCATGCATCCAGCCTACTTGACTCCACTTATTCTGCGCTATTTAACACGTCCTCCTTTAGATATTTTCTTTTATGCTGGCGTTGTCCTGGCCTATATTAAAATTACTCTGTTCTTCCTCTATATGCCTTTACTTACTCCTGACTTCCCATCTCTACACCTTCACTGTAAGGTATAGCGGTATTTATTTCTGCCAGAATAAACTTGAGGCTTCCCGCTGTGGTGGTAGGCGGTCCCACGTTAGAGTTGTAACAATCTTTGATTGTACCTAAGGCAGAACGAATTTGGCGAATCACGAAGACAACGAAAAAACGTAAACTAAACAACTTCCCATCGGGCTTAATTAATGGTCCCCTTATGGATCGATAGCCTAGATAAAAAAAAAAAAAAAAAAAAAAAATATATATATATATATATATATATATATATATATTTATATATATATATATATATATATATATATATATATATATATATATATATATATATATGTATATATATCACTCCCACCGCGGCCCAGCCACAACTCCACACAAGTATTCAAATTCATCAAATAATTAGATTAATGTCAATATCTATTTCATACAGGGATCCTATTGAAGATTACATTGATGATTTCATTTGTCTGAAATTTTGAACAGAGTCTGAAAAATTGTATTGATGCTTCCCAAATTGCGTAAATAATGAAACAGCAAATTTGACGCCCTTTGCGCCATGATCCGTATGATCCAAGAATATAATTCTAAGTAGCGACTGGCGTAACACTAAGGATACATTGCACCAACTCGCAGCTTTAAAATACCACTATAATTATACTTTGTCACTCACGGATTGAGGCAGAATACAATTCGTTTTGCAATAGCCAACGTAAATATTTTAGCTGTAATAAACGAAACGTCGTAATAAAAAGGCTCTGCCCTCACTTTTCCTGTTTATTTTGATCAACCTGTCGGCAACTGCCGCTTTCATACAAAACTTTTAAATGTGACCAAATCGTCCCTTTGGACATCGAAGGATTAATCGAGATGGTAACTTTAAATTGCTAACCTGAACCGTCTGCCGTCAGCCATGACAAATTCTTAAAAATGCCCAAGTTTTTCCACAGTAAATGGTTAAGAAATCATAAGGCAGAGAATTTTCGGAAGTACACAAACGAAGATGGAGTTGCTGTTGCAGGGCACTGACCATCCCCAGCCTCCTCACCTCCCCGTAGCCCGTTCCGGTCCATCCTGAAGCAATATAACGGAATCAGTGAAGGGGGAGGGGAAGTTGTCAGGTGAAGTGTGAAGTAGCGGTGCATGTGGAAGTAGTTGCAGGATAGGCCTGGCCATAACTATTATTTAGAAAGCAAAATCTTAGTAAAAGGTTCACTCTCATCTCGAATATATGTTATACAGGACAGATAACCGTCTTAACGTTTCATCTCACGATTTTATTTTCATTATATCTAATTCATCAGAGAACAATACTGACACTATCTAAATTCGTTGGAATGCACAGTAAAGACTAGACTTAAGACGATCTGATTGAGATTTCTGTGTTTTACTACACACACATTATAAAATCTGAGAAAAGTCAGCTGGTATTATAATGAACAGACAAATGAAAAACAAACAAATTAATAAATGAATTGATAGATAAACCAACCAATCAACCATTAAATAAGTAGATTAATGGATAAATAAATAAATTTCACAAATTCATAACAATGTGAATTAATTTGTTCTTATGACTTCTTAAAGCTCTCCTATCCTTAATCAAAAGGTTAGACAGACCCAGTCTTTTAGTCTTTTCTCTTATGGTTTATCTGTCAGGCTGTGAACCAGTTTAGTTGCTACTCTTTCCATTCTTTCGATCTTCTTTACCTTTACTTTGTGAGGACCATACCACTGACATGCTCATATATTCTTGTCTTAGACGGATCACGGTTTCTATGACTTTTTTTTCGCCGTCTCTTCATCCTTAACCAAAGTGAAAAGTCACATTGATATTATACAGCAGTCCGCATGCGCGCGTGTGTGTATTTACCTAGTTGTATTTTACGGGAAGGGGAGTTACGCTCGTAGTATCCCGCCTTTGTATCTCGCAATGCCTAGTTTGCTCAAATTAATGTATGGTTTATGCACACACTATTTTTTCGTCCAGTTCGTTCCAAGTGTCCATCACTCTATGTGGAAGACTGTTCTTCTTCAGACCTCTTCTATAACTATGTTTTTTGAGTTTCTTTCCATGTCCTCCTGTGTTTCTCTTGTGAGTGTGTGTGTGTGTGCGCGCGCGCGCGTGTATGTGTGTATTTACCTAGTTGTATTATACGGGAAGGGAGCTGTGCTCGTGGTGACCCGTCTTTGTATCTTTCAGCATCAAGTTTATTCTTAAAATCATGTATAGTATTTGCACACACTGTTTTTTTTTCATTTAAGTTATTCCATATATCCAACACTCTGTGTGGGAAGCTATTCTTTTTCCTATCTCTTCTATAGTTGTCCTTTTTGAGTTTCTTTTCATGGCCTCTTGTTTTGCCATTGTCATTTTTAGTAAATATTTTCTGTCAAGGATTTCCATTCCTTTCATGATTCTATATATAGTCAGTAGATCACCTCTTTCTCTTCTTTGCTCCGGTGTTGGTAGTTCTAGTTTCGATAATCTTTGTTCGTATGTTAATTTGGAAAGAGCTGGTGCCAACTTTGTTGTTGCTCTCTTTATTCTTTCTAGTTTCTTTATATTCTTTTTAGTACTGGGTGTCCATAGTATTCCAGGGTTTTGTATAATGATATCTCGCTGACAAGACCCTCACGTAAGCTACTGTGCCGGAATAGTGCCAAAAAATCTCAAAGGATTAACCCACTGAATTTAGCCGAAAATTCGAAGGTGACCGATTTGGTCAAAACTTGCCCCACAGGGAGAGAGTCGATCAAAGTGCACAACAAGGTAAGCATGAGCAGCCTGAGTCCTAGGGCGTGGCAGTCGTACCCCTCCTAATTTGGGCCTTTTCACCCAGTAATCACCTTTTGGCCTCTGGCACCCATACCTTTGGCCTGAGTGGTGTCAAATTGCACTGCACGGCAGCCCTAGTCGCCCTCAACCTGTGGGTGAGATGGCGGGTAAATCGGAGCAAGTGACCAACATCCAAAAAATCTCATAGGATTAACCCCAGTTTGGTCACTGTCTCCGATTGAACCACCGTCCCGCCCACAGGTCGAGGGCTACCAGTCCTCATTTGGATTGCACTAGGACACCAATTAGGCTATTGGTACTGGTGCCAGAGGAAAAGTAAATAGTGGCCACAAAGGCTCAATTTCTGCGGTCGCCACTGGGACGCCCTTGGGTCCAGGTTGCCCACACCTACCTCGCTGCACAATGGGATTGACTTTCTACCATTGAGGAAAGTTTGAGGCAAATCGGTGACATGAGGATTTCTGAGAAAATCCGTGGGTAACCCTTAGCGTTTTTTTTTTGGGGGTCATTTTGGTCACTATCTCCGATTAAACCACCGTCCCGCCCACAGGTCGAGGGCTACTAGTCCTCATTTGGATTGCACTAGGACACCAATTAGGCCATTAGTACTGGTGCCAGAGGAAAAGTAAATAGTGGCCACAAAGGCTCAATTTCTGCGGTCGCCACTGGGACGCCCTTGGGTCCAGGTTGCCCACACCTACCTCGCTGCACAATGGGATTGACTGTCTATCCCTGAGGAAAGTTTTGGCAAATCGGTGACATGAGGATTTCTGAGAAAATCCGTGGGTACCTTGGCGTTTTTAGGGGTAATTTTGGTCACTGTCTTCGATTGAACCACCGTCCCGCCCACAGGTCGAGGGCTACCAGTCCTCATTTGGATTGCACTAGGACACCAATTAGGCTATTGGTACTGGTGCCAGAGGAAAAGTAAATAGTGGCCACAAAGGCTCAATTTCTGCGGTCGCCACTGGGACGCCCTTGGGTCCAGGTTGCCCACACCTACCTCGCTGCACAATGGGATTGACTGTCTACCCCTGAGGAAAGTTTGGGGCAAATCGGTGACATGAGGATTTCTGAGAAAATCCGTGGGAAACCCCTTAGCGTTTTTTGGGGTCATTTTGGTCAATGTCTCCGATTGAATCACCGTCCCGCCCACAGGTCGAGGGCTACCAGTCCTCATTTGGATTGCACTAGGACACCAATTAGGCTATTGGTACTGGTGCCAGAGGAAAAGAAAATAGTGGTGCTAGAGGCCAAATGGTGATTACTGGGTGAAAAGGCCCAAATTTGGAGGAGTACGACTTACACGCCCTTGGACTCAGGCTGCTCATGCTTACCTTGCTGTGCACTTTGACCGACTCTCTCCCTGTGGGGCAAGTTTGGATCAAATCGGTCACCTTGGGATTTTCGGCAAAATTCATGGGGTTACTTCCTTGAGATTTGGTCACATGCTCCGATTTACCCGCCATCCCACTCACAGGTTGAGTGCGGCCAGGGTTGCCGTGGAGTTCAATTTGACACCATTTAGGCCGACGGTATGGGTGCCAGAGGCCCAAAAGTCAATACTGGGTTAAAAGGCCCAAATTTGGAGGGCTGCTACCGCCACGTCCTTGGGCTCAGGCTGCTCATGTCTACCTTGCTGTGCACTGTGTCCGACTCTCTCCCTTTGGGGCAAGTTTGGATCAAATCGGTCACCTTCGGATTTGCGGCAAAATTCATGGGGGTTACTCCTTTGAGATTTTTTGGATATTGGGTTATTTTGGTCACCAGCTCCGATTTACCCGCCATCTCACCCACAGGTTGAGTGCGGCCAGGGTTGCCGTGGAGTTCAATTTGATACCACTTAGGCCGACGGTATGGGTACCAGACCCTTTACTGTCATCTCTTCCCAGCAGATTTCTTTGCTATTAAAGTCGCCCATCATAACTATTCTTCCTCCATCTTCCATTACCTTTTTTAATGTTATCTTTGTGTCCTGTAGCATACTTTTTTGTTCACTTTTTTCCCACGAGGCTGTTTTCGGAGGCACATAATTTATCACAAACTTTCTGCTCTTCTTATCTCTGTCTTCCACTTCGATCATAATCATCTCTACTGCATTCTTTCCATATGTGACACACCTCACGTTTATATCCTTTGTCAGGAACATAACTCCACCCACTTGCTTTGCCTCTCTGTTTCTAATCCAATAATTATATGCATCATGTCCTACACCAGGGGTGGGGAACCTTTTTGTGCATGAAGGCCACCTTACAATTCATCGTCCCACATAAAGACCTCACTGAACATTTTTTTTTTTTCAATCATTTTATCCCTTTTTAGGGGACGGTGTAAGTTTTCCACCCCCTCCCTAAAAATTCAGTTTAAAAATATTTTTTAATTTTAAAAATATACATATGTATGAACATTTTAAATTATCTTTTACCCATTTTTTTTAAATTTCGAAATGGGTGCAGAAGTTACACTTGACCTTTTTTTTTTAATTATACCCTTTTTATGAATTTAAATTCAAAGTAATTTAGAAATGAATAAAATGCTTATAGATGTATAATGATTTCAGACTTAAAAAATGTTCATGGTATTATATATATATATATATATATATATATATATATATATATATATATATATATCAAAGGCCGCAGGTTCCCCACCTCTGTCCTACACTGTTGGGTGGTAGTGGACCTTTTAATTTTGTTTCTATAATTCCCATTATGTCCGGTTCTTTTTCCTTCAAATAATCATTCAGCTCATTCAATCCTGTTATTATTCCATCTATATTTGTGTAAGACACTCTTAGTTTTCTGCCACTTCCATTGTGTTCTCTGTTTCCCTTTTATTTTTCTCTTGTATGTCGAATTTCCTTAGTTTCGTATTCACTACTCTCCAATAGAATCTCTCTTTTTCTGACTCTGTTCTGTTCTCGTTTTTTTTTCCTTAGCTTCAAGTCTTTTCTCTTTTTCTTCCTCTCTTTCCTCTTTATTCATTTCCCTTTTTATCCATACCTTTTTATAGTGTTCACTTGTTGCTAGTTTCCCTGTTTTGGATAAGATATTCTCTGCCGTCGTTTGTGACTTTAATTTAATCTTAATTGGTCTGGTCTTATCTGTACTATACTTTCCGAGTCTGAACTTCTCTTCGATTTGTTTCATTATTTCTGGTTCATCTTCCTGAACTAATTGTATTAACTGCTTACTTTTTCATTTTCCTCTTTGATTCTTGAGGTTCTATCTGGGTTATGTTTCTCTTCCATTCCTAATATAATTATACATTTCTTTTTGTCTGCTAAGTCTCTTACAATATTCTCCTTTGTCTCATCACTTTGATACCTGAGTCTTCAGTTTGTTCTTTCATTTGCTGTTTAATTATATCAGTGAATGCAACTTTACTGTTTTCTTGGATTGTCTTCCAACCCTTAGCTTCTTTAGCTATGGCCTCTTTGTTTTCTTTATTATTCCTCTTTAATTCTTCATTCTCTTATTTTACTTATTTTAACTGTCTTTTTAGTTCTTCTATTTCCTTAAGTTTTTCTTTGCCTTCTCTAGTGCTTCCAATCTTTCAACCCTTTCAGCCATTTTTGACATTCTACCGAACCTACTCTCCCAATGTTCAGTCATTTGTTTAAGTTTTTCTTCGAGTCTTGCCAGTCGGGGGAGGTTGGTATCCTCCCTCCCTCCTTAAATCCATGGAAATTATTATCCTCACCTTCTATTGTGTTACTCATATCTATGTTTCTAATCTTTACATTTTTGTTACTCTTCGTCGTCACTAAACTGGTCTGGCCCTCTTTTGTTTACATGGCGTCTGCCTGCCTGGACCAAGTCCTCTCCTTCCTCATTTCCTTCCATTTCCCTCAGTAATCCCTCCCCTTCTCCTTTTTCCTCACTTTCCCACTACACCACGAGCAATCCCCCCCTGTAAATACAATAGGTACTTCCTTTGCTTTGGGATCCACGAAAAATTCACTTTTTCTTCAGAACGTTCTCTACGCCGTCCATCCGATGAAGTGCGTGTGTGTGTGTTTGTGCGTGCGCGCGTATGTGTGTATGCGTGCGCGTGTGTGTGTGTGATTACGGGACGGTATCAAAAGCCTTCGCAAAGTCTAGATAAATTAAATCTACATCGTTTCTTTCGTCAAAATTTGAGATGACTGTGTTATAGAATTCGAGTAGGTAAGTCACGCAAGAACGTTTCCGTCTGAATCCATCATTTATTTAATAGTTACTTTCTTAATGGTGCTCGATAGCATCTTTGATGATAGCTTTTATAATTTTTCCCTACGATTGAGGTTAAGCTAGGCCTGTAGTTATTTGGTTTCTTTTTGTCACCTTTTTTGAATATGGAAGTAACGTTGGCTAGCTTCCATTCTCTTGGGACATCTCCGGATATGATTTTTGTTTTGTTTTGTTTTTTTATAATTTCTAATGGAACAACAATCTCGTTTTAAATTTGTTTCAAGATTCTTGCATGCCAACAGGCAGCCACTGGTGTTTTATTGACTGAGTTTTTCTATACATCTTTTGATTTTTTCTTTTATATTTCCAGTTCTAAGTTTCCCCTATACTTATCACAGTGTTCAGTTAGGACCTCGCTTTGAGATGTTTCGTTTACGAATACTGAGCTTAACATAGTTATTTAGAATATCACACATTCCTTTATTCGAATATTCAAGTTGACCGTCAGTATGCTTTTGTGTGTGTGTGTAATTCATCATGGTCTTGAATCACGTATTGGACTCGTGATCGACAGCTACTACCCTCCCGGATGAGAGCTCAGAGCTCATGTATGACCGATCTGTGTAATTCACCAGTCTTGGATCACGTGTTGGACTCGTGATCGGCAGCCATTTCCCTCTTGGAAGAGAGCTCAGAGCTCATATATGACCGATCTATGGGTAATGATGTAACCTTACAACCACACGCACACACATCTCCCCGCCCACGAGAATTGGAATAACAACTCGCAGCGCAGCGTTACTGAAATTATTTCAGCCCTGGGATGTGTGTGTGTGTGCGCGCGCGCTCACGCGTAGGTGTAAGGTCACAGCACTGCTCAAAGATCGGACTACATAATTATGACCTCTGATTTCTCATTTGGGAGGACAACAATTGTTAATCTCAACTCAATCCCACATGTAATCCAAGACCATAGTGAATTTAATGCGAACATCAACAAATTATGTTAAGGCATGACGAGAACAGCGAAGTGTAACACCAATGCTCTCCCAGATGTAAGTTAAGATGTCCCCTTCACAATCACTGTGACGTAAAGTCGCAAGGCAGAGTGCAATACGATAATTTGTTCACATGTCCACAATCGGTAACTATCAAAAGAAGCCGATATAAACTATAAGTGGGAAGTCATATATTATATATGATTCTAATTTCATTGATAACATAACTAGTGGAGAGATTCATAATCCTATTAGGTTTTTATGTATAATTTGTAGTCTTCTAAATATAACCTATAGTTTTGTAGTTTACATATGTTCGAAGTGGAGTAATATATTTTAGGAATGATATCATTCTGGATCAACATATTGGCGGTGTCTTTTTAGATTTTTTGTAAATCCAATGTTTCTTAAACGATAGTTACACACTTGTATTGTGTTAAGTGTGTGTATTCGTATCTAAGTTGTTGTCACTTATTGCCCAAGTTCTTCGGTGACGTCACATGCTTCGGGGGAAAATTACTTCTCTCACGGGCATGGAAATAATGTTAGGGTGTTTTTGAGTTTAAAGTATGGTGGAGAGACCGTCGAGAGTAATGAGGGTGCGAGGAAGGGAGGGAGGGATTCTGCTGGTAAGTGATGAAATAGGAAAATGCCTCACTTATTCTTTCTAGGAGTTCAGGTAATGCCGGTATTCTTTGATAAATCCTATCTGCCAACTCTCTATCCCAGCAGCTCTTCTAATCTCTTCCTGTTTATCCATCCTTGTAATTCACACCATACTTCTTAAACATTTATCTTAAAACACATTTAAGTTCATCCTTTATTTGCCTCCCAATTTCAAGTCGATACCTTATACTGTATAGTGTTATGTACATCCACCGATTCGCATTGTCTTCTCTTTGCGTCCATCCCTAGATACCTATTTCCCATGACACTTTGCATTCCCCTAAGACTTGATTCCTATATTCTATACTTTACCTCCACCCTCACCCTCCATCCTCTGCCATATGTGATATCTTCACTTCCTCCACCCTCTCTCGATTAAGACTTATTCCAACTGACTGCCACCCTCTACTCTTGTAATATCATTACCTTACTTTTGTCCACATTTACTTTCAGCTTTCTCCTCTTACCCTTCTAGACTCTGCCTTTAGTTGTATCACTCTTCTGGTCCACCCACAAGCAGTGTCGTTTGCAAATAACAACTGACTCACCACTCTCGCCTACGTTTTCCAGATCCGCCACCCTCGCTTTAACCTCCGTACTGTCCCATCCATGTAAAAGTTGAGCCACTGTGGTTACATTACACAACCCTGGCGCAGCCCCATGCTCACCTAAACAACTCTCTATTCCTTAACCTACCCTAACACAAACTCTACTACTCGTGTAAAAAAAAAAAAAAAAAAAGACTGCCCACAGCATACTCCTATCCCAGAGTTCTGTAACATTACTAAAAGCTTTCCTGTCTTCTTTGTCATATGCCTTCTCCAAATCCAAATAACCCCAAAAGATGTTATTATTTTTTTTTCGCATATCTTCCTTACTACAAAACATTCCACGTATTCTCTTTGCTAAAACCACCCTGTTCTTCCCCAATCATTCCCTCTGCCCGCATCTGTTTTGGTACCCCTATAATAAAATGTTGAAGACTAAAGTTGATGTCCGTTTGTTTATATATATATGTTAGTCGAGAAGGCGAAAGCCGAGATTATTGATGTACAGGCATTAGCCTATACATAAATTTTTATTTTGCTACAATAATATATATATTATGCATCATATAACTGATTCAGACACAGAGGACAGAAATTGTATTAAAGAAAAACCAGGATTTCCTTGAAATTACTGAAAGAATTGGATTATTTACACGTCAAAAATAATTAAAACCGAACATAAAAAATTACTCGAAAGGTCTACCTCCAATACACCTGATGATAATACGTCGCTTTTTCTCTTCAGGTGTATAGTAGGTAAGACATTATCATAAGTCATTACTGAAAAATATATGCGTAAAATAGGAAGAGTAATCATGCAGTTTTTATACAAAGTTGAATCTTGTCAAAGACCAGTATTTATATTAAATTTTATCTAAGAATTTTTTCATTCATTAATGTATTTTGTTTCAGTTGCTTATTTATTTGGTACTTGAAAAGTATCTAACCAAAAATCAATCTGTGTAATTAAAAAATATGGACATGTGTGATAATCATAATCTAATTAAAATTAAAATAATAAATATGGAGGTTGTGGTGATCAGTAGTCAGACCTCAGATTTTCAAGCCTGACTCATTTCTTAACATCATCTATAAGGAAGAGGAATATAATAATTCCTTGATAAGAATACTACTTAAAACATTTTATGGTATTTATGAATTTGTGTCTCACCGACTCATGTAGGTGAGGTAGGTTGGGTTTTTTAGATTAGGCAAGGTGAGATGAAACTTCACAAATTCCCATTTGACATCAAACACATTGGTATATACATAATGTATGTATATACCCAACAAAAATAAACAATGTTTGATAACACTTTGGGCTAATTGAAGTTATGCTACTTTCTAACACCCTATGACATAAACAGAAATAGAGATATTTCCAGTTGCACTTAACCCCTACTATACCATGTATGTATTATATATACATAACAAAAATAAACAATGTTTTATAATACTTCAGGCTTATTGAAGTTATACTACTTTCTAACACCGTATGACATTAACAGGATTGGAGATATTTCCAGTTGTGCTTAACCCCTATTATACCATGATGCCTATATAGGCATTATGAGGTGCGAGTGGGTATATGAGGATGCTGGCATCGGCATCTTTATTATAATTATTTTGTAATTGTAGATAAGTGCCCCCCTGTATTCTCTGAACTGGCTTGATCATGTTTTCTGTGGTTATTAATATTCAGAGTGAAAGAGAACAAGTAATACAGCTATAACTTTATATTTTATAATGTGAGTATTAGGATGCATCATCGAATCATTGTACATCACTGCGAGAATTTGACTTGTATTGAAGAGGTTAACCATGCGGCCACTTCTAGTGACCTCTGGAAGACATTTTGGTTTATCATCCCTATGGTCCTCGCCAACCATGTTTGGAGATCCACTGATGTCTTTGGTTCTGGTAGCAGCGGAAGGCCCAGATTTTAGTCTGGTGTTAAGCTGAATATTGTTCTTCACTGCTGGGTTACTGTTTGCTTGAACACAGATCTCTGTAGATCCTGATGGGGAGCTCTGCTACCTGGAGATATGGCAGGTCCTCATTCCCGGCCAAAATGGATGGTAGGTCTGTTGAGGACTGTGGGAGAAGGTCACTTGTTGATACATTTGATTGCCTTCCATCTGGGTAGTGGATCTTGGCAATGTGGGGAGTTGCAGACAGTATTTCCACAGGTTTGACGAGTGGATCAGACTCTGACTGATGGACAAACTTCTTCACTAGTGCTGGGCTTCCTGTTAGCCACCCAGGCAGTGTATATCCACTCCTATATCTGTGAGGGAAATTGAAGAGTTTCTCGAAAGGTGTGGAGTTTGTTGATATATGTAGAAGAGAGCAAATGGAATGCAAGGTAACATCAAAAACAGTCTGCCAGTGGCAGTCATCAAGTCCTTGAGACTGTAGTACCAGGCAAATAGCCCTCCAGATGGCTCCATTTTTGTGCTCACATTGTCTGTTACCTATTGGGTGCTGCCATAAAAAATCCCTTAATTACGATGACATGAAGTGGGCTCCTCAATGACTGTGCACTGCATCAGGACACCCAATGAATGAAAATAGATTCTGAAGCCTGTTAATGATTTACTTTTTTTAAAGTGTCTGGGCAGGGATACATGTATGGATACTGAAAGTACTCATCAGTGATGACTAGTAAGAACTTGTTTGCATCCATAAAGGGCATTGGCCCTATGAAGTCCATAGTTCAAAAGGCATATGAGCAGAAACCAATCTGCCAGGAGGTGGCCTGTAGAATTTTGGCTTCAAATCAACACATACTTGACATTCAGCACAAACCTTCTTAATGTCTTCCTCAAAGAATGGCAAGTTCTTTTTCTGAAAGAAGTGATTCAGCCTGGTGACACCCGGATGACACAGAGCCATATGGATGTCCTTGAGTGATGCAGAATTTGTGACTGAACTTGATGAGTTTATTGAGCCTGGTATATACACAATCTCACAGCAGTAGTTGGACAACTCAAAGCACCAAGTGAGGAGTTTGTCATTCTTGATGCAATTGAACATATACAACACAGCTTGCTGGTCTGTTACAATGGTGAATTTCCTCCCAAAAAGGAGTTCTTGCCACTTTTTAACAGCATCTATAACTGTCTAAAAAAAGGAGGTACAGTGATGGTGGACTGGCTGGTGAGGTTATTTAATGTTTGCTGGAGAGAGGGTAGAGTGCCGGAGGACTGGAGGAGTGCCTGTATAGTTCCACTTTACAAGGGAAAAGTGGACAAGTGTGAATGTAGTAGTTTCAGAGGGATTAGCTTGTTAAGTGTAGTTGGGAAGGCTTATGGGAGGATCTTGATTGAGAGGATTAGGAGAGGAAGAGAGGGAGTAATTGGTGAGGAACAGTGTGGATTTAGGACGGGTAGAGGTTGTGTAGATCAGATCTTTGTGGTAAGACAGATATGTGAGAAAGCTATAGGAAAGGGGAAGGATGTTTTTTGGGCTTTTATGGATTTGGAAAAGGCTTACGATAGGGTAGACAGAAAGGCACTGTGGGAGGTTATGCAGATATATGGGATAGGAGGAAAGCCTCTAGGAGCTGTCAAGAGTTTTTATGATAGTAGAGGAGCTTGTGTCAGGATTAGAAATGGAGAGAGTGAGTGGTTCGAGTTAAAGGTGGGACTTCGTCAAGGATGCGTAATGTCACCCTGGCTGTTCAACTTATACATGGATGGGTAGTGCGAGAGGTAAATGCAAGGGTAGTGAGTCAGGTATTGGAGATGGTTAAAGAAAATGGAGAAAAGTGGGAGGTGAGCCAGCTGTTGTTTGCTGATGACACTGCGCTTGTGGCAGGATCGGAGGAGGGATTGAGGAAGTTGGTGATAGAGATTGGGAGAGTATGTGATAGAAGAAAGCTAAAGATGAATGTGGGTAAAAGTAAGGTGATGAGATGTACAAGGGGTGAAAATGGCAGTAGACTGGAAGTGAGCATTAAGGGAGAGCGACTGGAGGAAGTGGATAGTTTTAGATACTTGGGTGCAAATGTGGCAGTAAAAGGTGGAGTGAAGGTGGAGGTAGAGTGTAGATTGAGAGAAGCAAGTAAATGCCTTGGTGGATTATAGAGTGTAATGAGGAATAGACATTTGTGAATGGGTGCTAAGAGGAGACTGTATGAAGGAGTGATTGTGCCAACAGCACTGTATGGGGCAGAAACATGGAACGTAAGAGAGGAAGAGAGAAGGACTGAAGGCAAAGCTTAAAAAATCCACCTGAAAATTAGAACCAAGGAATAGAATAGAAGAGACTTCATGGTGGCATATGTCCCCCTCCCCCAAGACAAGAGCTTGGAATGAAGTTGAATATCAAGAAATGTCATTAGACACAACTTTTCCTAAAGAATACTATTGAACAACGTAGTCCTTATCGGAGATTTTAATTGTGAGGTCAACTGGGAGGAATGGGAATCAAGTGGCAAACTAGATTCCCAGGGAAATACTTTGCTAAATATAGCAGTGGAGAACACAATGACCCAGTGGGTAAAGGAAGTGACCTGGGTAAGAGGAGATGACATTCTCGCAAGATTAGAGCTGCTCCTTGAACTACATTTGCTCCATAGTAAAAAGTGACTAGGTAACAATTGAATTTCAGCTAGAGGATGATGAAATAGAGCCAAGTAATGAGTTACACAGGGAAGGGAGACTCAATTTTGGGAAAGCAGATTACTTAGATTTGAAAAAAAAATTGGAGAAGCAAACTGGGAGGAGTTTTATGAATATCATGAGAATAAGGAGGAAAGAGGGAATCTTTCTTGACATTTATAACCTGGGAGTGGACAAACACTCCAGCAGCATGTTATTGGAACTTATGCAACAATATACCACCAGTTCCACACAATACATCCACACAACATGGTTTCAAGAAAGGCCAGTCTATTAACACTGCTCACAAACTAAGATGGCACCTACACTATCAAATTTGACATACGGACAGAGATTGGAGAAATTACAACTGACAACGTTAGAGCAGAGAAGGGAGAGAGGCAATTTGTTGACCATTTTCAGAATTATGAAAGGAATGGAAGTTCTTGATAGAGATGATCTATTAAAATGGGACCAAAGAGTAACAAGAGGACATGCAAAGAAACTAAAGAAGGACAGCTACAGAAGAGATCTGAAAAAGAACAGTTTCCCACACAGAGTGATTGACGTCTGGAACAAATTGAATAGTGAAACAGTTAATGCCAGAACTATACACAAATTCAAAAGCAAACTGGATGTGGAGAGATACAAAAATGGGTCAAAATGAGCATAGCTCTAGTCCCATAAAATACTAGGTAAATACACAAGTACTGGAAGGATTTAATGAAAATGCCCCACCAGAAAGAACATTCATGGTTGCTTAGATTTAAACAAAGCTTTTGACAAGACACATACTATCAAAAAATATAATGAAGACAGATATTCCTAACAATGACAAGAAGTGATTAAACAACTTTATAGCAGGAAGAAAATGCAGAGTAACTCAAAACAACCAAATCTCATGTACAAAAAGACTGTACAATAAAGTCCCTGATGATATAATACTTTCACCCTCACTTCTTCATGAATGATGCACCAATTCCAGAACTAGAACTAAACACCAATATTTTCTCATATGCAGATGACTTGACTATGCTAACCCAGCACAGTAAACACAAAATAGCAACTAAGAACACCCTAGCCTACTTGAACAAACTGGAACAATGGCTCAAAAAAAGAACAAAATGGGAGCTTCACCCCAGAAATCAACAGTAACATTGCTCCAGACAACCATGGAAAAAAAAAAAAAATAGAGTAAAATTAAATGGCCAAACTCTTCCATTGGAAAGGAAATAAAAACTTCTTGGTCAAAATTTTTAGTCTTATGACATTCAGCCTCGATGTCAACCTGACAGCAAAAATCAACATGAAAACAAAACTATTGAAAACCATCATTCACACTGACTTTGGACAACAAAAAGAAACTCTAATAAATATCTATAAACAGTTCATAAGAACCACCATAGAATGCTGCCACAGCATGGTTACAATCAGCAAATCAAACACAGAATTCACAAACACCCCTATAGGACACCTACATAATTTAAAAATAGTTTAGATAAAATGAGATATGAAGACGGGACACCGCGAGCATAGCTCCCTTTCCCGTAAAATACAACTAGGTAAATACATACAGAAACCAAAATCCTCCCAATAGAAAATCACATGAAAATGACAGGATCACAATTTTATTCTAGATCCATAAACAACACACACCCTTCACAATACATTTCACAAGTGCCACCAACAACACAACAACAAAATACACCAGCAACATACTATTCAAATATCTACCACACAAAACATCTAAAAAGAGATATATTCACACCCAGATAACTAAACAAGCTTGTCAAGAAAGACCACCAAACTCAGTACCCCAACAACAACAACCCAGATACAGGTCTCACAGAGAAAAACCTCCCACACTTGACAAAACCCACACAAGCATGCCTGCACTCAGGACATGATCCATTATTAAGACATTATCAACACAGAATAGGCTTGGTCACAGATTCAAACTGCCCCAATACAACCACCATACAAGATACAGAACATCTCATTCTACAGTACTCCATATTAACTATCCCCAGATGCTAACACAATATCTCTTATTTAAGCGAATTATAGCCCCACCTGGAGGTTTCCTGGAGGCTGCAGATTCTGCAAGAGAGACCAGGGGCAATGGATTGATTGATTAGTTGAAGTAGGAAATCATATGAAAGGTATGGAGAGAAGTAAAATACAAGGTGAGGGAGGCAAGGAGAAGAGCAGATTATAAACACAAACCAACTGGAGCTGTAACCAACACAGTACAACCTTTACACCCACAAGCACACCGAAACAAACACATAAATTTAAAAACAGTTTAGATAAAATGAGATATGAAGATGGAACACTACGAGCATAGCTCCCCTTCCCGTAAAATACAACTAGGTAAATACACCTAGGTAAATACACTTGGAACAAACTGGACAAAAAAATAGTGTACACAAAAACCATTCATGAGTTTAAGAGCAAACTAGACACTGCGAGATACATAAGGCGGGACACCACAAGCGTAGCTCCCCTTCCCGCAAAATACAACTAGGTAAATACACCTGAAACATATTACTGATAAACATAAATGTATGTATTACCAAATACAGAACTACTCCACTTCTTACACAAACACAACATACAAATTGCACTTATGGAAGAAACAAAATTAAGACCACAAGTTCATTTCCCTTATTCACAGATTACAAAACAGTAAGGAAGACAACACAAGACACCAAGATGGACTCATAACACTAATACACAACATACCATACCCTTTTCCAACAACACACAACACACCAGACAATCAGTCATAGGCAACATCATTGAAATAATCAGTCCAGATGAATAAAGAAAACAACCCATGTTATTGCAAACATATATATCCCTCCAACTACATCAGCCCAAGTAGGTTACATCTCACAGCTCCAAACTTTCAACTTAATAATAACAAGCCACATACTGGCAGGTTATCTGAATGCACAACATTTGGTCTAGCTTAACATGCAAACAGGAGATCAAAGAAGAAATAAGATTTTAGACCAGTTCCCCAATTTAGATATGATTAGCTCTAACAACAATCCCATCAGACAACCTCTAGAACATAATCAACAAGAAACCTCACCAGAATGTGTTCACCATGAGAACTTTCATGAACTATCAAAAAGCAAACTGGCAAAAATACTCAAAAGACATAAAGAAAAGGTAGAACACTATGAAATTGACCAATTTACATCCCTGAGTAAAGCAGTAAACAAAATAGAAACTACTATCCAGGAAGCAAGCAAAAACACATACCCAGAGGTTACAAAAACAACAACAACTAGGTAAATACACATGAAATAGCTTCCTTAAAGAAAAGAAATAAGATAAAATAATTATATAAAAGCAACACAACCTAACATAACAAGAAAAAGAAAAGCTAAAACAATTAACCCATTAAACTCTGATGACAAGATTCTTATCATTTGGTCAAATAAAACAAAAAATCATAAAACACCAAAATGTTTGATCAAACACCAGAAAAATATGACGTCAGTCCTTGCTTCGCGCGGAGCGAGGACTGATGTCATATTTTTCTGCTGTTTGATCAAACATTTAGGTGTTTTATGATTTTTTGTTTTATTTGACCAAATGACAAGAATGTTGTCATCAGAGTTTAATGGGTTAAGTAGTAACATTACAAAACAAATACCAAGCAGAAAGAAAACAGGAAAAAACTAACAAACAGAATATATGGAACAAGTGAAAATGGCTAAATATGGAGAGGACTAAAAACTATCAAAAACTCAAAACTTTTCCTCTCACCTATGAAGCAGTTCAAGCTACCCAAGACAAAATAACATCACCTAAACAACAATGTGGCATCAACAAGCATTTCTCTAAAATTAGCTTCAGGCCCACAATACCAGAAAACCTGAATTTTTTTTAAAGAAATGTGTAAAATTAAACCTGACAATGAAGCCCCCCCCCCTCATAGTAAAGATACAGAAGGAGCAATAAAGAAAATGAAAAACTCCAAAGGTGAAGGTCCAGACAAGATCTCAAACACCTTATGCAAACTACCATAAGAGCCTTAAATATTTTTAACTACTGATTACAATATCCCAAACACATGGAAAAGAGCTCACATTATACCAATCTTGAAACCAAATACAGTAAACTGCCAGAAAACCCTGGCTCATACAGACCAATCTCACTACTACCCAGAATATCCAAACTGATGGGAAGGTTGGTGGAACAAGACTTAAATCAGAAATACCTACATTCTCCAATCAACATGATTTTGAGGAGGGCAATTCTACCAGCACTCTGCTCACAAACATCACACCATTACTGGAAGAATTAATTGAAAAAGCCCCACCAGCAAGAACAGTTATTGTTGCTGTAGATATAAACAAAGCTTTTGACAAGGTCAGACACATACTGTCCTAAAAGGTCATTGAGACAGATACCCCTAACAGTGACAAGAAGTGGTTAAACAACTTTGTAGTATGAAGACAATGCAGAGTAACCCATCTTTACTGTTCAACCTCTTCATAAGTGATCCACCAATTCCTGAACCAGAATTAAGCACCAATGTTCTCTCATATGTAGAAGACTTGACAATAATAACCTAGCACAGTGCATATCAATTTTACTCATTCCTGTATATCTCTTACATTTCCCTCAATCTAATGGTTCCTCCCTGTCCATCTTATTCATACTTTATTACTCCATTTTTTCAGAAACCCATTGTGGGTTAAATCAGTCTTTTCTTCAAAATTAGCTTCTTTTTAGGTTTGGCACATATTTTTCTACTCCAAAGTTGTAGATATGTATGAAAATCTCCTATTCATAATATCTTTTGACCCTTGGAATTCTTTCCAGTTAGTTTTACTTGAAAATGTTCTCAGTTACTATAAAATTTGCTTTCCCAACACCATATTTTCCTTGGCTATATGACTCGCCCCTTAGTTTTGCATCCCCTACAGTCAAATGGAACTTTAGTTCCACATAGTCACTTCCAGGCACAGATACAAGCTCCCCCCCCCCCCTGGATATCAGGGGGTCTGGCATGCAGCAGTGTGTTGTCTTTCAGTGTGTTAATGGAGCGGTGAGTGATATGATTATGAATATGTTTCCGGAGGCTGGTATTTGGTGGTTGTGGAGGAAGAGAAGAGAGTATTTGTGCATAATAAAGGTCTTTGGGTGTTGTTTTAATGTTTCTTGGTGTGTGTGGGTATTCTGCTATGTAGTGTAGCGGGTGTGATGTGTTTGTGGTGGCTGCGGCAAGTGTTTGTGTGCCTCTCATGTCGAGGTGGTCCTTGACTTTGAGGACTTTTGTTTCATGGTGTAAATGGTCTGTTGGTGTTGTATTTTTGCAGCCTGTAATTGTTTTTAGGGCTTTGTTTTGTATGATTTGAAGGGTGTTGTGGTGTGTCTCACTTAGATTAGGAGCCCATGCAGGACTCGCATAATTCAACACTGAGCGTATGCATTGTTTGTATATTGTTATATTAGTTTCTTTGTTTTGTCCAAATGTCGTTCCAGTGATTGACTTAAGTGCGTTAAGTCTAGGTGTGCATTTGTTTTTTATGTTTATGATGTGTTGTTTGAAAGACATGGATGTATTGTATGTTACACCAAAGAATTTTCGGTGTGTTTGTGTGTGGTATTAGAGTGTTATTGATGTAGAGATGAGGTATGTATTTGTGTTCTATTGTCCAGTTGGTGAGAAGTGTTGATGGGGGTGGAAGAGAAATGGCAGAAAGATGGTCCTCTTTGATATCTGTCTTGTAGTAGGTACATATTATTGGTTCATACCTCATATACAGTATGTAACTACCAAAGAAAATGGAGAAAATTAATGTAGAAAATAAGAAAGAAATATAAGCAGAGTAATTGGTGATTAAAATCCAACAGAAGTGTGATTGAAGTGTGTGCAATATGAAAGTATGATAGAATTGGACTGAAAATATGATAATAAAAAGGTCACTAAGCAGGACACTAAGACATCTATTTAATTATACTTTATTAGGTTAGCATATTTAAGAATAATTGTAATCATGAATTGAAATATACATATATTGTTGCAGGAGGCCATGACAAGTGTGGGAATGGTGATCAGCCTACTGGCTGTGAGTGCCTTATGGGGCATCACAAATCCATTACTCAAAAGAGCCAGTATAGGCATTGAAGACATCAACATGGGCAACCCCTTCATGCAGGTATATAAATAGCTCTATGCTGCCTACATTTCATTTATGTGGTAATATATTAAGGGGAGGGGAGCTAAACCTTTTATTCATTATTTCTACCTGAAGCTTCTTCATAACCTCACCATCTATAGACTTATTACTTCCCGTATCTTGACTTATCATGTTTTTAGTAAATGTACATTTTACCTGTCAAACAGTTTCAGTTCATCTTTGCATTTATCTATTACACCTCTTTCAAAATTGTATTCTTCATGGGAATTATTGTGTCATAATTTCTAGCTTGTTTGTAGACGTCTTCTGTTTTACTGCTTCATCCCTTTCTCCATTTTTCCCAAGCCATATCCCTGGCCTTTTTTGTAATCTCACACCTTTTGTTAAACCAGTCCTGTTTCTGCTTCTTCCCACTAATCTTTTGCACATGCTTGTTCACTCCCAAGTTGTAAATGTCAAGAAAGATTTACCATTTTCTCCTTATTCCTATAGTGTTCATAAATTCCTCCCAGTTTGCTTCTTCAAAGACATTTTTCAACTCTAAGTAATCTAATTTCCCAAAATTGAGTCTTCCTTGCCTGTAGGATTCATTCTTTGGCTCTATTTCTTCAGCCTCCAGATGAAATTCAGTTGTTACCTGTTCACTTTTTCCTATGGGGTAAAGGTGGTTCAAAGAGCTGATGGTGTCTGGCTCTTTGGTTAGTAGCAGATCTAATTTTGTGGGAATGTCATCTCCTCTTACCCAAATCACTTCCTTTACCCATTGAGTCATTGTATTCTCCACTGCTATATTTAACAAGGTATCTGCTTTGCCACTTGCTTCCCATATCTCCCAGTTGACCTCACTCTAATTGAAATCTTGAATAAGGACTAAATTGCTACTTTGTGTAAGAGATTGATATGTAAAATCTAAATGCATATTTTACTTACAGACTGTATCTGAGATCAAGTTCCTGGCATCACGACTAAGCTATGTGATTCCATTCCTCTTGAATCAAGCTGGTGGCCTCCTCTTTGTGTACTCATTGGGTGCAGAAGACTTATCCTTGGTGGTCCCTTTCACTAATGGCCTTACCTTTCTGGTGACAACTGTAGCAGGTTTCCTCCTCGGAGAAGAGAATATGAATCGAACAACCTGGATTGGAGCAGTACTTGTTTGTGTTGGTATTTTTTTGTGTCTGGCAGACAAGACAATGCAGTGAGATAAAAAGAAAAAAATATATATATTTTTTCTTTCTTTTTTCTTAATTCTTAGATAGTGTTTTGGAATTTGAATATTATAATGGTAACATCCCATTTTGTCTACTCCCATTTCATCTACTCATGTTTTCACTAAGTTTGTCTATTTTCTTATATATACATACATATATATACCAAGGCTTTTTCCCCCTTTCAAGGGAGGTAGCCAGAAAGGGCAAGGCATAAAATCACTCCCACCCATTTCATCCCTAAATACACTCCACACCCCTCCCACCCTTCCTCTCATCTGAGCACCTCCTAGATGACGGGTCATCCCTGCACCTTGCCCACCGCCCTGGGTCAGAAGCAGTGTCGCAAGACACAGCACATCCACAGCAAGGCCGCTTCATTTAATCAGCGACCCCCCCTCTCCGTCCCCCCTTGCATATAAGGAGAGGATGGGGAGAAATCCCTTTGGGCTGCGTCAAAATTTGCTCACACATACCACCTCACCCCCCACCCCCCTGCCCATTCCTCCTCATGCAATCACAACATCATCCATATACAACCGTTCTCCACTCACCTCTGTCTTCCGTCCTCTCCCGTCCTTCCTCAACAGACATTCCCCTCTTCCCCAAAGCCCCCTTCACCCCATCCATCCACCTCATCCTAGGACTTCCCCTCATGTTCACTCCCTCCACATCTGCCTTCCATACCTCTTTTACTAGTCTTTCTTCACTCATTCTTTCCATGTGTCCAAACCATCCTAATATTCTTTCATCAACCCTATCTCCCAGCTCCTTTTTCACCCCTGTTCTCCTCACCTCCTCATTTCTCACTCTATCTAGCCTAGTAACCCCCACCATACTTCTCAGACACCTCATCTCAAACACATTCAAACTCCTTCTCTCTTCTTCTCTTATGGTCCAAGTTTCTGCCCCATACAGTGCTGTTGGCACAATCACTCCTTCATACAGTCTCCTCTTTGCATCCATTCCCAAATGTCTATTCCTCATTACACTCTTTAATCCACCAAGGCATTTACTTGCTTCTCTCAATCTACATTCTACCTCCACCTTCACTCCACCTTTTCCTTCTACATTTGCATCCAAGTATCTAAAACTATCCACTTCCTCCAGTCGCTCTCCCTAAATGTTCACTTCCAGTCTACTGCCACTTTCACCCCATGTACATCTCATCACCTTACTTTTACCCACATTTATCTTTAGCTTTCTTCTATCACATACTCTCCCAAACTCTATCACCAACTTCCTCAATCCCTCCGATCCTGCCACAAGCGCAGTGTTGTCCACAAACAACAGCTGGCTCACCTCCCACTTTTCTCCATTTTCTCTAACCATCTCCAATCCTTGACCCACTACCCTTGCATTCACCTCTCGTACCACCCCATCCATGTATAAGTTGAACAGCCAGGGTGACATAACGCATCCTTGACGAAGTCCCACCTTTACCTCAAACCACTCACTCTCTCCATTTCCGATCCTGACACGAGCTCTACTACTCTCATAAAAACTCTTGACAGCTCCCAAAAGCTTTCCTCCTATCCCATAAATCTGCATAACCTCCCACAGTGCCTTTTTGTCTACCCTATCATAAGCCTTTTCCAGATCCATAAAAGCCCAAAAAACATCCTTCCCCTTTCCTATAGCTTTCTCACATATCTGTCTTACCACAAAGATCTGATCTACACAACCTCTACCTGTCCTAAATTCACACTGTTCCTCACCAATTACTCCTTCTGTTCCTCTTCTAATCCTCTCAATCAAGATCCTCCCATAAGCCTTCCCAACTACACTTAACAAGCTAATCCCTCTGAAACTACTACATTCAAACTTGTCCCCTTTTCCCTTGTAAAGAGGAACTATACAGGCACTCCTCCAGTCCTCCGGTACTCTACCCTCTCTCCAGCAAACATTAAATAACCTCACCAACCAGTCCACCATCACTTGACCTCCCTTTTTCAGACATTCTGCATGGCATCCATCCAGACCAGGTGCCTTACCTGCTTTCATCATCTTAACAACTGCCTTCACCTCATCCTTCCTTATTTCTCCTCCATTCTCCTCACTCTCATTTTCTTCGCATTTCTCACTGCAGCTATCTTTCCTTCCCTATCCTCCTTCACATTTAGCAACTCCCTAAAATATTCTGCCCATCTTCCCCTTACTGCCTTCTCTTCCATTATCTTATATATACTCAAGATATATATGTATTTTCTGTTTTCAATCCTGTATTTGGGTACTGACTGCATGATGGCATGTGGTCAGTACTTTTAGGGATTATTTTTGGTGCTCCTACAAACCAGAACCACACATTTGTCTATTCTTATACAAAATCTCTACTCATAAAGGAACAAAAGAATGTTGCCATCATGTTCCCATTCATGTCATAGGTGACTGAATGGGACAGTGAGTGGACTAAGGATCCTGTATTTTGTATTTTTCTTTTAAGAAAATTCAAGGCATAAGAGTGTCTATCAGGACTCCAACCAGAACCTTGGTTGGAACCAACACAAGAAGCACGTAGTAGGTCCTGTGAATTGATCAAACAACTATGTATTCTTAAATTTGACACGGTATCCACAGGTTAACTGCACAACCATTAAATCCAACCTTATATATTATTATCTCCCTATTTGTCAATAATTGAAGCAGACAAAGAATAGATGGAATGGGAAAGTGACCAAAATGGGAGTAGAGAAATTGGGCATAAAACATTGTAATGTTTTGTCATTGGGGTATTTTTCTGTTATAGAGAAAGTTAAAGATATCTGCTGTTACCATCTTAAACTATAATACATCACAGCTGGCAAAAAGAAATGTCAGGTTATGGTCACCTTTACAGATAGTAAAACCATTGTCTAAGTTTCACTGAAGAGATTTAGATGACATATTTTGCTAGCAATTTTATGCACTTACCTTCCAGTAGATTGATTTATGGAGTTTTTGGCTCGAAGGCCAAGCGCCGCCTTCCAGTAGATTCAGTATATTTGAAAGATGTAACCTGATTTTTGCATATGACTATCCATAAAAGTATCGAGATTCCAAGCACAACAATTGAAAACCAAAGTTGTTCCCCATTGATAGCTAACCACGGTTTTTTGAATGATAGAGAAGGTCTCTATCCAAATAAAATTTGTTATGAATATTACTGTGCTAAGAAAAATGTTCAATAAACAAAATACATTATTAATCCTTAGAGTAAATCGTCATCATGGGGAAAATTTAAGGTGAACAAAATATTTTAAGTCCATGTTGGACATTCTTGTAACTGCCGCTGTTGTTGACCTTGAAGTGATATTTATTGTAACATAACAATGACATGTCTGCCTATACACCAACATCAGCACAAGCCAAGTGCATTTGCTGGATGGCCTTTGTCACCTGGAGAGCCCCATAAATGGACCTCTTGGTCATGTTGGAGCACAAACTTCTGAACAACTGAAAAGTATTAAAAGCCACATCTTGGTCTAGCTAAACCATTGTAGGAGATGTACAGTTGATGTACCTACAACTATCAGCAGCATTGAGTATTTGTACATACATATACCAAAGGCTTTTTCCCCCTTAAAAGGGAGATATTTATGTGCTTTTTCAATATGTCCTCTAGCAAGTGTTGAGCATGAGTAAGAGGAATTGACTAATTGGTAACTTTCCTTCATCATTCCAAGCTCATGGAAGATTTACAAAAACAATTTATAAACTTTACAGAATGGAGTACTAAGAGTAATAACAGGATACATCAAAACCATCCCTATTGGACACTTACATACAGAAACCAAAATCATCCCCATAGAACAACACATGAAAATGATAGGAATACAATTGTATGTAAGAACTCTAAACACCACACACCTTTCACACTAATTCTCACAAGCAACACCAATATGATATAACAAAAAATATAGATAAAATAAAAATAAACAAATACACCAGCAGCATACTACTCAAATATCTATAACAACCTGCCACCTATACCACACAAAAACACATACCATATGCACTTAGATTACTAAACAAACCATTTAAAACTGACTGCTAAACTCAGTACTCTGAAAACAACCCCCCGACAAGTCCCACTGAGAAAACCCATCTTCACCTGACAAGAACCACACTGGCATAACTGCAGTCAGGATACCATCCAATATTAACAGTACCAACACAGAATAGGCCTGGCCACAGATTGAAATTGCCCCAGATGCAGCCACCACACAGGGGACACCTCACACTAACAATCCCCAGACAACAACACAATATATCTTCCCCGAGTGACTTATGACCCTGGTTAGAGGCTGTTGCCAATTACATGAAGCCTGCAGGCCTTCTAGAAGAGAGACTGTGGATTAATTACTCAAGGGAACAGCATAAAGGAGGGGCAGTAGTGTAAAATTCCCCACCGCATTTCCTAATTGCTACCAAGTGCTCTTGTTTCCTCCTCTGTGGGTCTGGTGTGGTGAGGGAAGTTGCCACTTGGTCAGTTTTTCTGTATCACTTTCTTGACACGTGCTGAAGGACATTCAAAATTAGTGTGTAAATATTCAATGCTGTTGAAAGTTGCAGGCAAACGTGTATCGACTGTTCATAGCATAATGTCCAGAAAACATCTGCCTTCTTCATTGATGCCTCTTCGCTGCCTTCCCTGCACTTCGATATAAAGAGTTTATATGTACTGTATATAGAAATATATGTAGTATAAATTAAAGGTCTTTCCTTTCTCCCATCATGAGTACAATTTTTTTTCTTTATTTTGGTGATATATTTTTGTGCATTTGTCAACACAGGAAACACACCCACAAATGCAAATTGCTCCAGATGCAATCATCACACAGAAGGGACTAAACATTTTATGTTACCGTCTTAATTTAGCTTTACCTAGACAACACTGTATCCCTTTTACTTAATTTAAGAGTAAACTGTATATGAGAGATACAAAGACGGGTCACCATAAGCATAGCTCTCTTCCCGTATAATACAACTAGGTAAATACAAGCTTAACTCCCCTTTTCTGTAAGATACATCCAGGAGGTGCTAAGATGAGAGGGAGGGTGGAGGGGTGTGGAGTGTATTCAGGGATGGAATGGGTAGGAATGATTTTATGCCTTTTCCTTTTTGGCTACCTCTCTTGTAAGGGGTAAAAAGCCTTGGTATATGTATGTACAACTAGGTAAATAAGTGCAAGAGAGATCTAGGGAAAACTATTGATTGATTGACTCCTCTACCCATATACTGTAAATATTGTACAATCATGGCAACATTATGCAACCCAGGTGCAGCCCCACCTTCATCTCAAACCATACTTAATCTACACTGGTGACCCTTGCACAAATCCTATTATTCATGTAAAAACTTCTTCACAGAACTGACACAGCCCGAAGGGATTTCTCCCTTCTCTTTTTCTACATAAGGGGACAGAGGGTGTGGGGGGGTTGCTGATTAAATAAAGTGGCCTTGCTGTGGATGTACTGTGTCTTGCTGCATTGCTTCTGACCCAGGGCAGTGGGCAAGATGCAGGGATGATTATCATCAGGAGTAGCCAAGAAAAGAGGGAGGAAGGGGTTGTGAATGGGAGTGGAGTACGTGGGGATGAAATGGGTAGGAGTGGATTTATGCCTTTGACTTTGGCTACTTCCCTTGTAAGGGGGAAAAAAAAGACTGGTATATGTAAAAAATATTGACTGCCCTTATCCTGTATACATGCAACACACCTCAAAATGCCTCTCCTAATTCTCTCAACACCCTCCCATATGCCTTCTAACTTCACTCAATAAACAGATCCCTCTAAAACCACTACATTCACATATGTCCACCTTTTCTTTGTAAAACAGAACTAAATACTTGCATCCCTTCAGTCCTCCAGTACATCTATCGAAATAAACATCATGTGAGGACAGAGCCTTTATTGTATTAGTATGACATTTCACTTGTTACACCTGTATCAAGTACATACTTCTTTTTGTTCCATCAAAACATATGCCTTTTGTATAGAGAAAATTATCATCACTTTTTCCTCCCCCTTTAAATCTTCATATATTGAAGTTTTGTGTACAGGGGATTTGCTATTCTACACATACACATATAGATATACCAAAGGCTTTTTCCCCCATACAAGGTGGTAGCCAAAAAACAAAGGCATAAAATCCACTCTCACCCATTCCATCCCTACATGCTCCACTCCCATTCACCCCCCTCCCTCCTTATCTTGGCTCCTCCTGGATGACGGGTCATCCCTGCTAAAGACTGCCCTTACTACTGCTCCTGTCTTAGCTTTTCCTTTGATTTACCTTTCATTCTCTACACTGATGCCTCCTTCCGAGGTCTTGGTGCTGCCCTAATGCAAGAACAAGACACACACCTTTGCCCCATTGCCTTTGCCAGCAGACTCCTTAACAAAGCTGAATGTAACTATTCTGTTACTGAAATTGAAGCTTTAGTAGTCATATATACTCTTTGACACTTTGAGGAAATAATACTAGGTTATCCTGTCATAGTCCATACAGACCACCAGGCACTTCAGCTTTTCAAAGGCAAGAACCTGTCCTGAAAACTTGCTCGCTGGTTCTTGACCATTCAGGAATTTAATCCTACTGCTGCCACCATTTGTTGATTATTTTCATTGTTGCACAAGCAACACTGCATCTTGCCCAGTGCTCAGCTTCAGAAGCAGTGGAGCAAGACACAGTACATCCACAGCAAGGCCACTTCATTTAATCAGCAACCGTCCTCTCTGTCCCTTCATGCAGAGATGGGGAGAAATCCTTTCATGCTGTGTCAAATTATTTTTCACATATACTCCCTCAACCCCCTTCCCCATCCCTTCCATGCATCACAACATCATCCAAACACAACCATTCTCTATTCACCCCTATCTTCTGTCTTCTCCCATTTTCCCTCAACAGACATCCCCTTCTTTCCCAATGCCCCCTTTACCCCATCCATCAATCTCATCCTTGGTTGGTCATGTTCACCCCATCCACACTTCTTTATTAATCTTTCTTCACTCATTCTGTGTCCAAACCATCCCAATACTCTTTCATCAACCATAACTCCCAACTTCCTTTCCACCTGTTCTCCTCCTTGTTTCTCACTATATCCACCCCAGTAACCCTTATCTTACTTCTCAGGCACCTCATCTTAAATACATTCAAACTTCTCTCTTATGTTCCATGTTTCTGCCCCACACAGTGCTGTTGGCACAATCACTCTTAGCATCCATTCCCAAATGTCTATTTCTCATTACACTTTTTAATCCCCCAAGGCATTTACTTGCTTCTCTCAATTTACTATTCTACCTTTTGTAAATCTTCAAGGCACCCAATCCTTTGGAAAAAAAGAAAAACCTCAATCATATAATTCTTTATTATACTCAATGAACTGCATTGATACAATCCTATAAATTATGCAGCACAAGAATATTCAAATAGAAATAAGGCAAGGAACATTTTTTTTTTTTTTTTTTTTGCATCCATCCAAAAGGGAAGCTCTCTGGAGATGTGTGCTCAATATTTTCATCACCATCTCATTCTGTCATCCTCTTTCTCCTTGATGAACTGGTTGATATAGTCAAGCTTACCCTGCAGTATATGACTTTTGAGAAACTAAACACTTCATGACTCTACTGGTAAAATGGATCACATTAATTTTTGAGAAAAAATGAAAATAAAAGGGGAAAACAGATGTTGAAAGCATAAATCATAGCAGCAGTACAAAAGGACACTTGTTTTCATCTGATGGCTTTCAGAAATGATAACTTCCTAATGTGTTCATAAAACGAATTATGTACTAGATCCAAAGCTTACATACGTTGCCCTATGTAAAAATCTTCTTACATTCTTTATAACTAGGTAATCAACCTTATAGTTCTACTTTGATAATACATTTGGCATTTCAGGACATTTCAACAACCATACATGTCTTGAAACAGTATAAGGAATACTAAATTACCATTACAAACATCTTAAATCCATGATCAATGCATAAAAAAATTCATGGAATGCTATACTCTTTGATTTTTTGTTTTAATTTAGTGAAAATGAAACAGATTTAATAAACCTGAAGTACAAGCAGATGACAAAAACTTCACTATTTTGCAAGAGCAACCCTTAATTTTCCTTTTATGAACAAAAGCATCTTACAGAAAAATACATAAACAAAATAAATTTAACAAAGATAATCTGTTTTATACATACATAACTGCAAATCTCTACTGAATAAGAAAAGGTAATCCCTTTAGTGCTGAGCTCATTCAAGCTTACCAACAATTATACCTGGACAGCATGTTATCCGCCCTCACAAACCTTGAGCAGCAAACCATTCTTGGGAAGGTATACAGCAGAGGTTCCCAAACCCATGGCAGTAACCTAAATGAGAGTCTTTGTATGGATTGTGGGATGATCCAAAGAAAGAAAGAAAAATAATATAATAAAAAATGGGAAGCAACAGAAATACCTAAGTTTGTAGGTAATTCAAGTGTAATGTACAGTGGCAGAATGTTATAAACATTCTAAAATTATAGTAATCAACACTATACATACCCACATTTAGGGTTGCAAGTGCAGAGCAAGATTGAATTTAGTCATACGGCCAAAAAAGTTTGGGAACCACTGGTATACATTATTTCAGTGAACACACTCTGACTGGGAGATTGTTTCAACTTAAAGCTAGTTTGTGAAAGTGATCCATCATGCATACAAGCAATTAAAATGATCACTTACTATAATAGCAATTTAAATGATCATTTAATATAACAATCAGTAGTTGGTTAAAAGTCAACCACAACAACTCTTTCACTTTACAGGATTTGGCAAACTGGACAGCAAACCCTGGACATATACAAGCTAGGTGAAAGCACCACAGGAAGTTTACAGAAACAAAACTTCCTTTTCATGATCTACTAGTTATTTGGCAGGATTTGGGAGGATCAAAATATCTAATTGTTTGGTGAGACTCTTCTACAAATCATTTCATCTTTTCTGAACCTTCCTCATAAACATCTTGATTATGTCCGGGATTTACCTCACTTCAGTAAGTGAAAAGATGAACAATTCACAAAAGCATTAGACCATAAAATCAAACATCAAGATGAAAAAAAATATATATATATATATATATTAATGGAAAGTCAAACACTGGGAAAAAAATGTTGACAAGATGAAGGGAAATAAGATTACTGTACACGAAAAACTATGAAGCATCACATATTAGCTAAAATGCATTATATATAATGCATAGCCAAGCAGCATCATACATATAACCAAACAGTATCATTTATGTATGCAGCTACTATGCATTTGACGTGTAAGCAGCTATAAACTGCTATACATATATGATAAAGAAATAATACATGTATGTTACTTTGAGGCTAGAGTGGAAATATATGTAGCAGATGCTGAGACCTTTGCTTGGAAAATGTGAACTTGTTCACAAAATATATCCTCAGGGCAACTGCAATAATTCACATATGAATTAATATCAAATATTGAATCTATTAATCTAAATATATTAATTTACAATTTTGGCTAATTCCATTCACCTGGGGAATGGACTCCTGGCTGAAGTCCAACACAACCTGTTTACCAGCGTACTAATGTCCAGATTTTGTTTTGACTCATGCTGCTTGCTTTCAATAAACCTCTTAGGGACAATGTAAATTTACCTTGGGATGCAAAATAACAGGCAATGTATTTACTTAATTGCAATATACGGGGATGGAGCTATACTTTTGGGGGTCCAATCACTTTTTCTCCAATTCATATTTAATTCAAAATTTGTTTTAGTTTTAGCTAGGACTATATCATCGTCTTGGTTATTCTAGTTGTTGATGCAAATATATGGAAAACTGTGTTTCCTAACATCCTTCAGACCTAGTCTTCACTATGTTCCCAATGCCTCATGATACCCTCCTATCCCCAATCAAATATTTTCTACTTTTAACCCATACATTATTGGCCCAATGTATAGCTCAGATACATGCTGGTGTTGGATTATTTTTCAAATTTAGTTTTTCTGCATAATTTGTCTTTAGATAACAAAATGAAGGTAGAGCATGAAAATACTCATTAGTCACGTGAAGATTTTCAAGAAGGGATATGTTTTTGGCAATCCGAGATTAGTTTCTACTGCATTCCATAATATTCAAGTGCAATACACCTTTATGCAAAATATTTTGATCTTGTGCCACATTTTCATGGAAATATTGGTTATGTAAAACATTATTTTCAATGGTTAACATTATTTCTTATTTAGCATTTATATATAAAAACAATGTAGGAAGTTATCAATATGTCTATGATTTAGCAGTTACATATTCATGTACTTTTGATAGTCTTTGCTCACACTTAGGATGCAGCTGCTATGGCATAAAATTAACACTGCTGATGCTGAAGCTAGTCCAATGTTGCGGCATTAAATTAATACCACTGATTATGTATGGATTAATGGTCTGATCACTGCTCATGTCATCACTTTCTGTTCTTTCTCTCAATAATGGCAGGTCCACTGCTTCTTTGTATATTTTATCTTCAAGGCTGGTAACTAATTTGGGTGTTGCTCTCTATACTCTCAATCTTGTTTTTATCCTTCATTTTGTACTGAGACCATCCTGCTGTTGTATATTCTAATCTTGGGGGAACCAGGCATTTTATGATTTCCGTCCTCCATTATTTTCTCTATGCAGTGAAAAACTACTTGACAAATATAGAGGTTTGTCAAGAGTCTGTATGTCTCGCCAACAATTTTGCAGTTATCAGGTGACAAGATATCCATAACCAACATTTCTAAATTCTTCTTCTCTGCTTTTGTAATTGACTCTTTCTCACTGAGTAATTCACTTAAAATCTTTTTGTTCTTTAACCTACTTCCAATACCTTTTTTGATCTCCTGTTGCTCTCCCATCCTAAACATAAGAGCTATTCTTTGTCAATTGTGTCCATTCTTTCTAATTATCTAAACATATCAGTCACATCACCTCTCTTTCTTCTAACAAAGATAGACCCATCTTTTCTAATCTTTCCTTCTATGGTCTGTCTAGTAGTCTGAGGACCTTTCTGTTTGCATGCATGTCTACCTAACTGTATTCAGCTGTTTGTAGTATACAGGAAGGTGTCCATCTCATTCTCTAGTTATCATATCTCTTTTTAGATTCATGTATGGTTCAAGCTTGTGCTGCATCGCTTTCTAGGCTATTCCAGGATTTATACACCTGTATGAAAAATAGTATTACCAACATCAGACATGCATTCACTTTTAACTTCTTCCAATAACGTTGTGATGCCTTCCCATTCCAAATAAAATGAACTCTGTCAACCCTGTCCATTCCGTTTGTCTTTGTATATGTGGTTGCTTTCTCTCAGATGGAGAAGAAGAAGAAGAAAAAAAAAAGGAAGAAAGAAAAAAGTGCAAGTGACTGTCAATGTCCATTTTCCATCCATGTCTTAGCTGCTCATGGGACATTCTCACCCCTTTCTCCATTTCCTATAATTTTGTTCCATTTGTTATTAGTTAGGCCACCCCCCATATGATGACAAGGTTCTAAATAAGTACATGTTCCATTTCTTAGCATCTTAGCATCTCAACTGATACAAATCAATTCCTATGAAAAAAAAAAAAAGTACAGATATATATTTAAAATATTCAGTCACTGCACAGCTAGCTTTAATCATGAGTGCTTACTGCTCACCTATTTTCTCACCATGTTTATGATTTCCTCATAAAAGAGAGAGAGAGAGGGAGAGAGAGAGAGAGAAAGAGAGAAATGTAATTGTTTAAATCTCTCTGTTTACTGTCACTGAAACGTACCACTACATTAGTGCACATTTCTAATTGCCAAATATACCTTTCTGAGGGACATGTAGAGTTTATCCTTATTCCATTGCTTAAAGATGAAGTCAATGATAGGCACTAGAACGCATAAACCAAAATGATTCCCAGCCTTATAGGTAAGTTGTATGAGGAGACTAGGTGCACCAGACCTGCCATCATTAAAGAATTGAAGATTATGAGGGGACTTGATTGTGTTGTTCAGACCACTGTAAGGGGTGAATGAAGTTGACAAAGAAAATCTCTTGGTTTGGGATATGAGGTCATCACAGGGTAATGGGAACAAGTTAAAAAAAGATTGCATACATAGATGTAAAGAATAAGAAGAAAAAGAAAAAAAAATCCACACATTTGTAAACTCATGGAATAGCCTAGATGATATATAAGCTGGAACTATAGATGAATCTAAAACATAGTATAACATCAATTCTACCCACAGGGTTGTCTCCGCAAGACAATCCTTGATGGAAGAGATGAAGGGAATTCCCATAGACTCATAGCTGGGAAAATTCCATCAAACCTGCCAAGAATTATTTGGAATGGGAAGGGTGACTGCATGGGCACTAGCTTAGAGAAACCAGAGAAACCATGGGGATTCACAACAGTGTCTGAGTGAGGGGACATACCTCCTGGCATATGATCCTAATTGATGATGGTAATCATAGAACAAATGACAGAATCCCATAAGCATAGCTCCTTTCCTGTATACTATGATTAGTTCTCATTATAATTAGCCCCCCATTCATTTGGAAATCCAAGTCTTCAGAAGACCCTATATTTCTGTAAAATTTTACTACCCTCTATTTTTTTTTTTATATAAGAGTTGAAAACCACTGACTCCTTCCTCTTGCTACCTGTCAGTGACATGGAGGAAGACCCACACTAATACAACACAGACAACAGTGCAACACTTCTACCCAGAAGATCTAAGGGAGGGCCTGGAGAACACTGCTTGCTATTACGAGCAAGCACATTTCCAGTCAATGAAACTCAAGGCAACAAAAGTTGTTAATATTTAAGGATTAAGCTGAAGGATGGATCCCCAATTTGATCCCACTGCAGTTCTCAATACTTCCCTGGGTATTCCTCCCACATTATACACACTCTTACACAGACATTATAAACATATCAATTATCATACAAGATTTGATACCATAAATTTGATAACCTACAATTCCCTATGGTCGTGACACAAGCTGGCACAAGATGTCCAGCTTTATCTAAATAAAAACAGGTCAGAAAATGCATCAAAAAGTAAAATTTATGAGGAATGCCTGTGGGGTGCGTACATATTAAAACTACTTTTGTGTCAGGCAAAAAAAAAAAAAAAAAAAAAAAAAAAAAAAAAAAATATATATATATATATATATATATATATATATATAAAATATATATATATATAAAAATATATATATATATATATAAAATATATATATATATATATATATAATAGTAATGATGATAATATTCTTGCACATATCCAAGAAATGCCTGAAAACAGATAGGTTTCCTTGAAAAAGGTAGTGGGAGATGCTACATATATGGGAACAAAATTCATATAGGAATATTAATATACATTTCATTCCCAAAGTCAATGACAAAACATCATAATCCAACATATCATAAGCAATATGAGATCAAATCTGCCTAATCAATATATGATTTTATTTTGTAAAACATGCAACATAATCTGTCCATCCCCGAATGGTACAGCAACACCCAGTGGAAGGGTTTTAACTCACGTGAAAACATCATACTTTTACATAAACATACAGATGTAAGCAGTATGTACAGTTCATCTGCAACTATGACAGGAACACATATAATTAGTCAGCTGTTTGAATATTTTTTAAATGTGGATGAATTTAGCAGAATAAAGAGCAGGAAAGGAGTAGATTTCAATGATAAGAGATAATGAAAAAAATTATACTTAAAAACTAAGTTACCCAACGTGACCTAAAGAGCAAAATTAGGGTGCTGGTCAAATCAGGTATGTAAAAACATAGTTAAGTGTGATAGCAGAAAGAAAATATGAGGAAGAAATGATTCATTTGGCAACTGATGTATCTGGAGAAAGCTGATGAGCAACAAAGCAAGTCATCATCTACAGAAGTTATATTCTTGTTTCTATATTTTTTTGCAAAGCCTTTAATCTACCCAGGTCTAATTCTATGAACGATGAGAATCAACGCCAGTGCATGGGCTTCCATGTCTGCAATGAAATGATTATTTCATTTAAACGAAACTATGGTGCAGTAATGTGCACATGTTCAATCACGTTAATGACCAATCTGGTCAAACTACTGTGAAGCACGTGTATTTCAGCCAGATATGGATGGTTTATATCAGTTGCCCATATCAAATCCACCTGAGTAAGTTAGTGAGGGTGAGTTAAATGGTGAAACTAAGCTAAATGTTGGAAACCCCATTCATATATGGAAGGCTCAAGTTACTTGCATTTTTTGTCTCACCAGAACTTGACATTTGTTCCGCTTGTCCTCCTGACTAGAAACTCCTCAAACTTCAAAATTTGTTGGATGATGCACAACTCTACATTTCAGAACTGTCAAAAGCCACAATATTTGCAACATAATCTGTCTAGAGGTACATAAAATCTTCTAATATATATATATTCATGTATAACATTCATACATTTGAAGGCACCAACTTGTTTTCTATCAAGTCTCAAATATGATGACTTACAACTAAAGAGAAAGCAGATATCATGGTATAATATGATCCAGTACAACTTAAAGCTTGAACATATGGTTAACCCGGAAACTATAACTACTGTATTAGAAGCAATGAAACTCAAGGACAAGAAAAGAAGGAAAGGCACAATACTTAACTCTATCCGTTAACGCTAAATTGAATGTAAATACAAACTCCACCCCAACAATCAATATTTTAATGATAATAAGCATAACGATCTCTTATCAATTCTCATTCTGTTGTTATTTCAGAGGTAAGTCTATTCAAATGATCACCAATGTGCTGATAACTATACAACTTTTCAGTACCAGCAAATTCTCATGATTTTCTTCCCCAAAAGGTCATAGCTTACATCTAAGCAAGTTATGCCCTCATGCATAACCAATACATAACAACATCACATCCAGGTTTTAACCAAAATAAACGCCCTATTAGTGATTCTAGCATAAATACAAAAATAGTTCCTTTTCGTTATGATGGTGATTCTCAAATCACACTTATCTCTGTGCAAATTATGCAGGAATATACTGTGATACAACTGGCTGTATTAAATGAAATCCAAACCAAATCAACTGGATTTACAACTAACTCCTTCAATACCTTGATGAAATGTAATGATTTTGTTGTGACATTTTACTACATGGAGAGCTGGTGACAGCTCCCCTCATTTTTCTACTTTTAACCAATGTTATAAAAACAATTCCACATTAATCTTACACAGACAACAGTCCAGAGTTTCTTTCCAGAGAGATCTGAGATGGCCCAGGGACTGCTGCCAACCATTGTAGTTTACCCACTTTGTTAGACCCGAGACAACAATTATTGTTATTATGAGCTGCTTAAGGGGTGGGAGTACGGATGTGCCGACTTGGCTACCTCCCTTATAAGGGGGAAAAAAGCCTTTGGTATATAGATTTCTATCTACATACCAAGGACTTTTTCCCCCTTATAAGGGAGGTGGCCAATTCAAAAAGCAAATACCCACTCCCATTTCTGGTATATAGATTATCATCATCACTTGAATGGTCACTTGTGTATTGGTAGTGTTGGTGTGACCTGGTGACCTGAACATAGTCATGGCAGTACAATTCTTGCTCTTGTGAGTTATTTTTCTGTTGGGTTAATTTCTGGGGTAGCCTAGCGAGAACAGAATTCGGAAGTCTATTAAGGAGTGTGTACTTACCTAACTGGTATACAGAAAAGGAGTTACACTCATGAGGTCATGTATCTTGTGATCTATACAAGTATGTGTTTGTCTATGGGATACTCTGAGTGGGTTGATTGTTGTAGATGTTTGATAATGCTAATGGACTTAGTTTTCATATTGTATATGGTGGGTTGTGTGTTGTGATGGGTGGGTTGGTTCAAGGGTTCTTGAATTAATTATGTTCCCATCATTCTCGTGTGCTGCACTACGGGGAAGGTTTTGGTTTCTGTGTGTGGATGTTCTACTTTATTTTATATTTTTCTTACTTATTCTATTTACCTATTTATTATTACTATTTCTTTTTTAGTGCAGCCATTATTCACTGCAGCTGTGTCTTGCTGCATTGCTTCTGACCCAGGGCAGTGGGGTGGGATACAAGGATGACCCATCATCCATGAGGAGCTATGATGGGAGGGAGGAAAGGGTGGTGGATGGGAGTGGGTATACATGCCTTTTCACTTTGGGTACTTCCCTGGTAAGGAGGAAAAAGCCCGTTATATGAATGGATGGATGGATGGAGTGCAGCCATTTAAATTTCTTGAGCTTTTGTTTTATAGTGTATGTAAGTTGTCTTTGTAGAATAGCATCTTACTAAGGGACAAATCCTTGAATACTCTCGATTAAATAAATGCATTTAGTTGTCCCTCATTCGGTTAAATAGAATTATCTAGTGTTTGCCACAACAAAATCTATCCAATATCTCATAGTATTGAAGGGCATAGATATTTTAAAATGGAGCAATTACTCTTGATTTTCAGGGAAAAAAAAAAAAAAAAAAAAAAAAAAAAAAAAATAATAATAATAATAATAAAATATATATATATATATATATATATATATATAAACATAAAGATTGAACGAGCTGTCACAGTGCTATAGAACACTATACCAATGAAACTGCTATGATCTTTGTCAAATTCAATGTAACCAAGAATCTGAGTTTTCACGGACACAAACTAATCATGCGGTACTTTCTGTAAACAGAACATTTGGACTGAAACCTGAGAATCAACAGGTCTATGCAATGTATTAAGACACAACCTTGAACAATTCAGAAAAGAATCAATCCATGGCTCGTGAAGTCCTGGATATGTCAACACTGGGTCAGCACACAACAAAAGAGAACAACGGGGAGCAATGTGCACAATGGACGAATTAAATGACCAACATCTTCATTACAATACAGATATGAACCTATCCAACACTTTGTTTTCAAAATACAAGTTAACCTTCAACATGAATTCATACTTTATATATTTTCTTCTGGCTAATGTGCGGTGGGTCCCCAGACTGGCCACGGTGAGGTCACCTAAATCTAGGACAAGTAAGACAAGTAATGTCAGGCCATTGTCTTCATTCAATGCAAAACTGAAGATTGATTGGGTCTCCAATACTCAGTCACTTCAATCTGAATTCAACCTCAAACTTGGATTATAAATGGTACTAACCAAAAACCCCACATGGGGCAATGAACTGCAAAACTTTTATGTAGTATAATTCAGGGACTTTGGTAAGACCTCTGCATACCAATTACATAGCATTCTTTTAAGACTGGGGATTAAGTTTCACTCACAGAGGGATAACTTTTAATTTCTGAACCTCCTTTCTACCACCCACCCTACTTAAATATCTTCTATTAACACCTCTGTAGCTCCTCTTCATTTTTCTTTACCATCTTGTGGGATTTGCAGGACGCAGAAAAGAGCCTAGATGCGTTCGACATTTTATGAAGTAAGGTGTTACAAGATAAAGTAAGATGTTACAAGATAAACAGAAATGTGGAGGTAAGGCAAAGTGGGTTTGGCAAGAGTTATCAAACAGGGTTAATCCAGATACTGAGATACTTTGAGTACACAGAAAGAATGAACAAAATATGACTACCAAAAAGAGTGTGGAAAGTTAAGTGGATGGGCTTAAACTGAGGGGAAGACCAAGAATGAGGTAGATGGATGGGGTGAAGGGGACACTGGATGCAAGAAGAATGTCTGTTGAGCATGGAAGAGAGAGGGCAAAAGATGAGAGTCAATGTGGAGTGGTTGTAAATGGAAAAGGAAATGACACAACCCAAAGGATGGTTCTTCTTGTCTGCTCCTTATTTTCTAAAGTGAATGAGGAGGGGTGGGTGGGGATGACAGGTGGTAATAGACATGAAACTGCCTGGTGTAAGCCTTATGGTCTCTTGTAGTCTCCTTCATTCTTATGTTCTTAATGTAGCAGAATGGGTAAACCAGCTCTAGCTTTGGCTCTGTTATTTCTTGTGAGAAATGACTTTTCGTTCATGAGGTGCTAAGATAGGAGGGATACAAATTTAATTTTTGGATAGGTGTATACTTTAACTCAACCATCTCCTTCATACATACATATACCAAGGGCTTTTCCCCCCTACATGGGGGGGTAGCCAAATAGAAAAAGGCATAGAAACCACTCCCACCCATTCCATTTCCTATATATTCCACTCCCCTCCCTCCCTCTTATCTTGGCACCTCCTGGATGCCAAGATAAGAGGGAGGGAGGGAAAAAGCCTTTTGGTATAGGTATATACTGTGGATGTGCTGTGTCTTGCAACACTACTTCTGACCCAGGGCAGTGGACAAGATGCAGGGATGACCCGTCATCCAGGGGGTGCCAAGATAAGAGGGAGGGTAGAGGGTGGAGGGGAGTGGTGTGTATTAGGGATGGAATGGGTGGGAATGGTTTTTATGCCTTTGTTTTGTGGCTACCTCCCTTGTAAGCGGGAAAAAGCCTTTGGTATATGTATTTTGTGAGATGTGAACAAGAATACCACCACCTTGCATGTTGTAAAAGGTGACTAAATAGAGCTGAACAAAGGGACAAAGGACCTTTCTCCAATTTTCTACTCAGTATGTTCTGACTGTGTCACCCCCTTTGTATAGGGAATTAGGGCCTTCATATATGCACCAACCAGAAGAAATATATAGTATGCCCATGTGAAGGATTAAGTTAAAATGAAAACTTTCCACACATTTTGGAGTTTTTGTTGTCATACACTTCATAAGAGACAGGACTGGTTATATGTATATTGTTAACAAACTTAATATCAAAATGTACATAAAAAAATCTGCTGCAGTAGCCATTAAGTTTGACCAAACTGACTACCAAAATGTTAACCTGGAGAAAGAGAGAGAGACAGAGAGAGAGAGAAAAAAAAGGCTGTAGGGTAAAAGTAGCAGTTTCTCAGTATGTGTACAATGTTCTTTTTTTTTATCTTTTCTTCATTTTCTCAAAACATTTTCATGTAATTACAAATCTGATTACTGCATTGGATAGGTCATAGATTTCTGGTCTGAATACTACATAATACGTAAAAATCTGTCCCCGGAAAGTTCAAGGTACAGGTTGGATGAATATCTAATTTTGTTTTACTAAACTAAATTTTTGGGATGATAGTAACAAAAAAAACAAAAAATTCACTAACCATTCTGGGTTCTGACTGACAGTCTCCAAGACAACAGCCATGGAAATCATTAACAAAGGAGAGGGTAACCATCCCTAACATAATTCCAATTTCATCCTATAACAATTTTTAACAAAACGGCTTTGAATGAAAATTATTACGCCAGTTGACAAGGTATATGTTATCTCAAAGATATGATCTTTTTCTACGATTTGTCTGAAGTACAATTATTGTATTTTAGCATCCACGTCATACAAAGAAGACAATCCTTTATTCTCTCAGTTGGGGCCAAGATACCACACAGTATCTTTTTCATCAAATATTTCGAATAAAAATAATTTCCAAAAAATCTCAATATCACAAAAACATTATTATTATTTTTTCTTTATAACCTGGTACATTCACCTCAATCATATCAACAATGCTGAATGAGAAACCAGAGACAAACGATATAATTGTACTCATACAATTTCTAAAAATCAATAAATGGTAACTTCTACATCATACAAATGAGTTGGTGCAGATATTAGGGAGGATACTGCAGATCAAACAGGAAGTTTGTGGCTAGAAGAATATTTGCAAGTAACCAGACATTGTGCACAGTACCTAACATTAAAGGAACCTGAGGGATGAGATCCCCAGATCCCCTGATCTGAGTTCAGGAAAGACTCTCTATTACAAAACCGAGTCAGAGATGGGTGGAATCACTTGGAGTACGATCAACTACAGCAACGTCACTCTCCTGCTTGCTGGCTTTGTTATTGTTCTTCTCTTCATCAGTCTCACTCTCGTGTTCTTCCCTTTCCAATCCATTACCACTACCTGAAACAAATTAATAAACAAAAGAAGTGTAATACATCTATAGTATACAGTAGTTCAATTTTATAACAACCAGCTTAACCACACTACATCCAACCAAAAATTGCAGTGCTGTTCTGATTAAATACCTGGGGGAAATTGTGAATACTAGTTAAAAGTTTTAGTGATATTTTATATCTTGTGTTCAGCTTTATGGTCCAGTGCAGGACCACTGGTCCCTTATTACCTCACCGTGGTGGCTTAATCTGCCTTGGTGAGGTTGTATGGACCAACTATCCATCAATCCAATGCCCCAAGACTCTCTTGTATGAGACCTATAGCTTCCTGGTAAATGGCAACGGCCACCAGGAAAGAAATATTGTGTTGCTGTCTAAAGACTGAGGTGGGGTACTGTGGTATTGTTCAGTCTCTCCTGTATAGTATTTCCATCTAGGGCAGTTTGTTTATGTGGCCAGGCCTATTCTATGTTGGGATTGTCTCAGTGCTAAATGCTGGTGTTGTTCTTGGGAGGGATTTTTCTTTAGGGATTTTATCTGGTTATGTGTGAATGATATTTTGACATAGCCTGAAGGGATTTCTCCCTATCTGCTATTTTTCTGCATGAGGCGGCTGATTAAGTGGAGCAGCCTTGCTGCATTGCCTCAGACTCAGAGCAGAGGATGGGATACAGAGATGACTCATCATCCATGAGGAGCTAAAATGAAAGGAAAGGGTCGTGGATGGGAGTGGAATGTGTGGGGATGAAATGGATGAGAGTGGGTACATGCCTTTTGACTTTGGCTACCTCCCTGATTAGAGGGAAAAAGACCTTGGTATATAAATAGATTCTCTTGGACAGAAAGGATGAGTCACCAATTAAGTGAAGCAGCCTTGCTGTAGATGTGCTGTGTCTTGTTGCACTGCTTCTGACCCAGGGCAGTGGGCAGGATACAGCGATGACCTGTCATCCATGAGGAGCCAAGATGGGGGAGGAAAGGGTGGTGAATTGGAGAGGAATAGGTGGGAGTGGATATGTGCCTTTTGACTTGGCTACCTCTCTTATAAGGTGGGGGAGAACCCTTGGTATATAGATAGATAGGCTGGTCTTGTAGTGGTTGTTTTGTGATCTTAGTGTGAATGTTTTTGCATGGATGTGATGTTGTACAGTGGTAGATTGTTATGTTCATTTGAATGTTCTATTTATACACCAATGACAATTTCCTCCTTATAAGAGAGCTTGCCAATTCAAAGAAACACACCCACTCCTATCCACTACTGTAGTATGCTGATATTCTTTTTCAGATGGTTGTGCTTGTGTAATGAAATGAAAAAGATGGGTAGGATTGAGGGATTTTTCCAAAGAACTGTGTACCTCTTATTTTCATGTGGTGTTTTATGTTGAAGATTTTGGTTTGTGTGTGCAGATGGTCTATTAGGGTGGTTTTGGTGTACCCTGTTATTGTTCTCAATACATACATACATATACCAAGGCTTTTTCCCCCTTCCAAGGGAGGTAGCCAAAAAGGGGAAGGCATAAAAACACTCCCACCCATTTCATCCCTAAATACACTCCACACCCCTCCCACCCTCCCTCTCATCTGAGCACCTCCTGGATGACGGGTCATCCCTGCACCCTGCCCACCGCCATGGGTCAGAAGCAGTGTCGCAAGACACAGCACATCCACAGCAAGGCCGCTTCATTTAATCGGCGACCCCCCCTCTCCGTCCCCCCTTGCATATAAGGAGAGGACGGGGAGAAATCCCTTCGGGCTGCGTCAAAATTTACTCACACATACTACCCCACCCCCCACCCCCCGCCCATTCCTCCTCATGCAATCACAACATCATCCATATACAACCATTCTCCACTCACCTCTGTCTTCCGTCCTCTCCCTTCCTTCCTCAACAGACATTCCCCTCTTCCCCAAAGCCCCCTTCACCCCATCCATCCACCTCATCCTAGGACGTCCCCTCATGTTCACTCCCTCCACATCTGCCTTCCATACCTCTTTTACTAGTCTTTCTTCACTCATTCTTTCCATGTGTCCAAACCATCCTAATATTCTTTCATCAACCCTATCTCCCAAATCCTTTTTCACCCCTGTTCTCCTCCTCACCTCCTCATTTCTCACTCTATCCAGCCTAGTAACCCCCACCATACTTCTCAGACACCTCATCTCAAACACATTCAAACTCCTTCTCTCTTCTTCTCTTATGTTCCACGTTTCTGCCCCATACAGTGCTGTTGGCACAATCACTCCTTCATACAGTCTCCTCTTCGCATCCATTCCCAAATGTCTATTCCTCATTACACTCTTTAATCCACCAAGGCATTTACTCGCTTCTCTCAATCTACATTCTACCTCCACCTTCACTCCATCTTTTCCTGCTACACTTGCACCCAAGTATCTAAAACTATCCACTTCCTCCAGTCGCTCTCCCTTAATGTTCACTTCCAGTCTACTGCCACTTTCACCCCTTGTACATCTCTCATCACCTTACTTTTACCCACATTTATCTTTAGCTTTCTTCTATCACATACTCTCCCAAACTCTGCCACCAGCTTCCTCAATCCCTCCTCTGACCCTGCCACAAGCGCAGTGTCGTCCGCAAACAACAGCTGGCTCACCTCCCACTTTTCTCCATTTTCTTTAACCATCTCCAATCCCTGACCCACTACCCTTGCATTCACCTCTCACACCACCCCATCCATGTATAAGTTGAACAGCCAGGGAGACATAACGCATCCTTGACGAAGTCCCACCTTTACTTCAAACCACTCACTCTCTCCATTTCTAATCCTGACACAAGCTCTACTACTCTCATAAAAACTCTTGACAGCTCCCAAAAGCTTTCCTCCTATCCCATAAATCTGCATAACCTCCCACAGTGCCTTTCTGTCTACCCTATCATAAGCCTTTTCCAGATCCATAAAAGCCCAAAAAACATCCTTCCCCTTTCCTATAGCTTTCTCACATATCTGTCTTACCACAAAGATCTGATCTACACAACCTCTACCTGTCCTATATCCACACTGTTCCTAACCAATTACTCCTTCTGTTCCTCTCCTAATCCTCTCAATCAAGATCCTCCCATAAGCCTTCCCTACTACACTTAACAGGCTAATCCCTCTGAAACTACTACATTCACACTTGTCCCCTTTTCCCTTGTAAAGAGGAAAAGTGAAGGCATAAGGGGTGCTGGAGGGCCTCGGGCCAGCACCCTAAGGTTTGGGTCTTTTAATGTGCGTGGATGTGGTACAGATGAGAGTAAAAGGGAAGAGATAGGTTGTATGTTTGTGAGAAGAAAGATGGATGTGTTGGCTTTGAGTGAAACTAAGTTGAAAGGGAAGGGTGAGTGTAAGTGGGAGGTTATCAGGAGTGAAGAGAGGGCGAGGGAGGGAAGGGGTGGCTATTCTAGTAAGTGAGGAGATAGGTAAACAGGTAGTGGAGTGGAAGGAGGTTTCCTCAAGGATAATGTGGATGAAGGTGAAACTGGGAAAGGAGATGTGGGTCTTTGTAAGTGCATATGGGCCTGGCAGTGAGAAGAGCGTGGAAGAAAGGGAGGCCTTTTGGATAGATTTAAATGAGTGCATAGAGGGTTTAGGAAGAAATGTCAATGTAATAGTACTGGGAGACCTTAATGCTAGGGTGGGAAATGGTCCAATCGATGGAATGGTTGGGAAGTGTGGAGTTCCAGGAAAGAATTGTAGTGGAGAGTTGATGGTGGAAATGTGTCAAGAAAGAGAGTTGTTCTCAATACTTTATTTTTTATATTTTGTGGGGTGTGTGTTTGTCTTCCTGATTGATGGAAGCCATACTGTGGATGTAGAGTTGTGTGTAATTTTCAAGAATTGTGATTAGATTTCTTTCTGCTAACCAATGCCTGTGGTTACAATTAATCTTAATATAATTATTTTCTTTTAGATTTTCATTGTCAGGTCCTTGTTGTGTGGTCTGAAGGATATGTACCAAGAGTGAGACACAGAAGTCTAGGGTTATTTTCCAAAGGAAAGATTTGGCCATTTACTTTTACTATTGGATGGTTATTTGATCTATGGTGTCTGGGTTAAACATAGTTACAAATGATTTCCGAGGGAGGCATCTATTCTATTTTTCCTAAATCACTGCGCTAGTTTCACTATGCAAGTTTGGGTGCTCTTAGTTGCTGTCTTGCAGTTGCTATGTTGGGTCATTTTCGTTGGGTCACCCACATGAGTTAGTGGTGTTATGCTCTGGAACTAGGTTGGGGAGATCACTTATGATACATACATACATATACCAATGGCTTTCTCCCCTTTACAAGGGAGGTAGCCAAAATCAAAGGCATAAATCCACTTCAACCCAATGCATCCCCACATACTCCACTCCCATTCACCATCCCTCCTTCCCTCTTGGCTCCTCATACAGATGCATAAACAATGGGAACAGATAAGAAGGTGATATAGCTCAAGTTGGAGCCATACATAGATTTTTATCTAGATGCAATAATTGAAAAATAAGACAGAATCCCACAGGTGTTGGTCTTTTCCTGTTTATAATTAGGTAAATACAACATGCAGGTCAACACTAGTAATATTCAAACCATTCACAAAAACCATTACAAGTCTAAATGGTATGTACTATAATTAAAAGAATGCATTATCAAAACTCAAAAGCTTGTTTTGCTATGCCATTCACATGCAATCGCATTATGCAGCCACTTCAGCTCCTATTTTGCTACCTTCTTACTTCCTCCTGCGTAAGACTTTTATTTTTCTGAAGCTGTACTATAAACTTATACATAAATTCAAGAAGTTCATGCCAGGCATGTCCCTCAGGACAGATTAATAAGCTCAGCGTAATATCTTTAAGGTTGGTTAGGTTTCACAGGATTTAGTTCAAGCTCAACTTAACTGGGAGTAGAAAGACTAAGCTATGTGCATCAGAACCAAGCATTATCAAGCTGAACTTACCATGTCATGAACTGGAGGTAAACAGGTTAGCTAAATTCGATAAGAAAAGGCAACAAAGAACATATGTTAAAAGAGAATAATCCAAGCTGTTGGCAGTCAAATTTAATAATTAGTAACTAGATATCTTCAATATATGGAGGAATCAAGGACACACACCTCACACACCTACAAATGATGGTCCAGCAGGATGAGTACCATGTCCTCGTATATGAGGTACTGACTATACACGTTTAATGCAGTCAATACATTTGGGGCTTTAGTGACATCATTCTTTTATGACTGGACACGATTACTACTCAAAGAAGAATACCAGTCCCTACTTATACCATACCTTCTTTCTACTGCACTTACATCTCTCCTTTAATGCTTCTGTGATTTTACTTTTTTTTTTTTTTTTTTTTTTTTTTATCATTGTTACCAAGTGTTCATTACTGCTGACAAACTACTAAATATTCACCCCAATACCACCCATCTTCAAAACCTGTCAACATACTTTTCTCCATCTGGAGGCGGAGCCCTGAGGAACGGACACTCAAGTCTCTGGTCCAGGTCCAGATTCTCTATCAGTTTCAACTTTCAACTGTATTTCCTCCATTTTTTCACACAAGTAGAGCTGACAATGAGTATCTGCTCCCTCCATCTTTCCTCCTACCATAAACCGAAGAAACTATCCTACACTAATATAACACGAGACAACTGTTCCAAGTTTATTTCCAGAAAGATCTAACAGAGGATACAAGGACCAGTGCCTGCTACTTTGGGGCTGTGGGTCTCCAGTCAGCAAAACACAAGGCAAAGATTATTACAGACACTCCTCTACTTACGTTCATTCGTTTTACATTTTTTCGATTTTACGTTTGAACCGACGGTAAAAATAAAAAATTGTAAAAAAAAATTTTTTGAGTGAAATTTTTAGTTAACCGCGCTCTCCCTAGTTCAAACGATACTTGCACACGACGCTGCGTCCATTGTTTACATTGCGCAGACGACAAACTGAAAATGCCTTGCCTCCTCCTCCTCCACCATCTCAATTTATGTTGCTTGAATTTAATCTACTTGAAATTAATGTTATTATTTTACAATGTTATGTGTTTAATTAATGATTTAGGGGTGTTTTATAAGATATGGTAAGAGAATTTACCGATGTATAGTACAGTAACAACTTATGTTCATTTTCAACTTACGTTCGGCCGTTCGGAACGTAACTAAAACCTAAGTTGAGGAGCGTCTGTATTATCATTCTGTTCATGAAGTAATCTTACAATTTCAACATTCTTAATCAGGCCATGGTCCTTCAACAAAATGTAGACAGCTGGTAATAGTTGCAGCCTTAACAGCATTAGTCCAATGCCCTGACACCTACTAGCATCTGTCGGAAGCAAAGTACTTGACAACCTCTACATCAAGCATATAGCAGGCAACAGCGAAGACCATGAAAAAGGGAAGCTGCTATAGGTAGACTGACATCAAGGGGACAAGGTACTCACACAAGGAACTGGCTGATTTTGTACCTTCCTATAACACCTATTCTCCACAATGTTGTCATCAAATATACTTTTATCACATTACATCACCAACTCTGAAAAAGAAATGTTGTAACAAAACAAAAAGCTCACATTCTAAAAGTGCTAATATGGGAGAGATAAAACACATAAATACACCTGACAGTAAACAAAAATTAATCCATAACATCAGACTGAAAAACACTATCAAGCCATTCTACTTTTCCATCGATGGTCAATGAAAATTTAATGCATTAACAAGAACTGTACAATCCCCACACAACCATAATGAGTTATAGTTAATTGACAACATGCATATGCAATTACTATCAAATTATTTCAGGAATACAGATGCCAATGAATTTTATAGGTTTGTTAAATTTTTCTGTTTACTGTATTCCTGATGAAGCTGCTGGTCTTGCAAAACATTAAGACCCTCACTAATCACAAACCATATTCTACATATTTTATTCTGGATAAAGTTACTAAAAAAGAGCTTAACACTAACTCAATTCACTTTTACTATGGTGGTAGACTCTACAATTTTCTTCTAGTTAATGCCCGACAAGTTTAATCATCCTGATTGATATCGTCATATCAAAGGGTTTTATGTAATGGAGAAGTGTGTATAACCTATCCAAACAAATGCTTCATAATTTTTTTTTTTTTTATGAATTTGCATGCATGTACTAAAAGGCCCTTTCCCACTTTTAAAGAAAATGGTCAAGTCAAGGCATAAACCCACTAATTTCCAAATCTGCCTCATACAAAGTAATGACCACAATTACTCCTTCCTACAGTCTTCCATTTGTGTTCCACCCCCAGATACCTATTTCTCATGACACTTTTTATTCCCTCACTTCTCCATCCAATGCTACATACAACCCTAAATACTTAAAACTCTTCATTTCCTCCAGTCTCTCTCTTTTAAGACTTAGCTCCAACTCACTAACACCCTTTCCCCTCATACATCTCATCATCTTACTTTTGCCCACATTTACTTTAAATTTTTTCCTCACACATCCTACCAAACTCCATCACTAGATGCCATCCTTCTCTGACTCTGCCACAAGTACAGTAGTGTCTGCAAACAGCAACTGGCTCACCTCCTCCTTCCCGACACTCTCACCACCTCCAAACCCCATCCCATCACAAACACATTTACCTCTCATACCACACCATCCATGTACATGAAGGCAAAGCTCTCACCTTCACCTCAAACCACTCTCTCTATTTCCTACCTTATCATATGTTCTACTACTCACATAAATTTTTTTGACTGCCTTTAACAAATCTCCCCCCTTCCTACACTGGTAATAAATCCAGTCTTCATGTCTACCTGTCATATACTTTTTCATGATCCACAAAAGCCCAAAGGACATCTTTACCTTTTGTCAAAAACTTATTCAACATGTGAAAAATGCCAGTACATGATCCCCTGAAACTGAGGACCCAGTGATATAAAAACACTAAATGTTAATGTTACATCTAACCTAATGATAATACTATAAATGAATTTAAATTCTTACTTGGTGCTGAATCACTATGGGATGCATCTTCTATTACCGCTGTCTGTGACTGCATATCTAACAATTCTGAAGATGTAGAGTTAGGTCGCCCTTGTGTAACATTCTGGGGACGCTTTTCTGGTTTGGGTGGTTTTTCAGGCTTGTCTTGGGATCCTAAAGTAAATCCAATATCTATATGTAAGCTAAATATTCTTTTATTTTTTGTCACCTTATAGTAACTGGCCATGGCCACTAGTCTATCCCAGAGATCCCTTAATAAAGTTGTTATACTATTGTTTTGTACAGAGGAAAACATGTCCGGACTGGTACATTGCTTCACATGGAGAATACTTTGAAGGTGATACAAGTGTAAACATGTAAAAATATCTGAATACAATTATATGACAAAATTCAATTTGTTGTTGTTGTTGTTGTATCCTCTTATACACAACCATTCTTCACTCACCCCTATCTCCCCCTGCCTTCTCCCTTAAATAACATCCTAGTATTACTTTATAGAATTTGAATTATATGAACATCACAGGAGAACTTACCTGCTGAGGGAGCCACATGGACAATAGACACTTGTTGTTTGTCCACACTGTATAAGTGAGTCTTCTCCAGCACCATTGAAGAACTCATTGGTCCACACCCACTGGCATTTCCACTTTCATGACCTTCAAGGGAAGAAGTGCTTCTGCTTTTGATTCCACTTGCTTGCAACAGTGACGAAGAAGAGTCTTGGGATACAGAACCATCTTGTGATGGCAACTCCGTATTCTCTTCTGCAAATAAAAAAAATTAAATGGCTTTCTTCAACATATAATATTTCAAGAAGAAAATATATAGCTACAAAGAGGTTACTAGGCTAGATAGAATGAGAAATGAGGAGGTGAGGAGGAGAACAGGGGTGGAAAGGGAGCTGGGAGATAGGGTTGATGAAAGAGTATTAGGATGGTTTGGACACATGGAAAGAAGGAGTGAAGAAAGATTAGTAAAAGAAGTGTGGAAGGCAGAGGTATAAGGAGTGAATATGAGGGGGCGTCCTAGGATGAGATGGATGGATGGGGTGAAATCCCAAACTGGAGACTTATATCTCAAATGTCTACCTGAAACTCTTCACACTAAATGGAATAAAAGTCTTAACCTCCCAGTTAGATTTGTATGACAACTATATTGGGTGAGAGTAGAATGGTTGTGTATGGATGATACTGTGATGCACAAGGGGGAGTGGGTGGGGGATGGGGGGGTGAGGGAGTATGCATGAAAAATAAATTGATGCAGCCTGAAGGGATTTCTCCCCGTCTTCTCCATTTCTGCATGAGAGGACAGAGAGGGAGGGGGTCGCCGGTTTAATGAATCAACCTTGCTGTGGATAAGAAAGATTACTTACTGTTATTTTCACTGCTGTTACTGCTGGTGCTAGTGACCATTTGCTGACAGTTAGTAGCTTTGTGGCCGATAACAACTGGACGATCAGGGATTTGAGGTTTGGTGTGGTCCGCCAATATTGCCGATCGGCTCATTACACTTGGTTTTTCAGGAACTGCGGGTTTGTCTAATCGTGGCTGTAGAAAAAAAAAATTATACTTATAAAATCAAATCATGCCCTGGGAATGGGGGTCAATATAAATGAAATTCACATATTTCCTTCTTCTTGTTAAGATGCAGGTACAAAGGGTTGGGAGCACAAAGCTAGAAAACTCACCTTAAAAAGGAATAAATTTTGCTAAGAAAACAGAATTTGCTTTGGGGTAAAAAAATGGGTCATAAGGAATGATGGGGATACCAAACTATTACCCTGGATCTCTCGCTTACAAACTTATAAAATTCAATGGGGAGGATCTGTGAGCTTCATCCATAGGTAGTTTGTCACCCAACAAGTACATCAAGACTGTGGGCATGAAATACAGACTGTACATGAAGATGGAGTGATTTTTCAATATGGAGTTGAGTCTTAGGGGAGAGCAGTTGGATGAAGTGGATAGTTTATTAAAGTATTTAGGGTCACATAGGGTAGGAAATGGAGGACTAGGGGTGGAGGTAAACTATAGAGTAAGGGAACAAAAATTGTCATGAGGAAAAAGTATCTCGGAATGGATGCAAAGAGAAGATTATGTGATGGTGTGATTGTGCCTACAGCACTATATGAGGTTGATACTTGGAATTCAAGAGAGGCAGAATGAAAAAAAATTAAATGTGTGTGAGATGAAGTGTCTGAGAAGTTTCGTAGGGGTTACGAGGATGGATAGAGTGAGAAATGAGGAGGTGAGGAGGAGAGCAGGGGTAGAAAGGGAGCTGGCATATAAGGCTCATGAAAGATTATTGGGATGGATTTGGGCACACAGGAAGAATGAGAAAGATTAGCAAATAGAGTGTGAAAAGTGGAAGTGGTTGGAGTGAACTTGAGGGGAACACCAAGAATGAGATGGATGGATTGGGTGAAAGGGTGATATGGTTTAACATCACAAGCTCCTCCCATTGGAAGGCTATGACGGTGCCCCTTACAGAGGGTTTTTGTAGTATGAAATCTAATGAACCATACCCTTGGTTCAACTTCACCGGTGGCAGGATTCGAACCGCCAGCAAAAGGGGAATGTTGAGTAGTGAGAGATACCGAACACACTTTATACTGCTCAATATTTACCAAATTCAAAATTCTCCAAAATCTTTTCCTTGAGTGAACTATGGGCCAGTCCACTGGATGTGACCAAGTTTCTGGGGATGTATTGTATTATCAAAGAGATCCAAGGCAAGAGATTGGCTAAACCATATGTTAACCCCTTTTCTTCTGGCTATAGCCAGGCTAGTCATCTTCATTGTTTTTCTTCAATACAGAAACGTTTAATATCAAGTAAATACATATAATCTTTTTTTAGCAAAATCTATAATCAAACTGAACTTCAAGAAAAAAAAAATTGTAAAATCATTCAGCTATTAAGCAAAGAAATTGATACATAAAACTTTCAATTCTTTCACTATAGTATAAAATGTAATCCCTAAAGCTATTGTATTAAATAAACTTACTGCTGGCTCTGGTCTGTCTCCAGTCTGGTTGTGTTCCTTCCCTATTCTGTGAACGGGAATGGTGGTGCGCTGGATAGGTGTCGGTACCACTGGCCTGAGGCTTATGCCTTGCATATCTGCCACAGAGACGGGCCTTGGTTGAACTGCCACAGTATTCTGATCTTCAGACGCATTAGTGGTGCTGCTGTGACGAGGCATGGTAACTGGTTGCCCTGCCGATTGTTGTTGTATTACAGACTCGAGAGATTTACGGAAATTTGTCTTATCCTCCGGTCTTAGCTCTTGATCTTCCATGACGAAGCCTATTTGATGTGGCCCTATGGAGTCGGCACATGTGGAGTCTACAATGGTCACATCTTTGTCCTCATTCTGGCAGAGCTGAGTTTCAAAGTCTTCACTGAATACGTCAACATCGCTACTTCCCTGCAAAACTTCAAACCCTAATCTTCCACCTTTATTTTCTCCCAAGTTTCTTCCTACTTTCGCATCACCAACTTTTCCTTCCACTTTCACCTCTCCAGCCTTGACTTCACTCTTTTCCTCTGCTTTCCCTTCCCCTTTGTGCTCTTCCCCAGCCCTTTCGGCCGCAAAATCACCAGGCGGTACTGGTCTTGGCGGTTTGTTAGGTGGTTTGGGTGGCTCAGCTGTTGGTCTTCTAAGGCTGTTGGTGTGATGAAGACGTGGAAGAGTAGCACTAGCATTCATGTTCATATTAGCTGATGAATGAAAAGATTCCTTTGGAGGCGAGTTACTTCTAGTTTGCTCTGGGGACGAGTTAGCGGATAATGACGCAGGTGTGTTGCTCCGAACTTGCGGAGGTTGAGGTGCTGGTTTTTTCTTTGTCCGATGGGGTTGCTTTGGGCTTTCAGCATTGTCTGGCTTAAGAGTAGGATCTAGAGTAAAGCCGCCACTGAAATCTGAACTGGCAGTTCGACGGTGGGCAGCTGTGACCATGGGTCCATGGCGCGGGGTTGGCTGTAATGTTCCTTGCTGTCCTGTTCCATTTTGTGCTGTATGGGACTGTATGGGGGAGGGAGGTATCCTTGGTACTACACCAAAGTCAGTGGGGTCTTTAAAAAAATAATCACAATATTCAACTAACGTCTCCACTAAAAGACGATAACTGTTACTTAAGCTCATGTTACGTCCTAATGTGGCAAAGTCTGCAGTTTCCTCTTGTTGTGACCATATTAGATTGGGAGCCATGACAATTGCAATGTTGTTTGGTGACATTTTGTTCATAGATGCACTACTAGACAATTTAGCTAAAAATTTAATCAAATAACGCAAGTTATTTAAGTTGGGCTGAGGCAACTGATTCACTACCAGCCATATAGCACGTAGTCTTTGTTCATGCTCAGTGTGTTTAACAGATTCAAGCCACTGGTCATACAGGTGCCAAGTTAAGAGAGGCTCAGGGAGTTCCCGCAAATATGACTTTAGGGCCCCTGACACCACATGCACATCTAATTCTTTGTCTCGTTCATCAGCCAGCTCCAATGTCTCTACTGACACCAAGTTAGCATCAAAAGCACCTTTCAGTCGTCGTACTTTGGAAGTGCTGCCGGCCACACGGAATAAGCCTTCTTCAACTAGGCCAACTTGAATCAACCTCTTCACACAAATCTCCACAGGGACTGCAATTTCCTGAAATAGATCAATTTTATATAAGCAACAGGTTATGTATCAAACCAAAACTAACAAAGGCAAATTGTGCAAATGACATATTTTCTGTGGGAATGATTTGTGGGGCTGAGTCACTCTTACAATATCTAATATGACTGGACCAATTATGGGGGCACATGGAGAACTGTCACCCCAGAATGCCCACATGAATTATCGTCACCCCATGAGATCCCACCTGAAGAATTGTCACCCCGGTATGCCAAATATCAACAATGGAATAAAGATTACATTAGGTTAGATTAGGGTTGGGTTAGGTTAGGTTAAGTTAGGTTAGGTTGAATGAGGGTTATGCTTATTGTTATCAATTTATACAACCGAAGAATTGTAAACCCAGGATGGCCCACATGAAGAACTGTCACCCTAGGATAGCCCACATGAAGAATTGCCACCCTGTTGAAGAATGGGGTGACAATTCTTCATGTGACCCCAATTATGAGTATCTGCAGGTGGCAGTCCTGCAAGACAGTTGTCTTATAGAAACCCTGATTACATATATACTTAGAGGTATTTAAAAAATGATACATATAACAAGGGCTTTTCCCCCCTTACAAGAGAGGTAGCCAAAGTCGAAAGGCATTATTCCACTCCCACCCATTTCATCTCCACCCACTCCACTCCTTCCCTCATTTCTTGGCTCCTCCTGGATGATGGGTCATCTCTGCATCTTGCCCATTGGATCAGAAGCAATGCAGCAATACACAGCACATCCGCAGCAAAGCTGTTTCACTTAATCAGAGACCACTCCCTCTCCATCCCCTCATGCAGAAACATTGAAAATGGGGAGAAATCTCTTGGGCTGCATTAAAATATCATTTATACATAACCACTCCTTATCACCCCCTCTACACCTCACTCACTCTCTTCCATACATAACCATTCTCCACTCACCCCCCACCTTCTGCCTTCTCCCTTCCTTCCTCAACAGTCATCCCCCTCTTGCTCAATGTCCCTTTCACCCCATCCATTTGTCTCATCCTCAGTTGTCCCCTCATGTTCACTCCATCCACCTCTGCCTTCCACACTTTTTTACTAATATTTCTTTGCTCATTCTTTCCATGTGTCCAAACCTTCCCAATACTCTTTCATCAACCCTATCTCCCATCTTCTTTTCCACCACCACTCTCCTCCTCATTTCTCATTTTATCGAACCTTATAACCCCTACCATACTTCTCAGACATTTCATCTCAAACACATTTAAACTCTTCGTCTCTTGTTCCATGTTTCTGCCCCATACAGTGCTGTTGCCACAATCACCCCTTCATACAATCTCTTCTTAGCATCCATTCCCAAATGTCTATTACTCATTACACTTTTTAATCCCCCAAAGCATTTAGTTGCTTCTCTCAATCTACATTCTACCTCCACCTTCACTCCTCCATTTCCCGCCACATTCACCCTCAAGTATCTAAACCTATCCATTTCCTCCACTTTCTCTCCTTTAATGCTCACTTCCAATTTGCTGCCATCCTCTCCCCTTGTACATCTCATCAAACAAAATATACATACATAACATGTAGAAACAACAGTAACAACTTATTTCTGTCACAATATGATGTCATACAATAGTTCCATAACTGTGATTAATTATGTAATATTATATTACCCAGAACCAACTATGTCTTCATATTACATTACAAATAATTGTCAGCAAATTAATTAGTACTGGCTAATAAAACAAGACCAATTATTCGATAATCAGCCAATTTCTTTTTAGTGCATCCCTGAACAGGAACCTTGTACAACAGGTACCAGGTGTACATTCTGTCACCTATGCAAGAAATTTCCATTCACTGACTACATATACATACTAAGAGGCCTTTCTCTCTTATAAGAATAGTGACTGAGTCTAAACATACACCTAACCCACACTCAACCAATACCCATTCACTATCCTTCCCATCTTAATGCCTTATGGATGAAGGGTCATCCCTGACTATGCAACCGGCAAAATTGTTTTTGTCTCCTTCTACATAAAATCTACATCCTGACAGCTACAAACCACAGTTCCTCAATTCTGATTTAACCTTTTCGATTAGGGTCAAATTCTTGTACATAGCATCGGATGCCTGATGTATGATGATGCATCACAATACACGCATTATGTAATATGAAGTCTCTGCTGATCTACTCGTTCTCTTTCATTCTGAGTAATAATAAACACAGAAAACACGATCAAGCCAGTTCACAGAACATGGGGGTCACTCAGCTACAACTACAAAATATAATCAAGATGCCAATGCCAGCATCCTTGCATACCCACTTATGCCTCATGATATTATACAGAGGAGGTTAATATATTCCCTTCAAAATCGTACGACTTACATCAAATCCTCAACTCCCTACTTTCTTACTATATACAGGACTGAATTCAACTTGAGCAGTATTTATGTACAAATTTTAAGTCACCTTTCCAACAATTTTGAGATGTTTGTCAAGAGGTACTCCATAGACTGGGCAGCAGGCATTTGACTCCAACTCCTTACGCATATTAGGCAAAGCTCGGTCCAAGGTAGCCAAGGCATTGTGATGCATTGTCCTTTGCAATTCTAAATAATTGTAGACCAAACTGGACAAGTCCTTTTCTTGAGCCATGAGAGTGAAAATATCAGATGCATATGAATCCTGAAAAATGGGAGAGACATATAGAATGAGAAATAAAATATTGTATAGATGTATTATACAAAACAATCTTACACATACAGTATACACCAATAAGCCACTTCCTAATTAGAAGAAGAGTGGTCAAGTCAATGTATACACCTACCCTACATTTACTCCACTCCACACCCTTCCAAAATCTAAACATGGTCTCTCTCTCTCTCTCTCTCTCCTCTGAACCACTTCAATACAAGTCAAATTCTCATGTGCAACATCGGCTGCCATATGTACACTGTGTCACACTACTCGCATTATAAAATATAAAGTCATTGTTGTATTACTCGTTCTCTTTTACTCTGAGTAATAATGATGATGATGATATGGCTTAACGTCACAAACTCCCCCCTATCGGAAGGCTAGGACGGTGTCCCTCACAGAGGGCTTTGTAGTGTGGTATTTAATGAACCATGCCCTTGATTCAACTTCACTGGTGGCAGGATTCGAACCGCCATCCCCTCGACCTTTGCCGCAAGTAACGACGGCCTAACCCACTCAGCCAGCGAGCTTCCAGAAAACACAATCAAACCAGTTCACAGAACCTGGAGGTAACTCACGTACGACAAAAAAAAAATATATATATATAATCAAGACGCTGACGCCGGCATCCTTGTGTACCCACTCATGCCTCATGATGCCTACGTCCTTCCTTCACTCCACTTCACCTTGAACAAAGTCGCTAGTCAACTTTGATAATTTAATAAATCCTTCTCTATGGTTATTGCAAGGCTTTGAAGTGATGTATGGTGCTTCGATTATTTTTCTTTCTCGTACATCGCTTCAAAGCCATACAGAAGGATTTACTAAATTATCAAAGTTGACTACTGACTTTGTTCGAGGTGAAGCTGAACAAAGAAAGGATGGAGATCGGGGAGGAACGGGGTAAGGAAAGTGAAGTATATAAGCTGTGAATATTTTTCTTAGTGTATACTCTGAGGAAGTCCTCTTAAGGATGAAATGTTAGTTATAAAACTCCTATGGTTTTTTGGTGCTTATCTCACCACCCTTTCCACTCATTCTGTTATACATATACATATACATATATATATATATATATATATTATGGTTTAATGTCACACACTTCCCCTATCGGGAGGCTAGGACAGTGCCCCTCACAGAGGGCTTTGCAGCGTGGAATTTAATGAACCATACCCTTGGTTCAACTTCGCCTGTGGCAGGATTCAAACCGCCCTCACCTCGACCTTCGCCACAAGTGACAACGTCCTAATCCGTTAATACAGGTACAAGGAAAAATCTTAGCCATTTTTTTAACATCTCAGGTGGATTTCATCTGCGGGCAACAATGAGTTACTCCAACGGATCCCACTGGACAACTACTGTAAAACTGGAATTGTCTGCCCTGCTATAATTGCACTACAAGCACCCTTACCAACAATCTTATAAATTTCATCATCATGGAAAGGATTTAAAATTTCCTTCCCCTCTTCTGCCATATCATGATTAAACAAGTGAAGTTAAAACTAAGCAATAATTCAGAAAGACTAACCCTTGCTTGCTCTAATTTGGATTCAGCCTCGTCCATCTCCTCCTTGCAGGCTTCCATCTTATTGGCAGGACCCGGGTTTGATTGAGAGCTTCGCCATCGGTTCTTGGCAGCATCGAGGTCCAAACCCACCTGAAATATAAGCAATACTTCCTTACTGATGCAGTTCATAATCTAAAATAGATGTCTGCTTTTGATCTAACATACATACATATCTACATATATCAAAGGGTTTTCCCTCTTACAAGGGAGGTAGCCAAAAAACAAAGGCATAAAATCCACTCCCCCCACTCCATCCCCACATACTCCACTCCCATTCACCCCCCTCCCTCCCTCTAATCTTGGCTCCTCCTGGATGACAGGTCATCCCTACATCTCGCCCACTGCCCTGGGTCAGACAATGACAGTACAACAATAATTATCTTTCTTTTAACCATGAAACCACAATTTCATTTCTATATTAAAAAATATGTTAAAACTTTTTAAACATATAACAATTCCCAAGCTTTTCATTATTGGTCATTATTTGTATAAATTGCATGAGAAGCTAAGATGAAAGGGAGGAAAGCGTGATGGATAAGAGTGGAACAGGTGGGAGTACATTGGGTGGGATCAGGTGCCTTTTGACTTGGCTACCTCCGATGTAAGGGGAAAAAACCCTTGGAATATAGATACATTTGTATGAATTACTTTAATTGACAGACATCAAAACAATGTCTATCAATCAGCGCAAGGTAATAACAGGAACATTTTTACAGCTAAGCTCCATCAACTTCATACTCATCAGGTGGCCACAGAATCAAACTGTCCTAGAAGTAATCACTATACAGAGGACATTGAACACTTCATCCTACAATGCCCTACACAAACACATCCAAGATAACAACACAATATTTCTTCCCTGAGTGATTCATGGGCCTACCTGGTGACCATAGCTAGTTACCTGTAAGCCATGGTTCTGCAAGAAAGACATGGGCCAACAGATTGTCTGTTTTGCACACACTTTTCTCTGATTGAAATATGCAATCTATCATACAATACAATCAGAAAAACAAACCTGCTTCAGGGCCTTTTTCTGTTTAGCCACATTAGGAAAATCATCACGCAGTATTTGGTGTAAAGGCATTAGAACTTGTTTCTCTATCTTTCCCTCATAGTCAATCATCTCCATGCCAAGAGCCTGCTGCACTTCAACCAGCTGCTCCACCAAGCATCTGTTAGAAAAATAAAATAATTGAAAAAAAAAAAAAAAAAAAAAAAAAAAAAAAACATTCACCACATATAATCTATTAATCAATTATTGCCTCAAGTTTCACTTGAGCACTGAAACTATGAGTTGTCTTAAGAAATGGTTGGACAACTTTATGGATGGGGATGACTTGTGGTAATAGACATGGAACTGTTAGAAAAATAAAATGATAGAAAAAAACATTCACCACATATAATCTATCAATCAATTATTGCCTCAAGTTTCACTTGAGCACTGAAACTATCGGTTGTTTTAAGAAATGGTTAGACAACTTTATGGATGGGGATGACTTGTGGTAATAGACATGGAACTGCCTAGTGTAGGCCTCATGGTCTCTTGCAGTCTCCTTCATTCTTATGTTCTTATGTACAAGGGAAAGACTACAGTGACAGAAGAGATCTCTTGATTAGGGACAGAGGGGCTTAAAGTTTTAATGTCATGAGAACAAATTAAGAAAGACTCTTCTAATATGTGTGAAGAAATACAGTTTTCATATAGATACATAAAAACTTGGAATAGCTTACAAGATGATATACCCCAAGCTGGAACAATGCATAAACTCATGTCCAAATATGATCATTGGCAATTAAGGATACAGACCAAGTTGGAACCATACACAAATCTGAGGTGATGTATGATAAATAAGATAGTAGGAGACAGTACCCAACAAGCATTGCTCATTTCTCATACACTACAATTTGGTAAATACATTTTAATTCCTCCTTCCTGCCTCCCTTAAATTCAGTCTTGGCCTCATACAGTGTTTTTGGCACAATCACCTTTTTATATAGTCTCCTCTTTGCATCCATCCTTAGCGACATACTTCTCATGATATGTTTTATTCCTGCAAGACATTTACTTGGTTCCCTCACTCAACAGATTACCTCTACCTCCACTCCTTCAGTCTCTGGTAAATATGATCCTAAATATTTAAAACTATCCACTTTCTCTAGCATCTCTCTTTTAAGGCTTACCTCCAACTTCTTGCCACCCTCACAGCTTATTTACAAAATAAAGATTCACAAAGTAGGCAAATGTACTGTAGTCAAATGTAAGAATAATTTCTGTACCAAAAACATTATCATTCACACCTATTGTTCTAAGAATTGTCTGGTGTGTAAGCATGATATGGTGATAAAAATGATATTCAAAATTTAAAGATTAACTGGAAAAAATGCAACATACGAGTGCATGAAGCTACTTAATGAAATGTTTTACAATAGCTTAATGCAGTTTACAATCAACCACAAAGCATGGAAATACACCATACTACTGATCATGAGCCATGAAAGTATAATAAATTAAATAGAAACTGGTGTGAAAGAATTGAATTTTGGGACTTCTATTTTCATGCTTCCTACTGTTACTGGATACCTCCATTATAAGGGGTAAGAAGGTTATGGTTATATAGATAGACTGTTTCTAAAGTTAAGTCATGAATATCACAGGAACTTACCGAAGTAGATGTGAATGTTCATTGTCATTTGTTGAAACCAAACTTTCCTTTAAAGTTTCTGCAAGTTGATATTCTGGAACCTTCCTCTGCAAAAAGTGGAACATATTGAATATAGAATTTAATCATGATACAATTCTTATTTTCATCAATCAATCATTCCATTACCCTAGTTCTCTCATGCAGAAGACCTAGAGCCCTTTTCATCCTAAAATGAAATCAGATCTAAGTACATACATACACACATAATTGAAACCATACACAAATCTAAGAACAATTTAGATACTGCGAGATACAGAGATGGGACACCACCAGCATAGCTCCCTTTCCCATAAGATACAACAAGGTAAATACATACAACAACTCCTTTCTTCCCTGCCATCTGTTTTTAAAACCCAACAACAGCCTCACCTCTATCTACATATGCAGCCCTTATGGGCTGACACTTACTCTCTGGACTAGGCCCAAGGTCTATAGTCAACTCTGTATTTTCCCTTTTCATATAAAAAGAGATGACAACCTGTGACCTCCCCTCCTCCTCCTTCTACTATTGTAAGCTGGTGACATATAAATAGTTCCACAGTTATGATAATAATTGTTGCCTTGAATTTAACTAAGTGGAAAACCTGCTGCCCCACAGCAGCTGGCAAAAGTCCACAGCCCTTCCCATAGATCTCTCTGGGAAGAAACTTTGGATTGATGTGAGGCTGTTTCTATGTAACCAACTGAAAGTGGTAATAGGAAGTATACAGTTGCTGGATGTCAGCTCTCCAAGTGTGAAAAGGTGTAAGAAATACAGTTGGAGTTAATACAGAGATCTTGAGCCTAGTCTTGAGACCAAGTATCATGCACCTCTTGATGGAAGTGAGGGGGTTTTATGGGTTTTGAAAATGGACAGCTTCACTATTCCTCCTGCCGGTCCACTGCATGGAGGTACCCATCATTGGTTCCTAGCACACTAACACAACAATGTTTCTTTCCAGAAAGATTTATGGGACAGCCTGGGGACTATTGCTAGCTACTGGGAGGCCATGGGTTTCCAGTTAGTGAAATCTGGGGTAACAATTATCATTACTATCTCTTCACTATTTATAGTGCCTTTGGCTTTGCTACCTCCCTGATAAAGGGGAACATGCCCTTGGTATACTGATAGACAGCTCTCCACCATTATGGACACCAGTATTCATTCTGGTTTCTACCAAACAACTTTGGCTACCTCCCTTGTAAGGGGGAAAAAGCCTTTGGTATATGTATGTACCCAACAACTTCATTCAACTGAGGAAAGTTTTCTGTGCAACAAAGAGAACTTCAAATAACATGTTTCTGAAACAAATTTACTATAATTTGTGTAAGAAGTCATCATCCCTGTGGACATCTTACCAACTTCTTGTCATCAGTTGCTTGATAACTATGGAGTCCTTTTTCAATAGCTCGGGAATAGGCTTCACAGATGCAGCGCAGTTCGTCCACCTGCTCTTCAGCATTACGCAAATCCCCCACAACATCAGTTTTGTCACTTCTGCAAGAAAAAGTACAAATTCGTCATAATCAATTCAAGTTCAATAACTTAGATAAAGAAACAGCGTGTGCAAATACTATTCAAGATTTTAAGAAAAAAACTTGATGCTAAAAGATACAAAGATGGGTCACCACGAGCATAGCTCCCTTCCTGTATAATACAACAAGGTAAAATACACATGACAAGATTAAGAGACAGTACACTTGCATTACTCCATTTCCTTCTTACTGAAGAGCCTCATTCAATTAATCCTTTAAAGTACAGTAGTACCTCTCATTAATGGACTAAACGGGGGGTAACGGTGTCCGCTGATGTGAATAATCCATTGATTTGGAGTGGTTTTTGAGTGGCATAGTGATTGCGCAGCACTAAACAACAGCAAAAACACAGCAAAAACACAGCAAACACAGCTAATTAATGTCCGTTAATGAGAGGTAATACTGTACATGAGTTTCCAGTTTGTGAAATAGTGATAATGCAGCATTTAAATTTCAAATCAGAAAGGAAATGGGATGATAACTGGTTGATTGTGAGTGCGAAGAGTGAGAAGCTAGAGGAAGTGAAGACCTTTAACTATTTAAGGTCATATGTGGCTGTGAGCAGGGGAGTGGATGTGGAGGTAAATTACTGAATTAAAGAGACAACTAAATATCTGGGTATATGAAAAGTTTGATGAGAAATAAGTATTTGGGGACAAATGCAAAGAGAAGGTATGAAAGAGTAATTGTATTCACAGCACTGTACAGATCAAAGATTTGGAATTAAAGGGAGGCAACAAGGAAATCTAAATGTGTTTGAAGAATATGATTGGTGTAATAAGAATGGATGGAGTGAGAAATGTTGAAGTAAAGTAGAAAGCTGGTGTGGAAAGAGAGATGTCAGTTAGGGTAGACTAAAGTGCTGAGATGGTTTAGGCATAATGAAGGAAAAAGTGAGGAAAACTATCAAAAAGTGTGAAAAAACAGAAGCAGATGGTGGGAATGTGAGAACACAAATAAAGTGGTTGGATGGAGTGAAGGAAGCTTTGGATGCACAAGGAATGTATGAGGAACAGGGTAAGAAGAATGAAAAAAACAGGAGAGAAATGTGGATGATACTGATAGAATGAAGGATAATACAATTAAGAGATGTTCTTCTCATTTGCTCCACAAATTATGCTAAGTGAATGAGGGGGAGGGGGGTCACATTCTAGCAAAGATCAATCAATCTTTTGCCTAGTCTTTCTTGCAGAACCCCCACAGTTCCTACAAAACTGATAACAGCTTCTAGATTGGTCCAAAAGTCACTCAAGGAAGAAATATTGTATCGTTCTCTGGGTATGGGGAGATGGAGCAGTGTTATATGTGACATTATGTGTCCTATGTGTGATGGCAGTTTCTGTTGTCAAGTTTATTCTGTGCTGGTACTGTTTGAGTGCTGGATGGTGACCTGAATGGAGTCATGCAAATGCGGTTCTTGTCCCCTGTGGGAGTTATGATTCTGTGGGGCTATGGGAAACTTACTATTAGAAATATAATAAAAGAAAAAATTAAAAGATGTATAGAAAAACTCAAAGTTAATAAAACAGAATATCAGGAAAATATACAATTGGAACCAAGGAAGTAAAGAAGGTAGGATCCGAAAAAGATTTGGGGGTAATTATCACAAACGACTTGTCCTATGATAAACAGATTAACAAAATTGTCGGGGAGACTTACAACTTGCTAAGATCAATAAAAGTGGCATTTGCATACTTGGACGAAGACATGATAAAAAAAAATATTGGTTACATTGATAAGGCCTAGACTAGAGTATGCGGCGACATTGTGGTCCCCCAGTATCAAAAAGAATATAAAGAAAATAGAAAGAATCCAGAGAGCAGCAACAAAAATGGCACCTGCACTTGCAAACCTATCATATGAGGAGAGATTGGCTAAACTGGAGTTACCGACGCTGGAGCAAAGAAGAGAGAGAGGTGACCTACTGACCATCTACAGAATCATGAAAGGCACAGAGATACTTGATAGAGAGGACTTACTAATCTGGGACAAGAGAAACACAAGAGGACATGGAAAGAAAATAAAAAAACATAGCTATAGAAGAGAACTGAAGAAAAACAGTTTTCCACATAGAGTATTGGACACTTGGAACAAACTGGATAATGAAATAGTATGCGCAAAAACCATTCATGAGTTTAAAAGCAAACTAGACACTGTGAGATACAAAGGCGGGACACCACGAGCATAGCTCCCCTTCCCGCAAAATACAACTAGGTAAATACCAGGGCCTGATGATTGTCATCCAAGAATCTTGAGGGAAATGAAAAACGAAATTCGTGTTCCATTAGAAATTATTACATATACATACATACATATATATATATATATATATATATATATATATATATGTGTAGGATATGTTGGGCAGCCGGGCCGGCAGCATGCCCACTGTGGGGGTCAGCTGACTCGGCTGACTCGGGTCTGCATTCGCCAGTTGGCGCCAAGCTTCAATAAAGACAAGAAGCCACTTGGCCTATTACTCATACCTGCTACATGGCGCAGTGATTTTAGGACCTACGACCGTGCACTATGGCTGGCAGACCTCGTTACACATCCCAGACCCCACGGTCTAGCCGTCGGCCGACACAGACGCCTTCGTACCTGGCGCAAGCCCAGCAGTTGCTCCTGGCGCAGACGGAGGCAATCGCAGCGTTGCAACTCCAAGTGGCCACGTTACCCAGACATGGACCTTCAGCGCCTCGGACCTCAGCCCCTGAGAAGTGCGACCTGGGAACATCCACTGCGGCTTATCGGTCCTGGAGACGCTCTATGGAATGCTGGCTGGGGCTCAGCCACTTCCCACCGGCCGAGGCGGTGCTGCATATCCGCCTCCAGTGTACACCAGCATTACAGCGCTCCTTGGACTCCAAATACACCATGGATCAGTGGACGGCCCTTTCTACTGAAGAAGCTCTGGATGCTATCAGTCGTGTAGCTCTCCAGACAACCAACCAAGCAGCAGATTGGTGCAAGTTCTTCGCCACGACTCAAGGGCCTAGTGAGTCAATCTGTGAGTACTTTACACGCTCTACCCAATGTGCTGCAGACTGTGAGTTTAAGTGCCCCCACTGTGCAGGCAATCTGTCTGAGTACATGCTACTCCGGAAGCTAGTGTGTGGGCTTAGAAGTGTAGCGCTGAAGGAGGAAGTGTTTCGTCAGTGCCAGACATTAGGTGATGTGGATGTGCTTCGCAAGTGTTGTGCAGTCATATATACTGTGTGAGAGTTGTATTCATTTTTGCCCCTCAGGCGTGTTGTAATTAAGCAATTTATTTTGTTGTTTTGTTTCTTCCAGTGTACAATACGTTTCATAGTTATGTTTCTTGTACTACATGTACGTAGTACAACTTCTTTTGTTGTTTTGTTTCTTCCAGTGTACAATACGTTTCATATTTGTTTCTTGTACTACATGTACGTAGTACATTAACAGCTTGGGAGGGGGATGTGGGATATGTTGGGCAGCCGGGCCGGCAGCATGCCCACTGTGGGGGTCAGCTGACTCGGCTGACTCGGGTCTGCATTCGCCAGTTGGCGCCAAGCTTCAATAAAGACAAGAAGCCACTTGGCCTATTACTCATACCTGCTACAATATGTATATATAAAAATCATATCCAGAGACGTCCCATGAGAATAGAAGTCCACTAATGTTACTCCCATATTCAAAAAGAAGCCGATGAACTACAGGCCTATAAGCTCTCAATCATAGGAAAAATTATAAAAATTATCAAAGATACTATCAAACAACATTTAGAAAGAAATTGTTTAATAAATGATAGCCAGCATGTATTCAGACAGAAACATTCTTGCACAACTAACCTACTCGAATTCTACAAAACAGTCATCTCGAATTATAAAAAAAGAAATAATATAGATATAATACACCTGGACTCTGCAAAGGCTTTTGAAACCGTCCCACATGAAAAATTACTTGCTAAATTAGCTTCACACAGAATAAGTGGTAGTCTATTAAGCTGGACTTATAATTGGTTAAATGACCATAAACAGAGAATTGTTCTAAAAGGCAAAACTTCTAGATGGAAAAGTGTTATGAGTGGCTAACGAAATTCAACACAAGTAAATGTAAGGTTATGCATATAGGTAAAAATAACGATAAGTATGATTACAAGTTATTTGGAAATTCGTAAACACTAGTGGATAGTGAAAAAGATCTCGGCTTAATTATCAATAATGCTCTCAAATCATCTAAGCAGTGTATTTCTGCCTCAGAGAAAGCAAATAAGATTATAAGATTGATTGCACAATCTTTTGATTTTAAAAGTCTATCTGTCATTAACAAGCTACATAGATTTAGTTCATCCACATTTGGAATATGCTGTTTCTGTATGGTCACTGAATCTCTTTAAGACATTGACAAAATTAAAAAAAGTACAATGGCAAGCCACAAAACCAATTCCAAATATCAGAAACAAATAATACAAAAAATTACTAAAACATATGAATCTATTTTCACTAAAACAGTAGACTCAAGAGTGATTTGATAGGTCTTTCAGATTGTAAATGACAACATAAAAAATAAAAAATAAATTCACAATGGATGCGAATCAGACAAGAAATAATGGTCTCAAATTGTGAAGAAGTACATCTAATTTGGAAGTGGGTAGAAACAACTTTGCCAACTGTGTAGTAAATGAATGGAATAAACTTCCTGTAGAGACAGTGCAACGTAATACAGTTTGAAGTTTTTGATTCAATTAGATAAATACCTAAGCAATATGCTGCAATGCCTGCCATTTATTCTATCTATTTATTATCTATTTATTATGTATCATACATTATTACAATTTATGTTTATCATTATCATTTATCTGTTTATTATTTATCATTATCTATTTATGCTCCTTTGTAAATCCTTTATAATATATATATACACACATATACCGGTATATATCTTTACATATAGCTTGGGCAGCAATGTCACATGAGCCATGTTGCCAAGTGAAATGGAAAGTTTATAGAGCTGTTGTTTTTCTCTCAAATCCCAAGCCATTCCTAACACCATGCAGTTTTATTATGAATATATATATATATTCCTTAAATAGATTATGTACAGACTAAGAGTGAGACAGATCCTTGTGCACATGTCATCACCAAATGTGTAAACAATGAAGTTTCCCTATGCCACACCAAGGGTCTTGAGTTAAAATCTATAGACTTTAGCATGTTTGCATTCAGGACACCATCTAGCTCTTAGTACCGACACAGATTAGTCCTGGCAACAGAATCAATCTGCCCAGGATGCAACCATTATACAGAGGACACTGAACACCTCATCCTACACTGCTCCATACTATCCCTAGAACAACAATATAGTATTTCTTCCCTGAGTGACATATGGGTTTGTATGGTGGCCATCACCAATCACTTGGAAGTTATGGGTAAAACTGGGGGTAATGGATAGATTGATTGATCTTGTTGATTTGCACTGTTAAGTCCTTCAAGGACATGTGACTATCATTTAATCAGTGACCCACCCTCTCCATCCCCTCATGCAGAAAAAGAGAAGACAGGGAGAAATCCCTATGGGCTACATCAGAATATCATTCACACATACTCCCTTCCCTATCCAGCCCCTGCCATGCAACACAGCACTATCCATACACAACCACCCCACTCACCCCAATCCTATCCTCTCACTTCTCTCCTCAACAGACATCCTCTCTTTCCCAATGCCCCCCACCACCTAACAGAAACATATGAAAAATTATGTAAACAATACAGAAATTGATTTAAGAAATTGCACCCCAGTAAGGTGCTGATAGAAAACAAAGAATCTGTGGTAGGGTATCAATCTATATAAGAAATGATCCTGCCCCAACTGCCAAGACACTACTAACTGCCTCTAGTGGACAAATTGAAATAATAGCCACTAAACTGAGTGCACTGGGGCTAATAATCATTAACTATTATCAGTCACCAAGTTGCACCATGCAAAACTTCAAGGAGACATTAGGAAATGTCACAAAACTAACAGAAGATCAATCCAAACCCATGCCAGAAATTGTACTATGTGGAGACTTCAACTTCCTATTTATAGACTGGCCAGAGGTAACTCTATCAGAAGGCACACAGGATAATGAAGCACATGCTAACAAATACTTTCTAATACAACTAAGTCAGCCCACTTGACAATGCAACATTCTGGATCTCCTCTTCATAAACAACCAAGATGCCATAACTACTGTAAATATCAGATGGAAAAAAACAATCTTCTCAGATCACATTTTGATCACTGTTACAACAACATACAGAAGAAGTGGGCATTGGGAAACAGCAGCACTCACACCAAAACAATCATCTATTGCAGAACACAACTTCTTTAGCAACAGGATAGACTGGGAAGCAGTACAGCAAAGTTTAGGCAGTATTGACTAGAGTCAAATCCTTGAGAGAGAAGACCCTAATGAAATCTTGGAGGCCATCTATGCCAAACTTCTGGAAAAATGCAAGGCACATAACCCAACTAAAGGAAGCACAAGAAACCACAAGCACAGTGCCATCCTGACAGACAGAAAAATACTCATGAAACAGATAACTGCATTGCACAAACAGCTAAACAAAACCCACCTTTAACCAGGGAAACTGGCAATTGCAGCAAAAATAAGGGTGATTGAACAGAAAATCAAAGACTCCTATACAAATCAATGAACAAGACAAGAGAATAAACAAAAGAAAAAAATAGATTCTCTAAGACAATGACGCAGATTGGACCGCTGAAAACCATGGAGGATGCATACATGTCCTACAACAGGCCTGTGAAATACTACTGCAAACAATACAGCAGAGCTTTTAGCACACCACAAACACAATCTGTAATTAACAATCCAGCCACTTTTTTTTTACTCTGTCTATGCATCAAGATGCACAACTTATTTATGTTGACTTCAAGAAAGAGGATCATGGCAGCAAAAAAGGAACTAAGAGCAAATTCTGCAGCTGGACCTGACGGAGTACCAGCCACTCTACTTTTAAAATGCTGCAAAGAACTAACCCCTCACCTACACAAATTATGGAGATGGCCTATGGACACAGGCATAGTACCAGGACAACTAAAGAAAGCCAAAGTAAGTCCAATTTTAAAGAGTGGAGACAAGACACTAACAAAAAATTACAGACCAGTTACCCTTACATAGCACATAATAAAAATCTTTGAGAACTGTGCCAGAAACAATATCATAGAATATCTGGAGGACCAAAGTCACCTCAGTGTCAACCAACATGGCCTCAGGAAAGGAAGATCCTGCTTCTCCAAACTGTTGGCTCATTATGACTGGGTTCTTCAAAACCTGGCCAAGGGAAAGAATGTAGATGTCGTGTTCCTTGATTTTGCAAAAGCATCTGACAGAGTCAACCATAGCATTCTATTCCACATTGTAAAGTCCCTTAGCATGACAGGTAAACTGGGGAAGTGGCTATCTACCTTCTTAACAGGATGTGTGCAGTCATGGTAGACAGACATGAGTCAGAGGAAAGAGATGTCATCAGTGGAGTGCCTCAAAGCTCAATTCTGGAGCCTCTACTCTAATTCATATGGGAGATGTTGGCACAAATGCAAGAGGCTCCCAATTCTCCTCTTCCACTGATGACACAAGCATAAGCCACCCTGTAATAGGTGAAGAACTATTCTGCCTACAACAAGATCTTGATGCAGTATACACCTGGGCCAAGAGTAGCAACATGATCTTCAATGATGGAGAAGTTTGAAATGTTAAGGCAAGACTCAGATAAGGCCATAAAGGACACAACTTCACTATGCACTGAGGAAGGACATGACATTATCCCACATCCACACATCAAATGCCAGGGCATAACCCTAAGTGAAGCCTGCTGCTTCCCACAACATATCTCAGAGGCAGTGACAAGAGCCAAAAGAATGGCTGGATGGGTCTTCAGAACCTTTGTGACAAGGGAGCCACAAGTAATGCTAACCCTATGAAAGGCCCTTACTGGACTACTGGAGCCAGTTGTGGTCACCTCATGAGAAGAGTGATGTACAACTGCCAGGAGTTGTACAGAAGTCCTATACCAAACAAATAGCAGAACTGAGGGCCCTTGACTACTGAGAACACTTGAAGGAACTGGGGCTATACTCACAGCAAAGTAGACAGGACAGATACAGGGTCATGAGTATTTGGACAGTCCTAGAGTAAAAAGTGCCTGACCCTACAGCCTTAGGACTCCTACTGCCCACAAATGAGAGAACAAAATGCAAGTGCAACAGAAGGAGTACATCATTCAAATCCCCAGCAAGAGTCACAACCCTACTGGTATCCAGTCTGGCACATGATAGGCCTAAATCTTTAATCCACTGTCCAAAATTGTGAGGAACATCACTGGTTGCTCAGTGGACAAATGCAAAAGTAGCTTAGACAAATTCCTAAAATCTGTGCCAGACAAGCCCCCACTACTGGGCTACACTAGTAGATGTAGGACCTCTAATACCATACCAGATCAAGTGGAAATCTTACAAAGGAAGAACCTTAAAACTTCAATAAGTAAACTGTTCCCCTTCACCTACCAACTTCAGTCAGTGACACAGAAATAGTCCCATACTAAGATCAGTCTGTTGCCTCCTGGTCTCACTTGCAGAATAAAAACAATGCCTTTTTTTTTTTTTTTTTTCCCAAATGTGGGAGGGCCTGTGGACTGTTAACAACCACTGTAGGACTCTGGGTTTATATCTCATATAAGGCAACTATTACATTTAATCCATCATTTCTATCTATTCCCATTAATTACATGAGCTTTATGTCACCTTTTTCTCTTCTTTCTTACATACATTACACATGGCTATGTATGTTTTATTTGCAAGGCTATGAGCCAATTTGATAACTGGTTTTTGTATTCTCTCGATTTTCTTTATACTTTCACTTCATATTCTCACTCACTAAACCCGATTCCTCATGCCCCTGATAAAGATAGATGAGAGATTCCTATCTTTGAAATAACACAATTTCATTCCCATGTGATGATCTGAATCACTTAAATCATATCAACAATTCAGAAAAAAAAAATCCTTTAGAATTCCCCGAGCAAATACTCTCACTTTAGAAAGGATTATCTGAGACAGCTTAAACCAATTTTTTGGTGAAAGGATGCTTTGGAGATGAGTAAAACAGCTTAGCAATAATAATATGAATAAAAAAATACTCTTTTGTACAGATATGACATCTCATAGATTGGCCTCCAAACATTTTAATCGCAAACTGGACATCCTTTTTACAACCATCTCTAATATCAATGAATCACCATTCATTGGGTACACATATATCAGCAGATGATAACTACATCTTGTCCTGCAGAGAAAGGAATGAAAGACTGGGATGTAGTAATAGTTAAATAGAGCTCTGGATCACCATGAATGACCAACTAAAATCTCTTGACATCATTTACCAATCCTGTATTTTAATGGTAATTATTTGACCTAATTACACAAATTAAATCATAATTAAAAATTGCTTTTCAATAAAAGACGATGGAAAGAATTATTACTACAAGATCCACTTATTCAGAATTGTATTTTTTTTAACTTTGCAATAATTATATTCCACCCCAACACACCAAGTCCAAGATACTTGAATTGAGCTTATAAGTTGGTGTTTGTACTACACCACGATGTTTACATCATATTAATTAGTGGAATGTAATGTATGACGGAAAAATATTTATTTATACAATGGATGAATCAATCTGTCGAGAGCTCCACAATGAATGTTCTTAAGAATGACATCACTGTCACCAACCAGTAACTTGCCAATCTTAAATCTATTATCTTACCTTAAGAACAGGTGGTCAGCTTGCTGCTTAACCCGTCTTATTTGACGCTGAATATTCATGGTGCCACAGGTTGTAAGTTAAACATACCTGGGACATGAATTAAATAACAAATTTATAAATGTTATGTCAACCACTAACCGATAACACACCCACATCCCCTATCTCCTTCACAACTGTCGTGTTTACGTGAGTTGTGAAATGTTGAGCATCGAAAGTTTTAGAATTGAGATAACTTCTGTGAACTTTGTATAACTCGCTTTATAATCATAACTACCGCTAAATGACTTCAGCTGCGTGTATTCATTTACGTTTTAACAACAATTGTATTATTTAATTGATTTGATTCTTTAAGCGGGATATTCAAATGTTGCTCAACTGCAATTGCATTACGTTATTTGATGTTATAAAATATGTGTTAATTATCATAATCTTACGTCACTGCGAGGAGTTCATGTCGATTTCTGATTTGTTCACACATATGCCTCAATAAACCATTGTTTTAATGGCAAACTGTTGCTATTATTGATTGGTCACGGCGAGAGCAAATGCCAATCGAGATATTATCAACAAGAAGTGCGAGAAGATTTGTGCTGTCAAACTATTTTGATTACTGTTCATCATGCCATCAGTGTAAGACATTGAATTTATGTACAAAACTTGATCAAGCTCAATTGTAGTTTTATCAACAATATTTTTGTTTTTATGCAGTTATTCGTTATAAAATAGCAAGAGCGCAATCGTATGAACGTTTGGTACTTACTGTTAAGTTCACGAATAAGAAATATACATTATTAATCTGGTAAATTTCACAGCATACTGCATACACTGTAAATGAGCGCAATGCTTACTTTGTTCTATGAGTTTTATAGATCCAATTATTTTAATGCGTATCCAGCAAAACCACGAACTTTCCAAACCTAGCCAAATATAACGTAACCTAACCTGACGTCAACTCGCCTGGTCAACTCACCTGGTGGGCCATGTCACTAAGTCCAGCCAGTCTGGATCAGAGAGGGACAGGCCCAAGAGTCCAAGACAGATACTCTAGTCAGGCTACACGGGTAGTACTACTATTACATCTTTATAAAATGACTGGTTGGGTGCATCTTTCAGTGGTATACTATAAATTTAACAGATAAGAGAAAATCACAAGAAGTTGGAGACTAAGAGGACAAGCGGCCAGCATGAGACCACTCTCCCCCACTCTCCCCCACTGTCATCCACGTGACATGCTCAGGGTATGATCACATGACGCCCACAGTGCTACCCGCATCAGTGGGTGGTACAAATGACACAATTTTGATGACATCACTTCAATGTAAAGAACAAACAAATAAACATACAGGGATGAAAGATTAGAATGAGAACAATTCTTCACCTAAAAAGTACTTCAATCTGGATTTGAACACAGGGAGGCTAGGAGCATCAACAATATTTAGGGGCAATGAATTTCACTTCTGGATGATTTGACAAGAGAAGAATCACCTATGAACCTCCAAATGAGAATGTTGCATTTGTATCTTAAACCTATGACCTCTAGTGCCAACATCAGGAGACAAGGTGAAGATGTCATAATGAGAGATGATGGAAAGATCATGAAAGATGCGGTAACAGGATATAAGATCTTGTCACAACAACCTACCATTCACAGAGAACAAACCCAGTGAAGACAGCCTATCAATATAGGGAAGATCAGTTAATCCTGTAATCTGTTTTGTCCACCTGCGTTGTACGGACTCCAATAGATTGCTTTGGCCCAAATACCCTAGATTCCATATAGGAGAAGCAAAGTCCAAGATAGGTCGAACATCAGAGATGAAAAGAGAAGACATGAATTTGGCCGAGCGGGTGACAGTAGATTTCAAGAGATTAGTGGCAATACCCCCAGCTTTGGCAGCTGTACTTCTTATATGTTGTTGAAACTTCAATTTCCTATCAACTATAATTCCTAAATCCTTATGTGAGAAGCTCTGTGTGATAGGACTGCCATTAAGAGTGTAGATAGGAGTGATGAGATCGTCAGCCTGGGCACAGCGCTGTCTAGCAAAGCGGAGGTGGACACATTTACCGGCGGAAAACCTCAACCCCCAAGAAGCAGCAGTAGCTGCCAACAAGTCTATATTATCCTGCATGCCTGGAAGAGATTGAGTACAGTCAGATATTGATGATGATGAATGATAATATAGCTTAAGATTGTCAGCAAATATTTTGTAGTTGCACTGAATCTGAGAGTAGGTATGATTAATGTAGATTAGGAATAACAGTGGCCCCACAACCGAGCCTTGGGGAACTCCACTTAAAACTGGCTTAGAATAACTGACAAGACCATTTATTGTGACTTTCACTGATTGGCCGAGAAGAAAACTAGTGATCCATTGCATTAGGTTCCCCGAAATGCCAATAGCTGCTAGCTTATCAAAAAGTCTGATGATGTACATGGTCAAAGGCCTTTACAAAGTCAAAAAGGATTAAATCAACCACTTGACCAGTAAGTAATGTAGTCGTACGTGAGTAAAAGTTGATTAGTGACGGAACGGTTTGGCCTAAAACCAAATTGAGACTCATCAAATAACAGATGGTCTTCAATGAATCCAAAAAGAGATTTACAAATAATACATTCTATTGTCTTACAGGGAATAGGATTTAGACTGATAGGCTGATAGTTTAGGGGATCACTACAAGAACCTTTCTTATAAATAGGGCAAATGTGGGACATTTTCCAAGATTGGGGTAAGGAGCCTGATGCCATAGACTTATTGAAGATGATGGATAAGGGATAGGCCATTTCTAATACACATTCCTTTAGAAAATGAGGATGAATATTGTCGGGTCCCATGGCACTATCAGCATCGAGAGATTTAAGCTAAGACTCGACATCTTTTGGGTGAAACTGAACAGAAGAGAACTCGTCGTGACACTCCTGATGGGGAAAAAAGGTTCAAAGATGACTCAACAACAAAAACAGAAGAAAAAGCTTCTACAAATACATTAGCTATAGTGATGGGGTCATCAGATAGTTCATCATTCACTATCAGGGGGCCAACTCTAGGTCTGTCATGTTTTCTATTCCTAATGTAGGAGTGAAATAATTTAGGTTTAGTAGCTCGATTCTGAATAAGATTTTCCTCATATTCAATTTGAGCTTTCAAGACAGCTGATCTTAGTGTTGCATTAGCCTCATTAAAATGGAAAAGTTTTTGTAATGTGTGATGAGAATGTCTATCATAAGTCTGTCTGGCCCGTTCAAATTCATTCCACACTTTTGTACAATTTTTGTAAAGGGTATGAGGAACGGAACCATGGAGATATTTTTTTGTAATAGGACTTCTTAGGAACAAATTGTTGAACAAGTTGGGTTAGGGTATTGGCAAGAAATAGTGTGGCATCGTCTACATTGCGTTAAAGCCCTTCCCCCCCCCCACACAAGATGCATCATAACTGTAGCAGAGACAGAAATAAATAATATACCAAATTTTCATTATTGTATGGTGTAGGGATGTGAATGCATGAAGTAATATGGGATGTGGATCTTTTATTTGTGTGTAAATGAGGTGGGAAGTGTTGCAGATGTAGATAGGAAGTTACTTAAGGTCAGTCAAAAGTTTTTATGTGAGTACTAGAGCTTGTGTTAGGTTTGGAAATAGGGGGTGGTTGAGTGATTTGAGGCAAAAGTAGGGCTGCACCAGAGTTGTGAAATGTCACCATTGTTGTTCGATGTGTACATGAATGGGGTGGTAAGAGGTAAATTCAAAGGTGATAGGTAGGGGTTTGTTGATGGTTAGTGAGAATGGGGGGTGGTGTTGAGCCAGTTGTTATTTGCTGATGACACTATACATGTGGCTGGGTCAAATGAGGATCTAAGACAGTAACAGTGTTTGGGGGTTGTATGTGAGTGGGAAAAGTTGAAAGTAAATGTATGTAAAAGTAAGGTGATGAGATGGCAGTGAGTTGAAGGTAAGTCTTAGGAAAGAGGCTAGATAAAGTAGATAGTTTTAAATACTTAGGGTCACATGTACCAGAGAATGGAGGAGTTGAGGTGGAGATAAACTTTAGAATGAGGGAAGCAAGTAAATATCTTGGGGGAATGAAAAGTTTCATGAGGAATAGGTATTTAGGGAGGAAGACTATAAAGGGATAATTATGGCTACAACACTGTATAGTGTAGAAAATGAATTTAAGGGAGAAAGGAAGAATTTATGTGTTTGAGATGAAGTACACTAAAAACCCACTGTTGATTGGATTAAGAAAAAGGAAATAATGATTTCCATATACAGTATTTTGATCGCTGGCTGAAGAGGATCACAGCCAGTGATCGAAATATACAGAAATCGTTATTTCCTTTCTTTTCTTAATCCAATCAACAGTGGGTTTTTAGTGTATTTACTAATGTGGTACTTGGCATTGAGATGAAGTGTTTAAAAAGTGTGATGAGGGTTATAAGAATGGATAGAGTAAAAAAAGAAGAGGTGAGGTGGAGAGAGAAGGGGTGGAAAGGGAGCTGGCAGTTAGGGTTGATCAAAGAATACTGGGATGGTTTGGGCATATGGAAAGAATGAGAGAAGGAAGACTAACAAAGATAATGTGGAACTCATAGCTTGGTGGAATGAACTTGAGTACAAGACCAAGAAAGTGATTGATGAATGGGGTGAAAGGAGATTTAGGTATAAGACCAATGTTTATTGAACAGGGAAGGGAGAGGGCAAGAAATAGGTGTGAATGGAGAGAGGTTATGTATGGAAGATAAACTGACATGGCCCAAAGGAATAGTTTAAAGATGGTCTTTTGTAGATATTGCCTATTTCCATTATTTTGCACTTTTTGGTATTGAAATTCATTTTCCATTTTTGGCTTCATGCAAAAATAGTGTCTAGATCATTTTACAATAACCCATAGTCCTTGTTTTTCACTTTTCTCATGATTTTTTCATCATCAGCAAACATGTTAGCATAGTTTGTTGTACCCTTCATCATGTCACTGACATGGACAAGAAACATTGTTGGTGCAAATACTGAATGTTGTGGAACTCGGCTAGTTACTGCTCTCCATCTTGACATCTTATCCTTTACTGCTGTCCTCATGTATCTTTCCTTAAAAAAAAAAAAAAAAATTCATCCATTTGAGTAGTTTCCCTCTTAGTACTTCAACATGCTCTAATTTCTATATAAATTGACTATGAGTTATTTGATCAAAAGCCTTCTCTAGTTCTAGGTAATGTACACACAGTCCACCAACCCTTCTCTTTCTCTTGCAGCACATCAATCATTCTCGAGTAAAAGCTTAAAAGGTTTGACACACAATCCTGTTGTACTACGCAAGGGTAATATTGTACCATTATTGTGAGAACCAAGACCTACCACAACTTGTGTATTTACCTAATTATAGTATACAGGAAAGGAGCAACACATTGGGTCCTGTCTCGTATTCACCAATTTTTTTTATCATATCTAACCTCAGATTCATGTACAATTCCATCGTAATCTATGTCCTTGATTTCTAATTATCATATTTAAATTTGAACTCGTGTGTTGTTTGAGCTTAGGCTATATCACTTTCTAAGCTATTCCAAGTATTTATGCATCCATTTGGAAAACTGTATTTCTTCACATCCTTTAGATGTGTGCCATTGCTTGTGGGCTTGCTCTTAGATCCAGATAATGTTCGTAATGTCCTTTATTGCCTGCTCATTCTCCATAAAACTAACTTTTACGTCACCTTTGCTCCTATGTGTTTGAACCTATTTATGCTGAATTTTTTTTTGTATTATTGCAAAATAAATCCACTTCTTCTTCATATTTATCAGTACAGTTTTCTTATTTAAAAATATCTACTGTATCTATATACTGAGAGGTTTTTCCCCCATACAAGGGAGGTAGCCATGTCAGATATAGAAGTTCCAGGAATAGCCCTGGGGAAATTATAAGAAAGGCTGGAACTGTATATGATATTAAAATGAAGTTTGATGATTGAAGATTAAGTTACAGGACCCCATAAGCATTGCTCCCTAAATCACAGAAACAAAGCCCACTAAATGCATCTAGAAAATAACTCCAACAGCATTCCACTAATACATTTGTGACAACATAGTCCCACTACACTACAACACTGTCATACAAACGTACGAACAAAGATTGTCCAAATTGGAATTACTGCCTCTGGAACAAAGAAGAGAAAGAGGAGATCTGACTATCTATAGAATCATGAAAGGAACAGAAATCCTAGATAAGAATGATCTACTGAAATGGGACAATGGAAAAGCAAGAGGACACGAAAAGAAACTCAAAAAGGATAACTGTAGAAGAGATCTAAAAAAAAGTGGCTTCCCGCACAGAGTACTGGATACCTGGAATAATTTAGATAAAGAAATAGTGTGTGCAAACACTATTCAAGATTTTAAGAAAAAAAATTGATGCTGAAAGATACAAAGACGGGTCACCACGAGCATAGCTCCCTTCCTGTATAATACAACTAGGTAAACACGTAATAAAACAGACACCCTTAAATAGATCCCCAAATTCTGCAAAGTATAAGAAGGTTCCAATGATACAAACTATTAAGTTTCATTTGACATGGTCATACAGTGAATTTTCATATAATGAGTAATAGAGAGGATAGAGTAGATAAGGAAAAAGGGAGGGGTTCTCTTCCATTGCCCACAAACTCATCTGCTCATCAGAATCTTTGCACCAAGAAATGTAAAGATATGCTCTTGAAATGCCATAATTGTATTGTACAGGACTCAGAAATTTATTCTGAATCACTGTATTTTGTCCATTGCTTGTGAAATCCATTAAACTCGAGTCTGTTCACTAAATTGCTGAATGCAATGGTATACATACTGTATGTTTAAGTCACCATCCTGTGCTGGAATGCGATATGCAGTAATTGTATTGTGCAGGACTTGGAAATTTATTCTGAATCACTCTTTTGTCCATTGCTTCTGAAATCCATTAAATTGGGGTCTGTTAAATAAATTGCTGAATGCAATGGTATACATACTGTGTGTTTTAAGTCACCATCCCATGCTGGAATATTACCAACACAGAATCAACCTGACTAGATACTAAATGCCATAAATGCAATCACTACACAGAACACACATAGTCAGAGCTGGGTGCATTACCACTGGACAGGTAGTGCATTACCAATTTTAATTTCCTTTAGAATTATTTTGAAGAAATAAAAAATGAAATGGAGAAGTATTTATTTGTTACGAATATTCTTAATGAAATAATACCTAAACTACAAATTAATATTCCTTATACTAAAACATAAGATAACCAGAGCTGGGCACTTGTGTTACTGCATTAGTAATGCACTACCTGTCTGGCAATAACATGCCCAGCTCTGCATGTAGTACATTACACTATAATAATAATAATAATAATAGTGATAATGATAATCAATAATAATAATTTTATTTGGCATTGAATCAGTATACATGAAGTGCAGATAATGAAAAGAACACATAGTTTGAAATAGCAATTACAAATGCCGAGGATAACACAAAAAAGCATGTAAGCAATGCCCTTTACTCATTCACTCCAAAGAGCTTCACAAAATCTCTTCACTAATAGACTTATGAGCTAAACTGGTGGCTATGGGCACTTTCCTAGGGGCTGTAGGTTTCCTACAGGAGAGAACTGGGGTAATGGATTGACTGATTAATATTATTGTATTTTTTCCAGTAACCAAAGTGTGTGGGATATAGCAGTCACTGAGAATCGGGGCCGCATCACTGAAGGGAATGATCTTGACAAGATGCCTCGTGAAGCAACTTTGCTCCTGCTGGGGTCCAAAGGAACTGTAAGGAATATAATAAAAAGTTCAGAGAAATACGCTAACAATAGATGATGGCAAATGCTTGAAGAAAATGTGGAACATGAAAATAAAAGTATACAAATGAATGAATGAATAATAATAAGAGTAATAATAATAATGATAATAATAGTAATAATAATAATAGTAATAATGATAATGATAATAATGATAATGATAATGATAATAATAATAATAATAATAATGATACATACATACATACATACATATACCAAGGCTTTTTTCCCCCTTACCAGGGGGGTAGCCAAAAAGGACAAGACACAAAAACATTCCCACCCATTTCATCCCCGATAATAATAATAATAATAATAATAATAATAATGATAATAAATTTTAATTTTATTTGGCATTGAATCAATATACATGAAGTGCAGATAATGAAAAGTATACATAGTTCGAAATAAAAATTACAGATGCTGGGGATAACAGTTCATGAAGTCATACAAGTACAAACACCAAAACAATATTATATGTGGAAATTTTTCTCAGTATAATGCTATTTGTGATGAGGAACATAAAGCCCATAAATTTGATCCCATTTTGAATGTCATTTGTGAAACTAGCTTCAGAATGACAACTAAGTGGGTTATGAGACCCATGAATATGCACTTCTTGTTAGTATATTATTATTATTATTTTTATTATTTTTTTTTTTTTCAGGGAAAAACAACCTTAATACAAAAGTTTCTTGATCGAGAAGAGGCTCCACGACAGACATTAGCTTTGGAGTATACATATGGCAGAAAAGGTGGAAAAACACTGGTATGTAATTTTTTCACTTTTATATATTGTTATATGTATGTATGTCTGTATGTACTTTGCAAGTATAATCACTTGTTTTTGCTTACAGGTAAAGGATGTTTGCCACTTGTGGGAGCTGGGTGGTGGGACTCTCTTCACACAACTGCTGGAGACACCCATGACGCTGCGAACTCTCCCCTCCCTCACCATCTTCCTTGTCCTGGACCTCTCCCAGCCACAACATTTGTGGCACACAATGGAAACCTTGTTGCAAGAACTGAAGGTAGATTGAATAGATTATATAAGGCCACTCTATCTATCTTTCTCTCTCTCTCTCTCTCTTTCTCTTTCTCTCTTTCTCTTTCAGTTTAAGTTAAAAGAAAGTGGTCTTGAGCCCAGTACAGAAACTGAACATCAGCCCCTAATGGTTGCACCTTATGATGGAGGTAAGGGGTTGACAGGTTTTGTAAATGGGTAGTTTTGCAGTCCATCTTGCAGGACCATCACATGTATCTGTCAGTGGTCCTCATAGTTTCCAACAATTAAGAAAACAAAATGAAATCATCCTTCAAATAGCACAAAAGAAAACATAAGGAATAATAACTGGTTGCACTAAAACAACCTCAAGACATCTTCACTCAAAAACTAATATCCCCTTTGAGCAGCTAATGTGAATGATTGGTATATTCTACACAAGAGCCCTCAGATCTTTCCACCCCAGACATAGCATGTAAACACAACCCACCGGTAAGGAGTAGAGGATATACTCAAACATTAATAATAACCTGTCCCCAACACCCCACAACATGACTAATCTGAGTCATATACACACTCGGATCACAAAACAAGCACACCACACTAGACTTAAAAATTCTATACTTTGTCATGCTCTTCAGATATCAGCCCAACTGAGAAATCCCTAAAATAATTAGGAATTACACAGGCACTTCTATTACCTGTCATCCACTTTCAAAACTCAACTCCTTTATTTACACCAGGAGGTCATCAACAAACTGAAAGACAATACATTGCTGCATGCCAGACCCCCAGATATCCATTCCCCTGAATCATCTCTCCTCTGAGAGGAGAGTCCACATGGCCACCATCCAGCCCTTCTAAGTTACCAGAGGATGCTAGATGACTGCATCACAGATAACAGTCCAGGATGTAACACTTCACCCCATACTATACAACACATGATGGAAGACTGCATTGTACACAATCATGCACACCAACAACACATTATATACTTTAGAAGGGATTTGTGGGAAAACCCCTTTCCAGCCATGGCATTCAAGGAGATTAGTTTGCCTAGCCAGACAGTCTAAGGAATGACGATAACAACATCATCTGGAGGTTAACAATTTGGCCCTGAACCAGGATGAAGATCTCTTGATTAGCTCTACTACTACTACTACTACTACTACTACTACTACTACTACTACTACTACTACTACTACTACTACTACTACTACTACTACTACTACTACCACTACCACTACTACCACTACCACTACTACCACTACTACCACTACCACCACTACCACCACTACCACCACTACCACCACTACCACCACTACCACCACTACCACTACTACCACTACTGCCGCTGCTGCTGCTGCTGCTGCTGCTATCAGCTGTAGACATAGAACAGACCTACAGTAATACAAAAAGGACATTTCTTCCCAGAGACTATGGGGGGTCCAAGAGCTGTTGCTGATTATCATGGGGCTGTGGGTTTCCAGTCCATGAAAATTATGCAATAATTATTGAAGAGATTCATTATAACATTGTGATATATAATTCTTATATTGCAACAAATAAATGTGACTGCAGTATGCAGGAGTGGTCTCTCTATGTTGAGCTGTTATGACATTAGACTGAAGAGTACAGCTTATATCAGTCTGGTTACCACATAATTGTAGTATTATTACTTTTCTCCAATCCCAGAATCAAATCAACAATGTCCTCAACAGTGCCAGTGCAAAAGAGCAGAATCTACGTGAGAAGTTGATGGATGCTGCTTGGAAAAGAATTGGTGAGGATCATCCTGTAAGTGGAATTCAGCTTTATAAATATGTGTAATAAGCATCTTGGAATGAATGTGAAAAGATGGTTATATGAAGGAGTGATTGTGTCCACAGTATTGAATGGAGCGGAGACTTGGAATGTAAGATAGGCTGGAATGAGTAAACTGTATATTTTTGAGGTAAGTGTTAGAGCAAGATGGTAATGTCTGTTGAGCAAGTAAGGGAGAAGGCAGGAGATAGGGGAAAGTGGAAAATGGCTGTGTATAGGTGATACTGTGATGAAAGGAAGGGAGGGGACAGAGGATGGGTGGGTGGGGAGTGGTTATGTTTGAACGATATTTTGATGCAGCCAGAAGGGATTTCTCAAAATCTTTTCTTTTTCTGCATGAGGGGTCGAAAAGGTGGGTCGCTGATTAAGTGAAGTGGCCATGCTGTGGATATGTTGTGTCTTGTTGCCTTACCTCTGACCCAAGGCAATGGGCAGGATACAGGGATGGCCTGTCACCCATGAAGAGTGAAGATAAGAGGGAGGAAAAGGTGGTGGATGGGAATGGAATGGGTGGGAGTGGGTATGTGTCTTATGATTTGGCTACTTCCCTAGTCTGGGGGAAAAAGCCTTCGGTATATAGAATGATAATTTGAGAAATGTGATAAGTGTTTCAAGAATAGAGTGAGAAATATGTAGATGAAGTGGATTGCAGGAGACCTATGGGCCTCAAAAACCAGCTACAGCCACTATTGAAAAGATATTGTGGTGCTGTCATGAGTGAATATAGAACTATGTAGTACAATGTGTTTAGTATCTTCTGTGTTGTAGTTTCATTTAGGGCATTTAATCAGTTGCCAAGCCACTTCTGCACAAGTAATGTTTCATTGCAAGGTGATGATTCAAATATAGGTATGCCAGAGCTACTTTAGGTTTTCTTTGGAGTGATTTCTTTGCTTCATCTTGTCTTCTCTTTGTATTCATTCCCCAAAAATAATTACTTATTTCTTGTACTCTATCAAACTACACTTAGACTGATCCCTCTAAAGTTAATACATTCATATATGGCCCCTTTTCCCTTGCATAGTGAAACTATAAATGCACTCTTCCATTCCTCCGGCACATTCCCTCCCACTTAGGCACGTGATTAGCCAATCTGCTACAACTGTTCTTTCTTTCATCAGACACTCCATGAGATACTTATGTAATCCAGGTGCCTTACTAAATTTCATCTATCTATTTATCAATCTGTCTATATACAGAAAGGTTTATTCCCTCTTATAAGGGATGCAGTCAGCCAAGCCATACAACCACCCTTCATCGTACACCCATCCAACACCCATTTGTCTAAAAGATGTGGAGAAATAAGATTTTCCATACAGATACATAAATACTTGGAATAGCTTAAAATGTGATATGGTCCAAGCTAGAACCATACATGAATTCAAATTTAACCATGATCATTGGAAAATAAGGATATAGACCAAATTGGAACCATTTTGAAAATAAACAGAATGAATTTGTCTGTCATCTGTCTTGCAGGACCACTAATAGGTACCTGTCACCGAAGGCAACAATTAATTTGTTCATTTAGAATTTAAAGTGTGCAAAAATGGTAATTGGTATTCTTAGGCCATCTACTAACATTATAATTAATATGTCTATTAATGTTGATTATTATTTACAGGATCGTGAAATGTTAACACCCTTCCTTGTGCCACTGGTTATCATTGGAAGCAAATATGATATTTTCCAAGATACTGAGCCTGATGGGAAAAAGGTTCATTGCAGAGCTCTAAGGTATGACTTTTTTCACATCATCCTCATGCGTGTTGTAAAAAGTGATTGAATGGATTGAAGGGGACTAGGGATCATGTCTTTGTGTGTTTTCCTCCAACATACCTAGAGCAAAAAGTATACATTGACTTAAGAATATATATATATATATATATTTATCCCTATAGCTACTGAAGAAGGGTCTTGAACCCGAAATCGCAATCTAGCTAATATGACTACATACAGCCAAGTCATAAATTTCCTTCCTAAGGAACACAAATCCATAATAAGGTATATGGAAAATACCTTTAAGAAAATTATTAATGCACAACTAGCCATCACTTTTAATGGAGAAAAACTCCTGCCCAAATACACTGACAATATATTTATATATATATATATATATATATATATATATATATATATATATATATATATATATATATATATATATATATATATATATTTTTTTTTTCTGTGGTTGTTTAATGTGTTTATGGCCAGGATGATAAGAAAGATACCTTAGTGCAAAAATATGAGGCAGAAGTTTGGAGTTGGTGGGTATTTACCAGAGCTTGGCGCATTCCTAGGTGCATTCCTCAGTACATTCCACTTTAGTTTGGCCCTGGTTAGTGCTCTCAAATTATTAAAGCAGTATAGGTGCTGGTATACTACGTGGCCTACCTTTTGGATGTGGCCTATGAAATTTTTCTTTGGTATAGTATGTGGCCTACCGGAGACTTTTATTTCAGTATGAACCCTCTTAGGTTTTGATAGTTTGGGAGTGCTAACCACAGCCAAACTAAAGCAGAACACACTGAGGAACATGCCCAGCTCTGGTATTTAATTTATTGTCACCCAATTCTTGCCTCAAGTTTTGCTGACTGGAAACATAGAGCCCCACAGTAACTGGCAACGGTCACTGGGCCTTTCTTTAGATCTCTTTAGGAGGACACATGGGATTACTCCTTGTGACACTACTTCTGACCCAGGGCAGTGGGCGAGATGCAGGGATGACCCGTCATCCAGGAGGTGCCAAGATAGGAGGGAGGGAAGAGGGTGGAGGGGAGTGGAGTATGATAGGGATGGAATGGGTGGGAGTGGTATCTATGCCTTTGTTTTTTGGCTACCTCCCTTATAAGGGGGAAAAAAGCCTTTGGTATGTGTATGTATGTATAAGTGTGGGACTGTTTCCATGTCACCAGTAGTAGAAGAAGAGAAGCTGTTGATGATTTTCAGGTCTCCTTATGTCTAAAGATAGAAGAAATACAGTCAAACTTAAAAGAGAGATCCAGGGTTCACTCTAAAGACCAAATGTCAGCCCTATAGTGATTCAACTTCTAGACCATATCAGGAGTTGATGCACTTATATGGAAAACTGTGTTTATTGATATCCTTGAGATGTGTTTTTCTTTCTTTCTTTCTTGGTTTTTATGTCCCAGACTAAGAGAACTTCTCTGTCAATTTTTATCAAATTCCTTTAATTACTTGAACACAAGTATCAAGAGGCCATAGGAACAAATTTAGAAAGAACACGTCTAAAGAATGGGAACAACTACAATTTTCTATATATGTGCATAGATACTTAGAATAGCTCAGAAGGTGATATACCCCAAGCTGGAACAGAACATGCATACATACATATACCAAGGCTTTTTCCCCCTTACAAAGGAGGTAGCCAAAAAGAAAAAGGCATAAAACCATTCCCACCCATTCCATCCCTAAATACACTCCACCCTCCCTCTTATCTTAGCACCTCCTGGATGACGGGTCATTCCTGCACCTTGTCCACTATCCTGGGTCAGAGGCAGTGTCGCAAGACACAGCACATCCACAGCAAGGCCACTTCATTAAATCAGCGACCCCCCCTCTCCGTCACCCCATGCAGAAAAGGAGAAGACGGGGAGAAATCCCTTCGGGCTGCGTCAAATTTTTCTCACACATACTACCTCACCCCCCATCTGAAAATCAAGAATATAGATTAAGTCGAACTGTACTTGAAGTTGAGGTTATATACATATACCAAAGGGTTTTTCCCCTTACAAGGGAGGTAGCCAAAAAACAAAGGCATAAAAACCACTCCTACCCATTCCATCCTCCTTACAAGGGAGGTAGCCAAAAAACAAAGACATAAAAACCACTCCCACCCATTTCATCCCCACATACTCCACTCCCATCCACCCCCTTCCCTCCCTCTTATCTTGGCTCCTTCTGGATACTGAGGTTAGGTATAATAAATTGGAGAGTAGGAGATGGGACCCAATGAGCATTACTCCTTTCCTATACACTACAATTAGGTAAATACAATTAGATAGATACCCCACCTAACTCCTTTACTTCCAGTTGTAAACAAAATCTTAGGAAACTATCCCTAATGCCCTCCTCATTCTATTTCCTTACTCATGATTTTGTCCATCAACAATGAGCAAATACCCTCTGACCTTATTTCATCCATTTCTCCATTAGTGTTGAATAAATGTTCTCCTGCATATAGACAATTGCTCTCCATCCTCCATAATCTCTTCAATACAAGTTGAATATTTGTGTGTACATTAGCTGCCTGACGCACGATGATGCATCACACTACACGAATTATAAAATATAAAGTTACAGCTATTACTTGTACTCTTTTACCCAGAATGTTTGCAACCACTGAAAAAGTGATCAGGCCTGTTCACAGAATAAGAGGGTCACTCAACTACAACTACAAAATAAATATAATCAGAAAGCCGATACTAGCATCCTTGTATTCCCACGTATGCCTCATGATGCCTACATAGGCGTCATCGTATTGAAGAGGTTAATCATCCCTAGGCTGCAGTGAACTTCCCAAGCTCCCACCAGGTCTTCCTGTTTATTCTCAGATTTGTGTACCACAACTATGTGCTTGATAAAGCTCTTACAAGCAAAACATCATAGTAATAAGAACTCTGTCCTCACGTGGTTTACCTCACAATTTATCTACACAGAAATGCATTCACATTCAGATAGCAAAACAAGCTCTAGACTGACCACCACTCTCCCGACTCCATCAAACTCCCCCAGACATCAGCCCCAAAGAAAATCCCTCCCAAGGGAAACAAAAACCATACCAGCATACTTGCATTTAGGTTACCATTTAGTGCTAAGACAATACCAGCACAGAATAGGCATGAGCATAGAATCAAATTTCCCGAGATGAAACCATCACACAGAGGATGCTGAACACCTTGCCTTATACTGCTCCACCTTAGGCATACCCAGACAACAACATAGTATTTTTTCCTTGAGTGATTTATGGGCCAGTCTGGTGGCTGCTGCCGCTTACCTCGGAGTCATGGATTTCTTGCAAAAGAAACCTGGGGTAATGAACTGATTGATTATACAGTACTTGAGCCTATGGTTATCTGATTAATTTCTGTTTTCTGTTTACAGATTTATGGCACACACATTGGGCGCCTCTCTCCATTTCTTCTCTGCTAAAGATGCTGGACTTATCAAGAAGATAAAAGAACTTTTCAGTCATCATGGGTTTGGCACTGCTCCAGGGTATTTACCTAGTTGTATTATATGGGAAGGTGCTCATGGTGACCCGTCTTTGTATCTTTCAGCTTCAAGTTTGTTCTTAAATTCTTGAATAGTGTTTGCACACACTGTTGCCTTATCTAATTTATACCAGGTATCCACCATTCTGTGTAGGAAGCTATTCTTTTTCAGATCTCTTTTATAATTATCCTTTTTGAGTTTCTTGTCATGTCCTCTTGTTTTTCTGTTGTCCCACTTTAATAAATCATCTCTACCTAGGATTTCCATTCCTTTCATCATACATACATACATACATATACCAAGGCTTTTTCCCCCTTACAAGGGAGGTAGCCAAAAAGGAAAAGGCATAAAATCATTCCCACCCTTTCCTTTCATGATTCTATAAATAGTTAGTAGATCTCCTCTTTCTCTTCTTTGTTCCAGAGAGTAAGTAACCTTTGGTGTTTTCACTTGAACAGGATGTAAACGAAAGGAAACTCGCTGGCTGAGTGGGCTAGGGTATTGATACTTGCGGTGAAGGTCGATTGGATGGTAGTTTGAACCCTGCCACTGGCGAAGTTGAACCAAGGGCATGGTTCATAAAATTCCATGTTACAAAGTCCTCTGTGAGGGGCACCATCCTAGCCATCTGATAGGGGGAAGTTTGTGACATTAAACCATATCATATCATGGAGACTATGGAATATACCACTTACTGTTAAGTTTGTTTGAAAACTAGGAGATATTTTTATCATGCAGTCTTCATAAAAGTTCAGATTAGAATTATGAAGAAAATCCATAACCTTAAGCAGAGAGAATTATAGAATGTTGTAGCAATAAAAGATTTGTATCATATAGGATCAACTTCTAACATTGCAGTGTCCATCCTCATTACACATATTTTATTTCTTGAACATTTTATCTTGAACACTTTAGGCTCTTTCTTTCAGCCTCTTTCAAATTCCAAATCTCCACTCCATATAGTTCTGTGGGCGAGAATGATTTCTCATACGACCTTCTCATTGCATTCATCCCCAAATATCTATTTCTCATGATGGTTTTCATTCTTCACCCAGACATTTCTTTGCCTCCTTAACTGTATATTTCACCTTCACCTTTACTTCTCTATTCACTGCCACATGTGGCCTCAGGTAGATAATGTAGAGGTATTTAAAAACTATAGATTATGACTCTCTTTGATAAATTGATACATATACCAAAGGCTTTTTTTCCCCTTATAAGGGAGGTAGCCAAAAAACAAAGGCATAAAAACCACTTCCACACTAACATACTCCACTCCTCTCCACCTCTTATCTTGGCACCTCCTGGATGATGGGCCATCCCTGCATAAATTGATGAAAATACTTTATTATGATATATCTTTGCATTACAACAAAAGTATAGAAGTATAATTTCATATCTTCTAGTTTCTGTTAATTATTGTTTATGTACACCCTCAGGAAGAGCATAGCACAAGACTACAATAAGCCCTTGATTATACCAGCTGGTGCAGATAGTTTGCAACTTATATCAGGCACAGTAGAAGACACGGGTGCTAACATGACTGCTGAAGCCTGGAAACATACATTTACTGCCAAATTCCCCCAGGTAAGAAAATTTGAGAAGTATTTTGGAAATTGTTGATAAAAGTGAACTTGTTAAGCACAATGATTGATTCTGAAACTTCAACAGTGATATAAAAGGACAAACATGAATAGTACCTATACACAGAACCTCATATATTTATATATATTCATAATCTCCATTTATTAAAGAATACTGATCACCATTAATTTATGATCTTCCACCATTCTACTCCTGTCCTGAAATCTCTTGTACCACCTCTGTAACTTCACCCTTTTGACACAATATTATCCCCAAGGAAAAAGTGTTAATTTTTGCTGACAAAACACTAATATCTAAGTATACATTCATATATGTAGTCTATAAAATGTTCTGGATTGTTTGTCATTGATCATGGTGGCTGAGCTAAGGTGTCAGTGTCTGGAAGCAAGAAGCCAGAAGTAGGTGGTTCAAAAACCCAAGAGTTAGTACATTATATCAATAAAGGCATACATTCTTAAACTCTGGAGCTCCTATACACCTTGCAGAGTGGGTAACAGGTGAAGTGTTGAAAAAAAAAAGTTAGAATAAGGAGAAAACTTATCAACCCATAGAGGACTGCCTTCTTCAACTATGTCAGATTATTTGTAGGTAGCTAGGAAAAAAAATATAATAACTAAAGAGGACACCCAGTTTTCATAGTTTAGAAGATAGAGTTGTTTCCTAAACTAAATGGACTGTCTAGGGGAGTGGTTCCCGAACTTTTTCATCTTGTTACCCAGTTTACCATGCCACATTAGGCATGTTACCCCATACAGCCTTATAGCACCACAGTTCTTTCCATTCCAGCCATCCATCACCTCCTAGGTCTTCCTCTTGAGGTTGTTGTTGTTGTTCCCTAGACTGTCTGTCCGAGCAGTCCCTTCTCCCCAAGGAATGCCACGGCCGAAATGGGGTTTTCCCACAAATCCTTTATGGAGTGTATGTTGTGTTGTTTGTGTGCATTATTGTGTATAATGCAGTCTTCCATGATGTGTTGAATAGTATGGGGTGAAGTGTTACATTCCACAATGCGGTCATCCAGTCTCTTCTGGAAGCTTAGAAGGGCTGGGTGGTTGTCGCATCGCAGTCTGGCCAGGTGGACCCTGTCTTTTCGTGGGAGAGAGGATTCAGAGGGATGGATATCAAGGGGTCTGGCATGCAGCAATGTGTTGTCTTTTAGTGTGTTAATGGAGCAGAGAGTGATGTGATTATGAATATGTTTCTTGAGGCTGGTATTTGGTGGTTTTGGAGGAAGAGAGTATTTGTGTGTGGTATAGATATTCGGGTGTTTTTTTTTTTTTTTTTTTTTTTTCTTGAGGTTATTCCATTTACTTCTGTTTTCCAGTTATTTATCATCCTTTCTTTTCATGTGTCCAGACCTTCTCAGCACTGGTTTACTCTATCTCTCTTTCACCTTAATTCTCACTTCATCCATTTTTGAACTACCTATCATACTTTTCAAACATTCTCATCTCAATTACATTCATTAAATTTGCTCATTTATGCAGGAAAGTGCTGAGAGAACAGTTTTACCTGAGGATCCCAGCAAGGACCCAAGTTATGCTGAGCCTGATATTGACAATCTTCGAGCACAAAAGGATGAGGTAATGCTATTATTTTTAAATCATCTTGAAAATTAGTGACTAGCTATGACAATCCTTAAGCTCTTGAATATAATGGTACTTCTTTGTAACAAGTAGCCCTCAGCCAGAATGGAATTCTAATTGATCTACATATAATTTGGGCCAAGTTTCAACCCATAACAGAAGAAAATTGTCTGTTATTTACCATAATTTATACAGTGCTCCACTGTATTCAAGAGAATAAATGTTTTAGCAATTACATTGTTGACCCTGTACTGGAGTACTGACTACATAAGTTATAGACAATACCTCAGGGGTTTTAACCAGTTTTGTACAATGATGCCTATGTAGGCATCATGAGGGGCGAGGGGATACATGAGGAGGCTGGCATCGACGTCTTGGTTATTTATATTTTTTTGTAGTTGTACATGAGTTATCCCCAGATTCTGTGAACTGGTTTGGTCACGTTTTCTGTGTTTATTATTACTCAGAGTAAAAGAGAATGATTAATACAGCAGTAACTGTATATTTTATAATGGAAATAGTGTGATGCATCATACATATGGCAGTAGATGCTGCACGTGAGAATCTGACTCGTACTAAAGTGGTTAATGACAACCCCTATAGACCAGTCACAGATCATTCATCCAAGTTTAGGAGATCAGAACTCACTCGTAGAGAAATATTGAACTGTTTTTAACTATTACTGTCCCTCCTTTGTACTAACCTCCTCAAAACTCTCCTTTACTACACCTAAGATTCTGTCACTCCGTTTCTCTTCCCTAAACAATAGGGTTGGGGTCAGTAAGAGTATATATATACATAGTAGAGGGTCTTCTCTCTTTTGTAAGGGGGAGTACCTGAGTCACAGCATACAGTTACCCCTCACTCATGTTTTCCCATGTGTATTCATGCTTGATTTTCTTCTTTAACACTGTGTTAGCTATCATCAGTGCTAAAACAATTAAGTAAATACACTGGCACATCTGCAGTCAGGATGCCATCTAGCATTAAAACAGTACCAACACAGAATAGCCTTGGCCATAGATTCAAACTACCCCAGATGCATTTACCACATAGGAGACACAGACCACATCATATTACAGTACCCCACACTAACAAACCCCAGATAATAACACAATATGTCTTCCCTGAGTGATTTATGGTTCTGCCTGATGGCTGTTGCCAGTTACCCAAAGGATGCTTGTCTTCTGCAACAGACTGGCTAACTACGTATTTCTCAGGACACATTTCATCTCCTCTTGACATTTACTCATTTCCCTTACTCTGTAATTCACTTTTGCCCTGACGCATCTATTCCCTGCTGCATATGATGCCAAATACTTGAAACTTTCAACTTCCTCCAGCTTCTTGCCATTTAAACTTACCTCCAATCCATCATCACTATCACCCCTTGTACATTTCATCCCCTTACTATTGCCCACTTGTACTCTCAGCTGTATTACTCATTATCTGTCACTCTGAGTAATAATAAACACAGAAAATGTGATCAAACCAGTTCACAGAATTCAAGGGTCACTCAGCTACAACTACAAAATAAATACAGGAAATACGTCACTATGCGACCGAGTGCCATAAAGTAGGTAAAACCGTTGGGTATATGTGAGAGCCCCAAGAGGCAAAAATTTAGGAGGAAGGGTTGACAGGGTCCATGAACACAACCCCTCTATTATTTACATGTAAAACCCTTAACCTTGATATACAAATTTTCACATTGCGACCAGTCAGCTGGGAACACAACTTGGTTGTATAGTGAGGTATTCCTGTATAATCAAGATACCAACACCTGCATCCTTGTATACCCACTCATGCCTCATGACGCGTACGTATGCATCATCGAATTGATGAGGTTAAACAAATGGTACTGTAATATAGGAATTCCTCCCATATCCAAATTTCCATTATCTGAACTTTGCCATTATTCCATTATTTATGTGTATTGTATACCAATTTTCTTCCCTCAAAATTGAAAAATTAGCACTGTAGTGGCAGAGTGGAGAGTAGGGAGGAGTGGGAATAGTTTTACATTGAATATCCGAATACTTCTCAAATCTGAACTCAGTGTGACCCAGTTACTTTGCATATGGGTGGAATTATTGTATTACAGAACCCTGGCATATCCCAGTCTTCACCTCAAATCATTCATTCTCTCCATCCCCTCTCTACTCATCAAGTAAAAAATTTTGACACTCCTCAACAGACTACCCCCAGTCCCATACATCCAGAACTGAAATGCCTCTGTCAACCCTGTCGTATGTCTTATCCAAATTTATGACAAGCATCCTTACCTTTTGCGAAAACTTTTTGCATATCCGTTTTCCTACAAAAATTTAATCTAAGGAAACATCCTTCCATGCACCTTACCAGCTACACTGGACAGACTGAACCCTGTAAGACTACTACCTTCATTTGGCCCCATTTTCTGCGTATCATGGAACTATATATTTACTCCTCTAGTCCACCAGAACATTTCCCTCCCAGAGGTACACATTCACCAGTCACTAACCATTCCACTGTAACTACTTTCATCAGACACTTTATGTGACAACCATCTAACCCAAGGTGCCTTACCAGCTTTCATCACTCTTTGTATCCCCTCCTTTCTTGTACTCATATAGTTTTACTCTTCCTCCTCAGTAACTTTCTTGGGTTTATACATACATACATATACCAAAGGCTCCTTTCCTCAACATGGGGGGTAGCCAAAAAGAAAAAGGCATAGAAACCACTCCCACCCATTCTATTTCCCATATATTCCACTCCCCTCCACCCTCCTCCCTCCCTCTTATCTTGGCACCTCCTGGATGACGGGTCATCCCTGTAGCCTGTATATCTTTGCAATTTCACTGCCTTGCTGAGTTTATAATTGTTCTGACTATGATACTTTGGTTTGGAGGCTCGCTGTCAGAGCAGGTTAGGGCGTTGTTATTTGTGGCAAAGGTTGAGATGATGATGATTCAAACCCTGCTCGGGGCGAGTTGAGCTAAGGGCATGGTTGATTAAATTCCATGCTACAAAGTCCACTGTAAGGGGCACCGTCCTAGCCTCCTGATAGGGGGGAATTTGTGACATTAAATCAAAGCAATCAATCTGATTATGAAATTCAGTATTCCTTTGACTAACACGTGTCTCTTCCAACAGGAACTAGAGAGAATTCGGCGTGAAGTGGGACGAAGCAGTGCAAAATGGGCAGAATTTGAGTTTTCATGAATGGAAAGTTACTAAGGTTGAGTTTGAGAATACTACTACCTGTATATTACCTGTATGTTGTAAGAGGCATACTAGTAAAGATTGAGGACCTCAGAGCCTAGCAACCTCATCTTCTGAAAAAGAAATTGGTAAAATGAAATCATGGATAAAGAGTTAATTAAGGGGCCAGCAACTAAAGAACCTTTGATTCTGAGAATTTGCTTTATGAATGTGTGTGTATGGAAAAGTTTATGTAAGAAGGAGTTAGTGTAAATGATGGAAGAGTGAGACATCCTAGCTATAAGTGGATAATTGCTGATTGGAGTGGGAGTTAATGAACTAATAGAAAATGGGTTGAGTTTGAGGTTGTATAAACCAAAGATATTTATATTTTTTAATTTATTTGTGTGACTTTAGTGTTAAGCATCCTGTGCTCTTATAAATAGTCAATTGTTGCTTAGAGTTTCTTTGACTGGCATTCCATGGCCCTCTAATGGATTTCTCCGAGAGGAGGCATTGCACTACAGTGTGTGTTTTAAGTGTGTGGATATTTGTAAATCACCAGCTAGTAGGAGGAGGAGGAGTGGAATGTTTGCCAACTATCAGCTCCCCACAAGTCAAATGGTGGAAAAATATTGATGGTTGACACAGATCATAGTTTTTGAAGTGCCTGAGGACTGACAGAAATTGTGAGTCTTCATTTTTCCCATAAATTCATCTATGCAGCCTGACCTTGGCAAAATGTGGATGTAAACAAACCAGAAATTTTGGATATGAGGAGGTCCTTAATTTAATATATATTCTAGTCTATATTTATATACCAAGGGCTTTTACTTCTTACGAGGGAGGTAATGAAATTCAAAAGGCATATACACACTCCCACCCAGTTTGTTCCTACCCATTCCACTCCCATCCACCACCCATTCCTTCTTCTCATATTAGGTCCTCATGAATGATGGGTCATCCCTGTATCCTGCCCGCTGACCTGGGTCAGAAACAATACAGCAAGACACGACACATCCACGGCAAAGCCACTTCTCTTAGCTGGCAACCCCCTATCTGTCCCCTTGTGCAAAAAAATAGAAGACTGGGAGAAATGCCTTCGGGCTGTGTCAAAATACCATTTACACATAACCACTCCCTTCCTTGCACTCACTCATCTGCCCTCTCCCTTCCTTGTTCAACAGACATCTCCCTCTTACTCAATGCCCGTTTTACCCCATCCATCTATCTCATCCTTGGTCATCCCCTCAAGTTCACTCTCTCCACCTTTGCCTCCCACACCTCTTTTACTAATCTTTCATCACTCATTCTTTCCATGTGTCCAAACCATCCCAATACACTTTCAACAACCCTATTTGCCATCTCCTTTTCCACCTCTGTTCTCCTCACCTCCTCATTTCTCTCTCTATCCAACCTTGTATCCCCTACCATACTTCTCAGACATTTCATCTAGTAGGGTCATAGATTGGAAATATGAAACTGTGAAAGTTAGAAGAAATGTGTTTTAAACAACCATACCATTGTACAACTCATCCACCAGACATCATGGCGGAGGTACCCAGCTTCAACCTCCTCTGCCTTGCTTTATTGTTTCTGATCCAGGGCAGTGGGCGGGATACAGGAATGACCTGTCATCCATGAGGAGCTAAGATGAGAGGGGGGAAAGGGTGGTGGATGGGAGTGGGTATGTTCCTTTTGACTTGGCCACTTCCTTATATACTATAATGAGATTTGGTCGAAATAATTTATTTTAATGAACACTAAGTAGAAGTAAGGAATAATTCTTGATATCACAGCGATTTTGTTATTTGTATCCAGATTTCTCTAGAAATATATTAAAATTTTGATTTTTCTTCAGTGTTGTTTCTTTTAGATTCACATGTACCAGAGTAAGAGAGAGAATACCTTGTACACCAACTTATAATCAGACAGTAAACAAAAAAGCACCTTATACTACAATGCCCTACACTCAACTTTCTCAGACAGCAATACGATCTCTTCTCTGAATGACTTAAGGGCTGAATTGGTGCCCATGTCCAGTTTTGTAGGGGATGTGGGTCTCCTGCAAGAGAGGACTGGGGCAATGGATTGAATGATTGATTAAAAATAAAGTGACAGAAGAGAGAAAACATTTACATGCTCTCAGAAGTCTTCAACTGAAGGTAATACCGATAACAATTGTTCACTTGAGTTTCACTGCCAGGAACCCTACAGCCTCAGAGTATCCAAACCCTGAGCTCCCTCATGTATTTCTTTGGAAGGAAACATTGGGGTGTTGTCTGTGCTGTACTGGTATGGGTCTCTTTTTAGAACACCTTACCCAAATACAATAAAAGTGGGACAAATGACGGATACCTTTATGTGGTGGTCCTGTAAGGTGGACATTAAATCTGTCCGTTTTCAAAACCTGTCAACCCCCCTTGTCTCCATCAGGAGGAGTTGACACTTGATCTCTGGATTGGACCCAAGATCTCTCTCTATCAACTTTAACTGTACTTCTTACATTTTTTCACACATGTAGACCTGACAACTAGCAACTACTCTTCCTATAACTTTCACCCAGTAACATATAAACAGTCTCACACTGATACAACAAACAGTCCAAAGTTTCTTCCTTGAAAAATCTGTGAGATTCTAAGGACTGTTGTCAGCCACTGTAATGCTATAGGTTTTCAACTTGTTGAAAATCAAGGGAATTATTGATTGATTACAATAAAGGTCTTGACTAATACCTTCAACCAATTCTGGTTGTACAACAAAATTCCAACTATCAGAAAAAAGAACATGTAATACCTATTCAAAACCAAATAAATCACAGAAAACCCACAATCATACAGACCAAACTCGTTGCCATTATATTCAACCTGATAGAAAGTGATGTGATGTGATATGGTTAAATGTCACACACTCCCCACTATCGGGAGGCTAGGACGGTGCCCCTCACAGAGGGCTTTGTAGCATGAAATTTAATGAACCATGCCCTTGGTTCAACTTCACTTGTGGCAGGATTTGAACTGCCCTCACCTCAACCTTCGCCGCAAGTAACGATGCCCTAACCCGCTCAGCCAGTGAGCTTCCTTGATAGAAAGACTAATTGCAATAAGAAATATAACTAATTTACCTATCTTCCAAAACCAACATAGATTTAAGGAGGGGCACTGCATGAACATCTTTCTCACAAACATCACACGAGTGCTGGAGGAATTTAACAAGAAAACACCACTATAAACTATTGTCATGGTAGCAATAGACATAAAGCATTTAATATAGTTCCTAGATATATACTATAAAAAAAAATCCTAGGAACAAACACCTACAGCAGTGACAAGAAAATTTCTTAGCTGGCAGCACTGCAGAGTAATCCAAAATGACCAAATTTCTAGGACTAAAAGACCACAATGGAGTACCCCAAGGAGCAATACTCTCACTTGCATTATTCAACCTCTTCATAAATGATCTTCCAACACCAGATCTAGAGCATAACACCAAAGTAGCTTTTGACTATTTGGATGAGGAAATGGTCAATAAAATATTACATACACTGAATACCAAAATTGGAGTATGCTGTGACACTATGGACATCCAGTACTAAAAAGAATATAAAGAATACAAAGAGCAATGTCAAAGATGGCACCAACACTCTCCAAATTGACATATGAACAAAGATTGTCAAAACTGGAACTACCAACTCTGGGACAAAGAAGAGAAAGAGGAGATCTACTGACTATTTATAGAATCATGAAAGGAATGGAAGTCCTAGATAGAGATGATTTATTGAAGTGGGACAAGAGAAAAACAAGAGGATATCAAAAGAAACTCAAAAAGGATAATTATAGAAGAGATCTGAAAAAGAATAGCTTCCCACACTGAGTGGTGGATATTTGGAATAAATCAGATAAGGCAACAGTGTGTGCAAATACTATTCAAGAATTTGAGAACAAACTTGATGCTGAAAGATATAAAGATGGGTCACTATAAGCATATAGCTCCCTTCCCATATAATACAACTAGGTAAATAAAACTAGGTAAATATATACAGATCTGCTAGACAATAAGCAGTACTAGAACCCTCTTCTCCATTATAAAGGCGAGAACCAGCCAAGGCATGCACGGACAGCAACCCATTTGTTTCTCTTTCAGCTGAGCTCTTATCTTTCATCTTAGCATACTACTCAAACATCTATAACAATCTACCACCCATAGCACACAAAACACCTGTTGGTTTGCAGTCTTCTTATTATTGTTTATATGCTCTTCATTATTGAGCTGAATGATAAGATATCTTATGTTGTCCTTACTAATTTCCTGTTCATTGGCATAGTAGGGCACTACTTTTAAATATTCATTAATCCCCTTTGGAATTAGCTCTAAACTTTCGCTGTTAAGTTTCAAATTGTTTCCTCTTGCCCAGTCAGTTAATTATGGAATTAAAGTCTAGTATTGAACACTTTGCCGAAATAGAGGTATATAACATCTACATTGATACCATTACAATCTCAAGTAGTATGTCACAGGGCTGGAGTAGTTGTGATACACATGACCGACCACTACAAAAACCATTAAATTTGTTAATTGCACACCAGATATTGGACAATCTTTTTTCTCAATATTCTTTACATAACCATTGTAACAACGAGATGTTCAGACCATTGGTCTGTGGTTCTTTTGGCTCACTTCTTGAGCCCTCTTGTAGATTGGAGCAAATATACCTTCTTTCAGTAGATCAGAAATTTCCCCGTGTCTAATGACTTTCTATATATATTTGTATTAGAGTGATGTTAGTGCTTTGAAACATATCTTCAACAAAACTGCAGGTATTGTCTGGTCCGGCAGCAGAGTTTGGTAACATGAATATATATATATATATATATATATGTATATATATATATATATGTTAGCTCTACTGTTACCGACACTTTCAGTTCCCTTCTGTGATACTGTAATTCTTCATTCACTTTTAGCTTTCTTCACTTTCTTTTCATCATTGTATTGTAAGTCACTCATCTGTAGGCCCCATGCCTCTTTCGTCCTTCTTAGTCAAGTATTTAGGAATCAATATGGGGTGAATTAAACGTAATTTTCTTTTTCTTTTCTTCCGAAAAATATCACACTTCTACAACTGGTTTGTAATAATTACAATAGAGGAATCCCACCTGGGATCCTTGTACATCCACCAAGCCAAGTCTGCTTCGACGTCATTATTAAATTCCTCCAATAACTTTGAACGTTACAAATAAGTGCCACCCTTTAAGGGCGTGACTTTACTTCCGTGCACCAATAATTTCTTTCCTCTTCCACCCTTTTCTACAATCAGAAAGGCTGTTATACTGTCTCAAGCAATACTGCTTACACAAGCACTTTTGTCACGAAGCGAAGTGACTTAGCGTTTACATTTCGTAACATCAGCACCTCTATCAATACCCTAGCTTGTATTTACAAACATTAGACGGTAAGCGAGAATACGCAACTCTGCAACTTCTTAGGTAATTGTTTTCAAAACATGCAAGTCGTAAAATGAATTCCTCGCTACCTACCCCTGTATCTACCTACTTGTCTACCTCAATCTACCAGCCTCTTACAATATGTATATATATATATATATATATATATATATATATATATATATACACACACACACAATATTTTTTTTTTCGAAATACCCGTTCTATCTTATCATTATTCAATTTGTGAGTCATCATAGATAGCCCATCTAGAATAACTCCCTCCGTAATAGTTTTATTTTAGTTAACCCCAAACTATTTTTTTCTAGCGACGTGGCATCTTTTGATAATAAAGAAATTTATACATCTGAGTAGCAACACCTTTCGCATCACTTCGTGACATTGTAACTGTGACGTAATGTCGTCGTTCTTACCTGAAAGTCCGCTGACCTCTACATTCACGCCCGCTGTCTGACTGGTATGTAATATATATTTGTACATGGTCACATTGCATATCATTGTTTTAGTTTATCCAATATAGTTTTATATGTAAGATACATGTCTTTGTAAGTTGGGCTTACAAGACAAACGGAAAAAATACAATGTTTATGATGCAGAGAAGCAGTGAATGTCATATACCGGTATATACGGTATGTATGTGATACCGAAAACTAATCTTTGTTTTTAGAAATGATAACTTACATTTTAATCCTTTCGCTGCATTTTATGATTTGTATTTATTCTTGATGTTGCTGCAATGTTTTATAAATATTTGAGACATCACTTTCGCTTCGTTTGATGACATTTATTTTGGCTGCCATCAAACTTTCATTCACCTCTGAGCCATTTCTTCGGTACCTAAGGCTATATTGGACAACTGGCACTTATTTTGGCTACTGCTTATTTTATCCATATTTGTTGAATAGTAGACCCCATTCGTCCTGTTTTATTGTGTTGATTGTAGTTACTACCTAACGATTTTATTCAGCTAAAGGAAATTCCCCCGACTTTGTTTCTCAATATATGAAGAAGGTAAGTTTCAGAGTAAATTGTGTATAATTTTTAGTAATGTGGACATTTATTCATGTAGTAAATTGAATGAGCTAAAGGATAAATAATATGACCGTGAAACCAGAGGCGAAGTAGTCTTGGAAGGGAGCCCAAATTATGTACAGTAGATATGAAAGCAGCATCGTTGAATATTTAAAAGTCAGAGTGCAATAGATGAAGTACTTTTTCTAAACCATCCACTCCCTTTTAGGAATGATTTTGTAAACTATCCCAGTCGATTCCACCATCGTAATAGTCATATTTTGATTAAGATACGTGTTTAAAGAGCGAATTTCCGAAGAATTCCGAGGATTCCCAAAATGTGCAGCCATTTGTCATGCATCGGCGTAACGTCTTGGGGAGTCGACATTGTACAGCGCCTTAGAAGTGGTTATTGCGTACTCGCTAGCGGTTTCTGTTGAAAAATGTCGCAGAATTTAATTGAATCTGAAGAAGAGGAATATGTGGAGGTCGTTCATTATCCGTCCAGCCATGTATGTACGAGTGAATTTATATGAAAGAAGTGATGAGGCGATGCAGCTATACACCCTATGCACTTAGGCTGTTGGGAGAAGGAACAATCACTTGACACTCGGAGAGATGTGCGGGATTCGAACCCACTACTAAGCGAATACGAGAGTAGCGCGATGTATGGATGTTCTCTCTTGTGGATTTAAGACGAAATCTAGAAATCTGTGGGAGGTTTTGACAAATATTCACAGCCGCTGTGAGGCTGTGGGTTTTCCATTAGTATTATCATCATTCTCCTAGAAAGATATGAACTCCAATCAGAGTATTACTCTGTGATTCAATTTTTGTTTTATTTATTTTTTTATTTTTTTATCTTTTTCCAAAAGTTTGGTTCTTCGTCAGTGGGTTATAGGATCCACCCTTTTTCCTTTAAGAAATATATAGGACTTAATATTTACTAACAGGACTGTATTTAAAAAAATTACGTTTCTGCCATCTCATTGACCTTGATAAGGTCTCATGCTTATATCAGGATGATGCAGCATATGTATATTTCTTGCAATAGCCAACATACATATTTCTTTTCTTTTCCTTTTGTTGAGAAGACCTAATCTATGCATGAGTATATTCTAATTTGTTATTAGATGGGAGGGAATGACATTTTTAAATGAATGATCACCATCTCTTAGTAACTAAGAGATGGTGATCATTCAATCAAAGTCAATCAAAAACAAACAAAAATAATAACAAACAAATAAACAATATAAAATGTCAGGCATTACAGCATCTTGCTTAGGTGTTCATAAATGAACTAAGACTTAGTTCGTTTATAAACACCTAAGCAAGATGCTGTAATGCCTGCCATTTTTTTTATATTGTTTATTTGTTTGTTATTATTTGTCTGTTTATTATTTGATTGGTTTTCATTTATTATTAGTTATCTGTCAATTTATTATTAATCACTATTTACCTGTTTATCATTTAACTATACCTATGCACTTACTTTTATATTATTATATATTTTTTACTTATCATTGTTATATTTTCTTCTCATCCGACCGAGTTATGGACCAGAAGGTCTCCTGTCAGCATGTTCCGCCTTTGTAATCCTTTGTAATCCTTTGATACAATGGTAATAAGCTTACATGCTTTTTTGTGTTATCCTCGGCATTTGTAATTGTTATTTCGAACTATGTGCTCTTTTCATTATCTGCACTTCATGTACAGTATATTGATGCAATGCCAAATAAAAATTATTATTATTATTGTTATCATTAATATAGTAATAATAATAATGATAATGTGGATAGGAGGTAAAGGGAACATATTCGTCACAATGTATACATAATAATAATAATAATAATAATAATAATAATATAATAATAATAATGATAATGATAATATTATTATTATAATTTTTATTAATTATTATTCATTATTGTTAATTATTATTATGTTTTGGTTTGCTCCAGGTAAGCCTTGTCTCCTATGGCGAGTGTAGACGATTGCATTCACTGCCAGGGAAACTCCTCTGTGCTCTCGTGGGCATTCCCAAGAAATGATTTGTGTAACAAGCTTTTTTTTTGTGATTTGGAGGAACAAATGAGCGCGTGTATGGGGAAAGGGGATTTTTTGTTCTGCGTCACGGGGCCGGTAAGTAGGTCGTGTGGCTTCTTCGTTTGTTTGTTTGCTCATTCATTCATTCATTCATTCATTCGTTCGTTGGGTTGTTATGGGTCACAGCTAGATCCCCATACTAGGAAGCTATGGAAAATTCCAAAATAACATATTAGAAAATGCTTCCAGTATCCTTTTTTTTTCTAGATTTCAGAACTTTCCGTTCAGAAATTGGATATTTTCTAATTATTTTAGATTCTCGGTTGAGAGAACAATCTTTTCATTGTAAAGCATGAGAGAGTTTTTGGTCCATAACCAGACTAAATGCAGAATAATGAACAAATATATAAATGAATACATGTAAGATTGATATACACATGGATAGAATCGAATAGGGGAATGGATTATCGGTCAACGAACAAATGAGAAAATGAATATTTGATTTATTTATTTATCTATTTATTCATTATTTTATTTTTTTGCAACACAGGCAACAAGCTAAAGTTTCTTCCCAGGGAGATCTGTTTAAGGCCTAAGGACCGTTGCCAGCCACTGTGGGGGTTCTAGGTTTCCTGTCTGTTTTTCATTTATTTTAATTTTCTCCTTTCACAATTCACTAAATCCTGTGGTTAATCCCAGATGCCAATGTTACCTTCCCTCCCAGTAGATGAAAATTTTCTATCGCGATAGAATCTGAACTCATGTCTAGTTTTCAGGTAGATGGAATATAGAGATGGCACTAAAGTATTCCTTATTAAATGTAGTAACTTTAGATCTTTGATTCAGGTAATATCAACACCTCACGGTAAACCACAGTGTAGCGGAACGGTAGGCGAGGATCGTCAGAGCCGAGAAGGTAATTGACGGTATCCTGGTCGTGTATAACGGTGCCCGATGAGAATAAGCTGCAACCCCATTTTGGAGGGATTATTGACTTATCTCTGAGAAAAAAACTGAACCGCCTCTTACCTTTGGAGACGCAATGTATCGTTCAAAAGTCAACGTTTTTGGACCAAAATTTGAGTTTGATGTGATGCGAACTGATTTGTCTTCAACTGAATCAGAGTTTTACGATGTGGGTAAACGCCTTTCAATGAACAATATAGACAAAAAACAAGATATCCTACACACGCGCAATATGAAAATGGAGGTTAATTTTCGAAATAACACCAAAAGTCTACCGCGCATTCGTAAAACAACCATTGGAAGGAGTCCGTTTCTTTCCCAAAGAGAAAAGTCGATGACTCAGATAAAATGTTCCATCTGTTCGAAGACATTCCTCTGTAATAACCCTACGAAAAACTGTCTATGCCTTTTGTGCTCCAGAAAGGCTGAGCTTCTGCTCAAGTGTATTGAAAGAAAAGAGTGTGAATTGTGTTTGACCATGTGTACTTTTCTCTTGCACGGAAGGTTCTGCGTTTCATGCAAGGCAAGGCGGCTCAACACAACAGCCAAACACAGATCATATCGACCGGTGATCAGATTTTGTCGATATTGTGCCCAAAAGGAGTTGTTGACAGGTAACACAGTAGATTACATTTGTAGCACCTGCTCAACATTGATTCGTCTCTTCACAGACAACTTCTCCAGCTACAAAAGATGCATATATTTTGATTTTCTTTATGCGTTTACTTCCAGTAGCGAGGACGAAGATAGTTCATGTTGGTTTTGTGCTTCTCATCTGCACAAGGAAACGAGCAAAACTATTTACGTAATTAAAACTGTTCTAAAAAAGAACGAGGTAGGAAATAAGATTTCTTGGGATTACAACAAATCAAACTCAAGAACGGTGGAATGCAGATGCGAGTCAACTCTTTCACCCCGATGTATAGAAAATACTCCAGGCTCCAAAAGTAAGAGGAAGAAGTGTAAAACAAACGAAAAAGAAATATTGAAAGAGTGGAATACTGCCCAAAATATCAGCCTCTACTCGCTGGGATGTGATGGTAAAACCAAAAAAGATTGGACGGGCGCTAAACAGGAAAAGGATAAACATTATTCCAGAGGTAGAGGAAACTCCTTAAAGGAACCGTTGGCAAAAAGGAAGTCAACTCGGGAAGGGCAAAAATCATCGAGGAAGACAGTAGCGTACATTGACAAAGAGTATATACCTCGTGGAGGTACAAGAAGGAGAAAGAGCAGAATTGTGCTGGAGAAAGAACCCCACCCTGACGCACACGGCACTCGAGAAACTTTGAACACCGAAACGGCGCGACTTACTGAGGTTAAGAAGGGCAACATGTCCGCACTTAGTACAGATGAAGAAATAACTGACATGCATCCAGTTGTTACCCTTGACGGGGACATTATTATGGAGATACCCATGGATATATTAGAAAATGCAGACTTTCTAAAATTATCGAATGATATCAACATTGAAGACATTCAAGATTTTACGGGTGAGGATAGTAACCCAATCATTGGAACATGCACAGATGTTGCTGTAAGGGATTGGAAACAAACACTCCCAGGTGAAGTTGAAAATAGTGTAATACAAGAATTAACAAACGACTGTAAAAGTTATACTGCATCTTTGGATAAGAATGGAGGTTCAGAAACTGATATATACAATCATACAAATGCAGATAGACACACCTTTTTTAATGTTTGTGAGCGTAATGATACTCAAGCACTCAATTGTGGCTCTCAGAACATAGACACAGAAACGCTCACAAGGGATTCTAGGACAGAAACTCAGGAAATGTTGAAACTTTGCGAGACTTCGGACGCGCAGACATCTTCAACACACCTATTTAAGGATATAAACTTAGGGTCACTGTTAGCGGACATACTAAAACAAACAAGCAGCTTATGGGACCCTTCCATGCAGAGTCATGTAAATGACAAAAACGACCCTCTCGTGCACAAAGAATTCAGTAATAATGATAGCGCTTTCGAGGTAGAAAAACAAGGCGAGATCAAGACTGACAAATGTCACACGGGAAACGCTCTCGTTTATAAGCATGTGGATGGAATGAGTAACAAATACACGGATCACGTGAGCAGTACATCAGTGTACAGTGTTCTGCAAGGGATGGTTCCTGCAGTCAGTACCTATGAGGCAGCATCACCTCTACAGGGACCTGGCATCGAGAATGCATCTATCGCTGGTTGCCATGCCAACACTTACACCAAGAAAAACATTGTCACACACTTTCCGTCTTCAATTTGCATAAATACTCACACGACGGTCGCAACAAAAACATATTACCAGAATAGCAATGTATGTGGCACCAATGAAGGACACAGTGGATGGGACACTTGTGCCAAGTATTCTACAGTTGTCACTCCAGTAGATCCTAGTGTCAGTGGACACGATCCCCTCTCGGGAGCCAACACGGGAGATAAAAAATCCGACTTAGGCTCTTGCATAAGGGAAAAGGGCCCTGTAGTAAACAAACCCATGAACTGGACACCCACGTATCAACTTCTCACTCCATCTATCGTTCCAGATCCAAGCACGGGGAATCGACTCCCAGAAGTACAGGATGAGCTTCAATGTGCAGAAAACAGTAGTGGGCCTCACCCATCACGATGCACAGGTCGTGAGTCCAGGGACGCCGACAGTGACATTAACGTTTGCTCTCTCTCAGAATCCGATCTGACGCTTAGCAAAACAATGGCGTGCACTGGGAGAGATGATAGTGGGACATCGCCAAAATCCGAAGAGGTGTATCGGGAATACGCGCGTCTCCTAAGGAACCCCCAAACCCTTAGGTGTCGCGGTTGTTCCAATTGGCTCACATGGTTCGAGTCCTGCAGAGGGAATGTTTGCTTCATGTGTGCGGAGAGGCTAAGGAAGATTCAAGCAACAGAATCCAGCTCGGTCTGTGAAAAATGCGTCAATACTCTGCGCCCTAGAGACCATTTTCATCTGGGTATAATTTGCAAAACCTGTTTTTCTCTGGTGCAAAAAAGTCGGAGGAACCCCGTCCGATGTGAATCCTGCAACAAGAAATTGAGTAATAATGAAGTGGATGACGGAAGCTTTTGCCTTCAGTGCCTTGACAGGCTGGACGACCTGAAGTACCTGCATGGAGCCCAGGTCAGGGCTTGTGTCGGGTGTAACCGGAAGTTTGGTAGCCTGGATGTACACGACACGTACTGCTCTTTCTGCAAGATACACGTCCTTTATAATTTCAAAGACAAAAGCCGAATCCATAACTTCTGTTGGCACTGCCAAACCATGTGTATGGTTAACAACAGCAACGTGCTTGTTCTTTGTCAACCTTGCCTCGGGCTTTTCAGCCACCTCGAGTTCTACCTTAGTCGGTATGTCAAGTGCCTCTTCTGCGGTAGAATGTTCCTCATAAAGGCTCATTTGGGCAAAGGAACGTGTGGCAAGTGCAAAAGAAAGAGAAGGACAAAGCCAGCTATACAGTACAAAAAGCAGAGTAGAGATGCCTCTCATCCTTTGCCTAAATGAAAAGTACGACCAAATTAAGCAGTGGTAACAGTGAAACCGCAAGAAACCAGGCTGACCATTTTATCTCAAGGAAGGAATAGAATATACAATGGCTACAGAAAACTTAAAGAATAATGTGTAAGCAGTAACATTTGGAAGGGGTAGCGTTTCTATCAGCCGAATATGTGAAACATATATTTCTTTTCAGGTTAGAAGAACAGGAATAATTTTCTATTTTGTAGTTGAAAATATTTCTTAATAAACTATGTGTAAACTACGCTTATTCATTCTTCCTATGGTTATCTCTTAAAATATATAAAGGAAGATCTAACTGTAATTCATTACAAATCATTTGTATCCGCGTTGGACGACATACCCAGAGGATTAATGGGACTAATGAAAGTCTAGCGTACAATACTTTCTCTATTATACATTTGCTCAAAGACTCTGAAGTCTTTGCGAGACGGACGGACACGCCTGAATCCACCCAAAGGTGTCAGTGATTATTTTGTTTAGATAGCAAAATCAAATAACTTTTAACCTCGACACTCAGTATTGCGTCAACTTATGCTTACCAAGCACTTATTAAGATGATGCTTTGGGTAGTGAGGCTCTTGAAATTGGGATATCCTGTTCGAGTAAAAGAAAGTCTATGTGATGCAGTCACAAGTCTCATGGCATGAACAAAATGTAAAGTTATCTAATCTTTTAAGATAAAATTAGATAACTCTGGATAGGGATGACAGGAGGAAAGGGAAATGAAGCTGCCTAGTGTAGGTCTTATGTTCTCTTACAATTTCATCCATTCTTATGTTCTTATGTGTTAAATCGTCTGGGTATTCCCTGGCAAACGACATGACGTAATCAACCCACCTCCTATCTGAACTCTTTTCCTTCTTGGCCCCCAACATATCATCCAGAATCCTTCCTCACAAGTTATATGATCACATCATATTCACAAAGTGCCCAACAAACAATCTCCACCCTCAAGTCCCACCAGCCGATGATCCACAAATTCCATTCATGGATCATTCAAAATTTCACCCGCTTCGAATCTGTATCCTTCTGTTGGGCACAATCCCATGTTGGCACTCCAGGCAATGAAGGAGCCAACAAAGCATAGGAGGAAAAGTGTTAGAATGGATTAGAGCTTAGATTAGTAACAGAAAACAGCGGGTCACCATAAATGTAAATAAAATCTAGGTGGGGCAATGTAACTAGCGGTGTCCACCAGGGTTCGGTTTTGGGTCCCTTGTTCATTATGTACATGAACGATGTTAGTAAGTTTGCGGACGACACTAAAATAGGACGCCTAATTAGGTCAGGAGACGACGCAGAGATTCTGCTGGATGATCTTAATAAACTGTTAACGTGGTCGGTGAAATGGCAAATGAACTTCAATATCTCTAAGTGTAGCGTGTTAAACGTAGGGCTACACAACCCCGAACATAGATATAGGTTAGATAACACGTTTTTAGAAAAATTTGAGTGCGAGAGGGACTTCGGAGTTCTGGTGAGTCCGGACCTTAAAACCAGGAAGCAGTGCATTAACAACAGAAATAAAGCTAACAGAGCATTAGGTTACATTGCCAGGACGGTAACGAATAGAAGTCCAGAGGTAATTATTGAACTCTATCTAGCGATAGTTAGACCCATCCTTGACTATGCGGTACAGTTTTGGTCTCCGTCCTACAGAATGGACATCAAATCACTAGAATCAGTACAGAGAAGAATGACCAAAATGATACATGGACTCAGAAATTTGCCTTACGAAGAGAGGCTTAGGCACCTTAACTTACACTCTCTGGAAAGACGCAGAGTGCGGAGTGATCTAATTGAAGTGTTCAAGTGGATCAAAGGTTATAACAAGGGTGATGCAAACAAGGTCATCATAATAAAACAACAGGGCAGGACTCGCAGTAATGGGTATAAACTGGACAAATTTAGATTTAAGAAGGAAATAGGCAAGAATTGGTTTACTAATAGGGTGGTCGATGAATGGAATAAACTTGGTAACCATGTAGTAAGCGCTAAAACTATCAGTTGTTTTAAAAACGATTAGACAACTTTATGGATGGGGATGACAGGTGGTGATGGATACGGAGCTGCCTAGTGTAGGCCTTATGGTCTCTTGTAGTCTCCTTTATTCTTATGTTCTTATGTTATGTTATCCGCGCCTGTTGACTCCCCCACTCTGTTACTAGTTACCAGTCCTCCGGTTTGTAATGCAATGAGATGACATATGGCAGACACTAGAAACAACACCCAAGAAACTACCTAAAAATAATTAGGTCCCCACAAACTGTACATCCACGGCCGTCCTCAGACCAGTATACTTACCTAAGAACAGGACATTCCCTCCTCATACATGACTACCTCATGGCAAGAAACGACCTTTCCGCCTGATACTGCGAATATCCCTTCATAATGCCACGCATAATGTTAGAATGTCTGATTTACACAACACACTGGTACAGCCACTCACTCTCTCTTCTACCCCCTCAAACAACAATGACATTATATAAAATCTTGGGCAAGAAAACGACAATGTCTCTGTCCAGATAATGTGTGACGACGGCCTGAGATTGTCCACAATGATAAAAAACGCCGGTAACTCAGTCTACAACAACCATACCACCATCACCAACAACACAATCATCACCACCACTACCACTGCCACAATCTCCTCCACCATCACCGTAACCATTACCATCACCACCACTTCTACTTCCATCTCCACCACTACCTCCACCATCACTACCTCCAAAATCTCCACCTCCACCACCATCACAGTGACTATTGCCATCACCACCACCTCTACCCCTACCTCCAACACCACCGTTACAACCACTACCACCATTGCCTCCATCACCATCATCATTACCATCACCAACTCCATCAGCATCACCACCACCCCACACCACCACTACATCCGCCATCACCACCACTACCACTAAAACTATCGAAAGTAGTACTCAAAACTATTTAAAAAAAAAATAGTTCTTCAGCAGAAATACCATCACCACCAAAACCATAAGCATGATCACCACTTCTACCACCACCTCCACCACCACCTCTACCACTACCACCAGTATTCGCAACGGAATCCCCAGAATGAACATCACCAGCAATGAAGGAGGAGGCCGAGTTGGTCCCGGATGATGGATGCTCAGCTTTGGTTTTATGATCGACAGAACGAGATAAAGAGGAGACCGCGACGAGGACAGAACGGGGGGCGGGGCCAGGGGAGAGAGGATGGGGGCGGGGTGGAGAGGGTGAAGGGAAAAGGGGGGAAGTGGTTGAAGAATTCAAGAAGAGTGTGTGTGTGTGTGTGTGGGACGGGAAGGAGACGAGGTATGGTGGGGTGGAAGCGAGGATGGGTTGGGGTCAGTTCAGGCTGGGGCGGGACCGAGGACGGCGAGGGAAATGGCCAAAGTGATCATTTGCTCGTGAGGCTGTCACCAGGCGACGAACCGCCCGTCCGTCACTTTAGACTTCGGAGGGAGCGTCCGCCACCAAGGGGTCGAGGTCCGGGGATCCGGGGGGTGGGGTGGGAGTCAATGATAGCCGGGAGAGAGGGTAAAGGGAAGATGGGAATGGTTAGTAGAATTCAGCGAGGTGCTGCATTGGCCGAACACGGGACTACACTCCGTTCATTTGAACTTGGCAGACACTTTCTTCACCTCTGTTGCTGAGTTATTGGTTACTGAGGTCTTCAGATTTCGTCGAGTTCCAGAAATTTGATCATTTCCGATTTTTTTTTTCTTGTGGGTGTATATTTCGTAAAGATTGTTACTCTAGCTGTTGGTATGATTTTCGTTCTCTGATTAATCTCCGCCACACCAAAATGAACAGACCATGGGAGGTCGGTGAGAATTTTGTTAAGCAAGAGAACCTTGCTGTAGACTGGACACTGAAATATGCTAATGACCCCCAGTGGCGCCGGATGACAACTGTGTACAGGTTTTGCAGTGATGGCGCCGCTATTGTTGTTATTTGTGGTGGCACTGGTGGTGTTGGTAGTGGCGTCTGCAGGTCACAAATTGACATCACGGCCACAACCACTAAAGAAGAATTAAGAACAATGGTGGAGGTAACAGGAGAGAGTTGTGTTTGGGGGTCGGGGGGACTTGAAGTCAAGAGGCAGTGATGTCTGTCTTTGGTGAGCTTCAAGTAAAAGAGGTGGATGTCCAGCTCTGATGAAGACGAGGGTGTAGGCAGTAGTGATTCAGCTTTTCATGACGACATGCAGAGATATTGGTGTTTATTGGAATTATAAAAAGTTCGGAAACGAGAGAATGGCTCATCGTCGCCGACGTCGCCGACAATTTTAGGAGAAGTAGAACCAATATCATAGAGGGAGAGAGAGAGAGAGAGAGGGAGTAGGAAAAGAGAAGTGATAAAGAGATAACGGAAACGATGAAGAGAGAGACGGGGAAGAGATACAAAGGAAAGGGGAAAGAGAAAGAAAGACTTAGTGACTGTCTCTGGATTATGCGGCACAGCAGAGTTAGAAGAAGGAGGAGGAGGAGGAGGAGATATTTCCGCTACCTGCTGCCGTGAGAACTCCCAAGAACAACTGCTCCCTGCTGCACCACCCGAGATGTTTTAGTCCTCCCCCCCCCTACTGAATGGGGTGCTACGGAGCTGAATGAAATAGATTGTCAGCGACCAAAATAAAAAACACTAGTCACCTCCAGTAGGAAATGATTTATCGAGACGAGCTTTACGGTGGTATTCTTAAAAAAAAAAAAAAAAAAAAAAAAAAAAAAAAACCTCTCCTTATATACATCTTATATAAATCTTTGGAAGGGAAAGATTTATATAATGATTTTTTTTTTAAGAATACCACCGTAAGATTTTTACGGTGGCATTCTTAAATAATTTTCCTTATGTAAATATTTCCCTTCCAAGGATTTATATAAGATTTATATAGGATTTATAATAGATTTATATAGGAAGCTCGCTGGCTGAGCGGGTTAGGGCGTCGTTACTTGTGGCGAAGGTCGAGGGGAGGGCGGTTCAAATCCTGCCATCGGCGAAGTTGAACCAAGGACATGGTTAATTAAATTCCACGCTACAAAGCCCTCTGTTAGGGGCACCGTCCTAGCCTTCCGATATGGGCGAGTTTGTGACGTTAAACCATGTCAATCATATAAGGAAAGAATTTTTTTAAGAATGCCACCATAAGACCCTTCTTTACCGAATGGGGCACCGTGGAGATGAAGACAATACCCTGGCGGTAGCAAAAATGAAAGGATAAGGAACTTCTTGTAAGGAAAGAGTTGAAGGGGAAGCATTTCGACACCCAAATCTGACCCATGATATGTCAAGAATATGCAAATATATATTTGTTTATTGTTGCATGAAACACGAGTTTGTTTCCACAAGTCTATTCCTATTACATCTAAGCTGTTGTATACGGATATTTATACTAAATAATCAACAGTACAAGATATGTCTGTATTGTCTTTAAGAAACCTTGGATTAGGTTGGGGCGTCCCCAATATCAGCTTCTTCGTGAGCAGCATAGTAGTGATTCGCGACTATCAAAACAATGCAGCAATGGAACACTTGAAACAGCATCTCATAGACGAGGCTCACGGTAAAACAAACACAAACACAAACACACACACAAACACACACACACACACACACACACACACACACACACACACACACACACACACACACACACACACACACACACACACACACACACACACACACACACACACACACAGGATTACATGTTCTCTACAGGTGTTATGTAACAAGTCCATCGAACCGAACCTGTCTTGGGTTGGATGGAGGTACCATGTCTCTTTGGAGGTAAAAAGAGAGAGAGAGAGAGATTTCTCGCCTTCAAAAATCCTGAGGGAAACCAAGACACCCATGACCGGGAGAAAATTTGACCTGCTGGCCAGATTTTTGATAAGGAATTTGGATAGGCGACCTCCGGCTCCGGCTCTCTTCAATTTCGGAGAATCTTATGATCCAGACCGTGATGCCAAAGTCTCTTGTTCAGAGGCAATCCTTGAGGAAGCCAGACGCTCAGACAATGACCTCCTGCATCTGTATGCTTGGAATCAGTGACCCAAATTTCCCTCCCTCTCCCAAAAAATAAAGAGAGAGACAGAAAACAGGTCTTATATCTCAGACATCAAATTCTACGTTCCCCGATGCTATCCTTACTATTACTATTATAGTTGTTATTGTCGTTTCACTTTCATCATTGTTACTATTACCTCTATTCTTCTTCTGTTGACTATTTTTGTTAATCCCTTGATTATCTATGTCGACTTTAGTTCCTTCTAAGCAATCTGATTCAACTGAGGGAAGTTTTAGGTAATCTAGATCAGGAAATTTAACTCGATTAATACTTTGATGATTCAACTTATATACTTTATTATGGCTACCGTCAAACGATTTTATTCAGTTGACGGAAACCTTTAGAATTGAAAGATTGGTAGAGACCTACTATCCCAAAAATATGAACATAAGAATGAAGGAGAGTGCAAGAGACCATAAGGCCTACACCAAGCAGTTCCATGTCCATTACCACCTGTCATCCCCATCCAAAAGTTATCCAACCTTTTCTTAAAACAACCGATAGTTTCAACGCTAACTACGTGGTTACTAAGTCTATTCCACTCGTGGTATATGCAGCCAAGAAAGAGGGCATTCCAATATTTTTATTATAGGTACTATGCTTACCGTTTTATTATTTTCCAAGTGTGAACTAAGAATGTATATATTCAAATGTTAGAAGTTAGTTCAACAGGTGTCTTCCTTGCGCTGAAGACTGCTTGGAACCTACATTTTCAGGAGTTTCATAAGAACATAAGAATGAAGGAGACTGCAATAGACCATAAGGCATACACTAGGCAGTTCCATGCCCATTACTACCTATTATCGTTATCCATAAAGTTATTTAACCTCTTAAAGCAACCGATAGTTTCAGCGCTCAGTGAACTCTCTCGTTCTGGGAAGATCGGGAGGACATTTCAGTGTCCTGAAGTCTTTCAGTTAAAAGTGCAGAGGATGACAGCGGCGGTGGAGATGCCGGATAAATGGTGATCGGGGGAGAAGAAGGGAAAACAGAAGAGGAGAAGGAGGAGGGAAAACAGAAGAGGAGGAGGAGGAGGAGGATGGGTGGGTGAAATGAAAAGAAGATTCGAGTCACAAAAGAAGGAAATGACGGAGATGAAGGAGGAATTGGAAGAGGGTTGGAACAGTCCTCTTAAGGAAAGCGAGGGTAGAGGAAGAGGGGAGGTGAAGGAAGAGGGTGGGAACGGTGGGGGAGGTTGGGAGGGGGGGAGAGAGACTCAGGAGTTGGACGAGGTGCGATGTGACGGGTAAAAGAGTTTCGGTAATCGTTTCCTCCTTGAGTCGTCACCGCGATGGCCGCGGTCGTACCTCAGATTCCACTCCGCTGAACCGAGCGAGTGGTCGGAGAACGAAGAGCTCGTCCTCGCTCTCTTGGAACGGAGGAGGAGGAAGAAGAGGAGGAGGAGGAGGTGACCGGACATGAAAAGGAACCTTAGGGCAGACTCTTCATAGATAGAGTGAAGCGGAGGAAGCAGAAGGGAAGAAACAAGACCAAAGTAAGAAGGCTTCTGTCACCATCTGCCCCATAAGACGAATTCGGAACCTTTGAGGATTTTATTCTCACAGCGCCGACGAACCTCCGTGGAGAAAGCATCTAAGTAGAAATAACACGACTTGGGAACAGGAAACTGATAACTATAAATGATATGATGGACGGCAAACAGCCCCTCAAAGACTCTACAATATGGTAATATACAAAGAACCCACGTGACATACTCCCCTTCCCTCCCACCTCGTTAGCAAGCTCTGAGGTGTAGAGGGAAGTGGAGTATGTAGGGGATGGAATGGGTGGGAGTGGTTTCTATGCCTTTGTTTTTTGGCTACCTCCCTTGTAAGGGGGAAAAAGCCTTTGGTATATGTATCAATAGTATTGTACAATATGGATTAATGCTTAATATTATTGATCACGAAGGATCCGGTTAAGTTTCGACATTTGTTGCGTATTTTCGGGGCACTGACTCGTGTCTAAGAATACGGCCGTTGGTTTGACGCTGTCCTGCGACTCCTTTTGCTCACCCTCGAATGAGGACCACTCCCATTCACTCCCACGTTTCTTCGCCCGAAAAGAAAAATACATTTCAACGTCTCCACACATCTGATCACTCAATCCCGATACTCATCAATGTCACTCCTAGTCCCCCCACTCGTTTTTTATTGATTATATTCTTTGTCCCGGTAAAAGGAATTCACATTCCGTGTTGTAGTTTTTATTTCCCTTGTTATTCTTCTCGATGGTGATGTTTGCATTGTCAATGAATGAAGGTCAAGTGTTTCCCGATGCACGTAATTGTTTTGACCGAAGAAGGAAGGCGCTTTCACTAATCCTTCGGCGCCGCGCGGGTCAGAAACCACTTTCATAAACATTCAGACATCCTGTCAGTCGGTGATGTCTAGAGCAGTGATTCTCCACACGTTTCTTCACGTACCCTATGCGTTGCTGTTCTTTAGTCTACTGGAAACCACCTCATCACTAAATTAAATCGTTGTGCATCCACTAACTACCACTAGTTTCTGTCTTATGGCTCCTCTTATGAAACTCTGTGGGCCCCCAAAGGGTAGCGGATTCCAGATTGAAAATCACTGGTCTAGAGGGACAACAGCATAAGTACGTATATGTATAATGCATATGCCAATGACCTTTTCCCCTTTATTAGGTGGATGGGTGGCCAGGTCAAATCATGCTTCAAAACTTCGCGAGAGAGAAATAATGAGACAAAAATCCTTATTCTCCACACTCCGTTACGCTTGATAGCTTTTTACGACTCGCATTGGAACACAGTTGCGGCATTCTTATCCATCCATCACAGGAGCATGGGAAAAGATATGGTATCTTAGGAGTGGTGCATTAGACTTGCAATGAAAAGTACAACTTCAAATACTTTTGATGGTTTCTGTCGGTCGATGTTGGTCATGGACGTTGCGACCTTCCAGGGCGAGATGACATGAAGAGGAAAGAGTCACTCAGGCTGCAGGGCCTCTCCCCCCCCACACACACTCTTCCAAAATGTGCTGGTGCTTTGTCATGATGAATAAGGATTCCACCATGTAGCTTTCCTTGCTGTTTTTTGACCAATGCCGCCCTCAATTTCCTTAAAAGTCCTGCATAGTAAGGTCCGTTAACATTTTTTTTTTCCGTCAAGGAAGTCCATAAGGATCACTTCTTCTGAATCCCAGAACACTGTGGCCATCCTTTTCTGAACTGACCTTTCAGATTTGAACTTTATTGGTCCAGATCATCCACGCAGAACCCATTATTTGTGCTTCAGTTTACTTTCAGGATCATACTGATAGGTCCAGGTTTCAAAATCCGTAATAACTCGACTTATAAATAGCTCTTCATCAGCCTCAGTTTTGCTCAGAATCAGGTTTGGGCACAACACTTTCGGGACCCATCACGCAGAAAGCTTGCCGAGTCCTAGATCTTCATGCAAAATTCTTTTTCCCGAGTTATTCGATATTTCCAGAGCCCAAACTATTTGATTAACTAATATTCTTCTCTCTTCTTCAATAAGATTTCTAACAGCATCAATCATTTCATCATTTTTCGATGTTCTTGGTCTCCCGTCCGAGGATCATCTTCCAGATCTTCCCTGCCTTCCCAGAACCACTGAATCTACTTGTAGACGACTATTTTCTTTGGGTCACCATGGTCATAATCTCTCTGCAAAGCCTCAATATCTTGCATTCCCTTCCATTTGAGTTTCATCAAGAATTTAATGTCCATTCTCATCTTAAAATGGCTAATATCCACGGTTCACGAGAACAATTTTTTAGGAGGATCCTCACTCTGTACCAGTCACTGTACAAATGATGGCAAGTAACTGGCAGTGAGATAAGGTCTCGGCGATGCATACCAACAGACTTTTTCTTGTTCTCACGTTTTCGAGTTCAAGATATTGCAGTATTCCGTGATTTTTTTTTATCTCATATATATATATATATATATATATATATATATATATATATATATATATATATATATATATATAAATAAATAAAAATATATATATATATCAATCAATATATCACACACACACACACACACACACGCACGCACGCACACACACACAAAAACATCATCTTCCGATGTCGCATTTAACTGACACCGACGAACCTATTTTCTTTTCTCCGTCATTACATATTATTCGCTGTCCGTCCATATGGCTCGCTCCGCCCAGGGCACCCCCCCAGCCCCCGCCCGCTCGCGTCACCCGCACGCTAATTAGATCTCCACCTCGACCCCTGTCAATCCGAGGCTTTCGAGACCAACCTCGGCCCGCATCTTGACCCTCGCGTCGTCTTTGCATGGCACTTTTTGATCACCTTGACGGGTTATCTCACACGTGTGCAGTCAGTGTGCAAAGTCTTGTGTTGTTGAGGCTTTATGTAATCCTTTGTAATCCTTTCAGTCTCCAGTTCATTCCATGAAGATTCTTTTTATTCCTTTAATGTCCTAAAGTATCTACAATAGTTCCTTACTTGGTATCTTGTCAAAAGCTTTATCTAATTCTAGGTACACACAGTCCACCCATCCAGGTGGTAATGGACATGGAACTGCCTAGTGTAGGCCTTATGGTCTCTTGCAGTCTCCTTCATTCTTATGCTCTTATGTTGTAGCACATCAACTGCCCTTAAGAGAAATCTTACTAGGTTTGAGGCCTATGATCTTCCTTTTCTTAATCCAGATTGGTTGTCTGCTAAAATGTTCGGCCCCTTTAGATATTTAATTAATCTCTTTCGCAATTCTTTCAGACCTTTTAACTGTTATAGTGGTCAGACATTGGCCTGTAATTTAGTTTGTTTTCCTTAGTTCTTTTAATACTGAAGCATTACTTTTCCTATTAACGAGCAATTAGACTGTGGACTTTGTTCGCTAGTCTTCTGCATTTCTGGAACATTCAGATTCAGACCCCATCAACGGCTTACCTCACATCTGTTTTATACACTTCCTTTTCCTCTACGTTTCTATTCTTAACCCAACATGATTATTCTATTCCTTTTCCTCCACAAAATAATTATTGTTAGTGAAAACTGAC
>NC_134809.1:14408417-14423417 GCF_046742065.1 Oratosquilla oratoria
TGGAATGATGGAGAGACAGACATTTTCCCGTCCGTCTTTCTGGCTTGTGAAATATCACAATACGGCCAAGAACTTTCAAACATCAGATTGGAAAAGCGGAGCTGAAAATATCGAGTGAAATAAACTGAACTATATTAGCGACACTCTTAGAATTGGTGCGTTTCTGGTGCTCTATCACATGATCTCCATACGCGACTGGCCAAAATGTCGACACTTTGGCGACCTAAAATTGCCTTTCCATTTCCCAGCTCCAGACCAGTCGCAATAACAAGGGACGGAATATTAAAATGAAAATGATACATCGTCACAGCGAATGAATTCAGAATATCGTGTAATACATCACATGAAACAACGCGAAATTTACTCCTTACCAACATGTCCGTCAAAGTTTTAATCGTCGTAATGGCAGTACAATGAGAACAATTCATCGCGTACAGAACTCAAGGGGCCTAACCCATGGAGCTCGACGTTTTCAATTCTCGACCGTAGGGTGCATCGCGATAAGGCTTTGAATTGCGGGTTATCGGGTGTCGGAAAGGACTCTGCTGGCGCCGGCGGGAAAGAGTTGGTAGTGAAGCTGGAGCGACGGGTACAGTAAGTGATTATACCGAATGGAGTGCGCGGGTCATCTTAATTGGTTACCGGCCGGGGATGGTGCCAGCAGCAAAGCAACCGCCAGTTCCACTTCCACGCCCGAGAACGCTTCCACCTAACACCGACTCCACCGTCATCCTTCCGCCGATGTTACTTAAAAGTCCTGCAGAGGAAATATCTCCTTGCTGGTCCTTAGTCTCAAACCGAAACAAATTCTTCTTCTTTTATCCCTTGAAGCCCTTCGATTGGGAGAAGTAATTATTTTATTTTTGCTTCTCCATTTCATTCATCTGTGACCAATAAATAGCTCGGCAACGGAGAAATTGTTAACAGTAATTCATAAGTACGCGTGCACACACACACACACACACACACACACACACACACACACACACACACACACACACACACACACACACACACGTACGTATATACACGAACGCACTCACACCCACACACATACGCACATACATGCACTTACACACATGTTCACACACGCACACTATGTAAAAAGAAGATCAGAGAGAACAAGAGACTATAAAAGTCCCAAAGAAAGAAAATGGCAAAGAAGTACAACTTTCCCAGCAGAGCAACAAAAGGGCGGAGTAAATTACTTCCTGGAGTAGCATAAGCCAAAGCCATAAAGGATTTTAAGAAATAATGTGATGACTGCAAATGGAAAGAAATGGGGGACGAAAAATATAGATAAAAAAAAATGGCGGTGGCCGGGGCGAACAGAAAAGGGAGTATGAAAGAGGAAGAAGGGGCAAGCACAAGAAAAGAGAAAAAATGCAAATGGATGAATTTACGTGTATAAATAAACGGTTATAGGAAGATGTTATTCCGAGCATACAGATCATGGTAACCAGTGGTCAGGTTTCGAGCTGTTACTGAAGGGGAAAAAGAAGGAAAAGAAAATGAAGAAAAGGAAAAGAAGAAAAAGTAAAGAAAAAGAAAATGAAAAAAGAAAAAAAAAAAAACGAAGAGGAAAAAGAGGAAGAAACGTATGACGCAACGGGTACTTTTTTCTGTAAAACTCTCACTAGATTAGTACAAGGTAAGATTATACAGATATACCCAAGCACGAGCGCATACGCACTTCGAAGAAAAAATCGTGTTTTGAGGTGATGATAAGTAATGCAACTTTCCATGAAGATGCGGTTCGTGGAACTATGTGGAGAAAGAAAGACAACGAGCTAATTCAAAGCCAAGCAGAAACGGGGTTCACTTGTATAAGCCTAATCTGAGACGCAGACGATGCAGCACAGAGCAAAAGCAGATATCCTATTGCTGAATTGAAGTACAATTTGAACTTCTCTCTCACTTGAAATGCTTCTAGATGAACTACCTTAGCATTTCAAGTAAGAGAAGAGTTCAGACTATACTTCAATTCAACAAGAAGTCGGGCTTTGCTCTGTGCTGCGTTGCCTATGTCGCCTGCGTCTCAGTTTGGGCTTAGGCTAAGTCTTATACTGTATATTACAATCACGTAAATACACACGCCAAATATTAAGAAACATTGCCGGACATAATTACTCAGAGAAAAATATTGAGCAAAGTGACAGTGTCATCGCGCTGGGTGACTTTAATTGTAAAGAGGTAAACTGGGGAGGAGGAAGGGGACGTGAGGATTTATGGGATAATACTCGGTTGAATACGGCAATGGAAAATGTATTGAGCCGATGTGTTAAGGCTACGACAAGATCAAGAGGAGACGACACACCGACAATATTGAATTTACTGTTTACCAAAGAACCCGATGTCAATTATTCTTTAAGGCCCACGTGTTCCATAGGAAGATGTGACCATGAAGCGCAACGATTTCAATTGATTGGTAAGAGATGATTTACATAGACAAGGTAGATATAACTTTGGAGAAACAAATTTTACAGGTTTGAAGGAAATCTCTGGAGAAATGGACGGAAGGGAATTCACAAACACAAGAAAAAAAGGAAGTTTTTTTTACCTTCATTGGCTCAGGTGTGGACAATTTTGGACTAGGGGCTAGAATGCGGTAGAGAGCGCATGACCCCCCGACCAAAGCCGTCACCTTTGCCATACGTGTTTGGATTATTGGGGGCGGGTGACAGACACATTTGAGGATAGGAGAGAAGCGCTTGGCTCGAACACATGAATAGGAGAATGCGTTGATTCGAACCCGCGACTCTGCGACTAAGAAGAAGCGAGATGCTACCAGCGTACGTATTGGGAAGAAGAAAGAAAAAACACATCAAAAGATTGGTTCAACGAGAGGTGTGAGTTGGCAAACAACAGACCAGAGAGACTGAATTTATGTAATCAACCATAAAATTGAACCAAAACTGTTTTACATGTTCATCGTTGGCAAACCAAGTCACGGGGAAGGAATCGCCAAGCTAAACGCAGAAGTCAGTGAAGATGCGCCAACGCAACCTAAAATGATTAACAAAAGATATCAATCAATTAAAAGAAAAGAAAAGAAAATTATATATATTATATATATATATATATATATATATATATATATATAGTTCGTTGGTGGAAAAAGAAAGAATACTAATACTGGATAAGAAATATTTTGAAGTGGGAGTGAAGGAAGTATATGGACTTCATGGGATCAGCAACTAAATATTTGAGGACTGAAGAAAACTTGGTGCACAAAAGTCACAGTTAAGTTGTGCGTTCAATAGAAGAAGGGATAATGACTGGATTGAAGAGGAATCAATGTAGGACCAATATATAATATATATTACATATATATATATATATATATATTACATATATATATATATTACATATATATATATATTACATATATATATATTATATATATATATATATGTGTGTGTGTGTGTGTGTGTATGTATGTATTGTTGAGACATTGTGACAAGTTTGACGAAGGTGGAAGAGCAAGACACGGGTCTGGGGCAGAGTTTATTCCTGACCGGTCAGGAATAAACTCGGCCCTAGACCCGTGTCTTACTCTTCCATCTTCCTCATATACGAGTATATATATATATATATATATATATATATATATATATATATATATATATATATATGCGTGTGTGTGCGCGCGCACGCGCGCGCGTGTGTATAATCCTCCGTCTTTCCTTTCCCCTTTTCACATTTTCTCGTTCACTTTTCACTCTTCTCTTTTCACTCTCTCCCTCCACTCCCTAACTCACTTATCGGTCTCCCGCGTTCCTAAGAACCCCCGGTGTCCTGCCTCATTCCTTCTTTAGTCCAAATTTATCGACCTTCAACCCTTCGACTCGAGAACTTCGGAACCGCTTCTTCTCCACGCTCCCGATTTATCCATCCTCACTTCTCTTCTACCACAGTCCTATGTGTCTCCTACCTACTTCTTTACAATACATACTCGTATAAAACGTTCTCTTTACTATCTTCCTCGAATTGCTCTTTCTTTAGGTTATGTTCTATTCACTAAAAACCCACTGTTGATTGGATTAAGAAAAGAAAGGAAATAACGATTTCCGTATATTTCGATCACTGGCTGTGATCCTCTTCAGCGGAATACGTGATCGAAATATACCGAAATCGTTATTTCCTTTCTTTTCTTAATCCAATCAACTGTGGTTTTTTTGGTATATTTACTAACGTGTTACGACATTAGTTGGCAGTTATGTTCTATTAATCAAAACGGTCCTTTGTGTTGTTCGTGCATTGACTGTGTATCAGTTCGTTGCTTGAAATCTACAAATTTGATAAGCACACGTTTGTATTTTGTTTGTTAGCTTTATGTATTTTTTTTTGTTTTACTTTTTCCAGCCTTCTGGTTTGCACTTTCATCCTTCTTTGGCTAAACCATTCCGTTTAACCAAATCTTTCCAATTATTTTCTAACTTACCGCATTTAAACGTAAAAAAATTGTTGCAATGAATATCAAGTTGCAGTGTCTCACTGTTCTTTAATTCATGCATCCGCACGGTACGTCTATAGAGCAGAGAGAGATATAGAGAGATAGAGGGAGAGAGGAAGAGAGAGAGAGAGAGAGAGAGAGAGAGAGAGAGAGAGAGAGAGAGAGAGAGAGAGAGAGAGAGAATAGAGAGAGAATTGAGAGAGATTGTGACAAATTGAGGGACGTGGTTTAACTCAGGACGAAACAAGTCAAGAATAAACTCGAACTAGGACTTGCGTCTTCATTGTCAACCAACCAACCAACACACACACACACACACACACACACACACACACACACACACACACACACACACACACACACACACACACACACACACACACACACACACACACACACACACACACACACACACACACACACACACACACACACTGAACGTGTTGAATTCGAATTGATTATGCATTTTGTGTTTTCGCATCTTCAGTCCTCCACTTGACCACCTGCTTGTTGATGGCTTACTGTTGACAGTGTGAAGATCTTGAGATCTTCTCGAAAGACCCATCAGGCATCTTGCAGTTCTGCCTCACAAAATCTCCGGTGTGGTTACCTCCATCTCACCTTCTCCTCATTGAGAAGGTTCTCTCCTTTGTGATGCTCGTCTGTGACAATAAGGCGACATGGGGTTTAGGCTGCTACCTTGATTTCAGAAGCGTCTGTATATTCTACAAGAGACGTGGTAGTCAAGAGCACTCTGCTTGTGTCGAACTCGTGCTCACTGTGTACAGTGTAGTGGCGTGGGAGAACGCTCCAAGCGCCGTGTTTTTTTTTTTTTTTTTTTTTTTTTTTTTTTTTTTTTTTTATTATTATTTTTTTTTTTACGCTAGAAATTACTTAAAAAATTGACCAATAATAAAACCGATACATCTACGTAGAACCCTCCTGTGAGCGAGGTGGGGTTGGGGAGTTGATTTCTATGTAAATATACGAGATACAAGGGCGGCTACGGACTTTTATTTATTTATTTTATGACGCTTGGAGCGTTCTCCCACGGCGCTATCCCCCCCCCCCCCAATCAAACGTCGCGCTGTTCATTTTGGTGGTCTTTCGTGCCAAATTCGGTCAGATTATGGAATTCATTAGACGAAGATACGCGTGATGATATACCCAAGTTCAAGTTGGCGGAAATTAAAATATTGTAAAAAATTTGCTGGATTAGTTTACTAGTTTAAACGATAAATCGCCAAATCTGTAAACATTCTACTACGATGGACGCAGTAATGTCATCATGTTATCGCGTCGGGTGACCTTATTTTGCAATGACAAATTGATCACGCAAAGTCTTAGCTATTGGTGCCATGTTGTATTTTTCTATTCGCAATAATTTTTTCGTGTTATTTGACTGGTCAGGTGATCAGTCGGAATTGTTAAAAATTTCCACGTTATGATTCTGTTATTTTCACTTCGACTCTGCCTTTCTCCTGTCTCATTATATATGTGTTTCCTTATCGATGAATGGTGATAGTAATGATGAAAATAGTAACGATGATGATAGTGATAATAATGATAATAATGATAATACATATACCATAGGCTTTCCCCCCTTACAAGGGAGGTAAAAAAAAAGAAGAAAAAAAAATCCACTTCCACCCATTCCATCACCACATACTCCACTCCCATCCATCCCCCTCCCTCCCTCTTGTCTTGGCTCCTCTTTGACCCAAGATAATAATAACACATAACAAAATAACTCATGTAACAAAATAACACATGTAACATAATAACACATGTAACAAAACACATGTAACGAAATAGCACATGTAACAAAATAACACATGTAACAAAATAACATATAGCAAAATAAGACATAACAAAAGACCTTTTCTCCCTTATAAAAAGGGGGTGGCCTGGTCAAGCATGTGCCCATCCCACACCAATCCAACACTCATTTGTTGTCCCTTAAAATAAATAAATGTAAAACACACTCACTTCACAACACCCCACGACTTCTGAATGTCGACTGAATCAGCATTGACGCAAACTAGTTAACATTGGTTTGGTTTGGGCGCGTCTAAGTAGTTAAATCATGCAGCTAACCAGCCACTTATCTATGTTAAACTACAAATTTATGTTAAATGCACAGATACTAGGACCTAAAATTTAAACAAAATAGTGACATCAGAAGTGATCATTTTCATCCTTCAGCACACTTGAAAAAATCTATATGCTATGATCTATTGTTTTTATCTTCCTTATCCCTTTTTCTAATATTCTGGTGTACGGTGTTTTCGTTCATTTGGGATATACACAGTTTAGCATTTAGAGCGAAGTAATTTGGAACTCCAGTATAACCATGAATCAATAACAAATATCATGCAACTTTTATCATACCTTCCTTGTTACCTACGTAAAGAGGTGGAAAGATAGGTCTTCAAAGAGTACATAAGTAATAGCAATTATTGTTGTTGTGGTCGAAACTGTGGTACAGCCGTGGATATCTTTAACATTCTAAAGGTCATTACACAATTTTTTCCTACAATGGGTTCAGCTTTGAGCAAGATATGTTTTCTTGTACTGCAAATGGTATCGAATGCTGAGCAAGAAACGCTACGTGAGCATTTTAGAAATCTACTATTTGACGGGTCAGGTTGTTTGGCCACGGAAGCGACACTGACGGAACAGTGATTGTCTGATGTCAGTAGCAACTGTGATGGTTGGTTTTGGCAAAAACGCGATCGTGGATCTTGCTAGTCAAGGAGCTATCACACTGGGCTTCCACGGGCGACAGTCGAGAGTTCGTTCGAGTGAAAACGACTTCGGTTACAATATTCCATTTTTTCAAGTCTCCACAAATCAAATTATCTTTCCGTCATATAAAAGAAAGCCGAATGATGAACTAATAGATCTATACGAATGTTAGACATACTGTTGAAATGTTCGTATAGAGGTCTAGACTTCTCTAAGCGAGGTCATATTCTAGTTATTCGAATGGAGGTTGGACGTAGGATGTTGGAGGTAAAATAGCCCAGTGTGATAGCCCCTTAAGACGATCTTTATTCCTCTGACATACATAATCTGTAACCAAACAACATCTCATCTACTTCAGAAGTTTGTTAATTGCAGTTATAGATGAACATTAGCTCCAGTAAGGAATTGTCTTAACTGTTTCGAAGAAATGTTACCTTTCATTCAGAGACACTTTCGATTTACTCTACTCTTAGTTGGGGGGGGGATGTCGGTAGCCGCTCGAATGTATTACTGTATATAGTGCCCTGTTGTCCTAATGACCATGTACATAAAACGGAAAGAACGGGAGTTTATTTTCTTAGTAATTGGATAAAAAACTATTTTTATATAATATTAAAATTCATGATGCCCAGATATCATCAAAAGTCATGGGACAATCCGAGGACGTTATTCTTCCATTGTCCTGCGGAAACATAACCCTTATGCCCTGGTTTATAAGGATGAAAATTCTTACCGCGACAGACCACTAAATCTTGAAATAACCGTCATATTATCGTGTAGGGATAACTCTCGGTATAGGAACCGTAACCTTTATTTTCCACGCACAACTTACTGGAAGGCTCTGTCTGAGCCTTCGGGCATATCTTTAGTATACGAATGAGCGAATTATTATAGGAACAAGCCCACCACTTAGGGCTGGGGTCTGGCTGAGGCGGTGTAGCGAGGCGTCTGGGTACGCGTGAGAGGCTAGGCGGTCGTCTGCAGTCAGGCGGAATGCCGTGGTCGGGCTTCCTGATTATGTCAGAGCATTAAGGCGACTCATGGGCCCGTCTACAGTCATACAGAGCCATCCAAAGGCATCCACGGGTTATGACGAGCATCCAAAGGAAGCGGCCCTGGCCAGTCCTTGAGAGATGCAGGTTACGGAACATGTCGCTTTTGTTGGGCCATAATTCTGATTTTTACTCGGGAGTCTGACCGAACTGCCAGCTATACTAACGTCATAATACAAGAGCAAATGTTACCGGTCTAAGCTGGCTATAGGTTCCAGTTGCATTACCTAACTAGTTTCAGTTAGTTTTCCTAATCGTTAATGCATTTTGATAATTGTAAAAGGATATAGAATGGTCGAATTTCTTTATATGGATTATTCCTTACTTGATCTGATAAATTTTCAATTGTTGGAATTAGTGACGGCATGCATATATGACCTGGTTTAATACCTAGGTCAGATCCTGACCTCGATCACCACCGGGACAGGTGGTGATCGAGGTCACCCACCCACACGCACGCACACATACACACACACAGACACACACGCACGCACACACACATACACGCACACACACACACGCACATACGCACGCACCCACACACACACTCACACACACACTGCCACAATAGTGGCCCGCAGTTCTCGGTTCGAATCCTGGGCAGGGCCAAAATTATTTCGGTACCGCTGCGCTTCGGGTCGTTACTCTGACTCTCGTGGGCGGGGAGTTGGGGGTGCGTGTATGTGCAAGGTCATAGCATTACCCATAGATCGGACCTACGAGCTCTGAGCTCTCTTCCAGGAGGGAAATAGCTGTCGATCACGAGTCCAACACGTGATCCAAAGACCAAGTGAATACACACACACACACACACACACACACACACAAGCACACACAATCACACACATACATGCACACACACACACACACACACACACACACACACACACACACACACACACACACACACACACACACACACACACACACACACACACACACACACGACTCGGTGGCGCGGTTGGTAGTCCCCGACTGTCACAACGGCAGTCCGGGTTCGAATCCTGCCCAGGGCTGAAATAATTTCAGTATCGCTGCGCTTCGAGTCGTTATTCCAACTCTCGTGGGCGGAGAGTTATGTGTGTGTGTGCGTGTAAGGTCACAGCATTACCCATAGATCGGTCATACGAGCTCTGAGCTCTCTTCCGGGAGGGAAATAGCTGTCGATCACGAGTCCAGCACGTGATCCAAAAACCAAGGCTAACATGCACACACACACGCACACACACACATTACGTATTCTGTATATCATGATAATACCTGATTTTTCTTTGGCCTATGATCCCACTAAATATGAAAATAATCTGGCAATAGTACATAAACTTGCGTTCATCACATGTATACAACTATTCTTATGCACTACTGTTGAACCATACTGAACATCCCGTTCAGTGGAGTCATTTTAATTCATTATCTTTATTTCATACTAAATAAAAATCGATGTTCTATAAGATGGACATTTCATATGTGAGTCGTTGTCATTTCTTCTAAATGACAATGAAATTAGTCATCACAACTATTTTTGAGGAAATGAAAAAATAAGACACTTGGTTTTGTTCATTGTCATTTTCTGTGACAAGAATTTCATAAAAAAGTACACCCCCCTGTGGCTTTATGGGTATATATAACCAATCCCTTGACGGAGGGATGGGGGGGGGGGGGTGAGACTTTGGTGGTACCTCTACGGATCAGAGGCACACGCAATATTACTATGATCGGTGACAATTTTCCACTCACAAAGAATACTGAACAACTTTATTCTTTCTTTCAATTATTTTCATTTCTGTTGTTCTGAGATGTCTTTTCTACCGCTACTACGTCACTATCATGTTTCATCTTATGGTCATGTGGAGGGGGATAAGAACGCCACTATCCTGTTCATTTGCATGTCGTAAAAGGTAGTGACTGTATAGGGTAGAGTAAGAGGGGAACTGATGATCTCCATTTCTGTACTTTTTCTTCTGCGAAGCGCCCAGGCATAATCCTCCCACCCGGCAACCTCCCTTATGTAAGGGGAAAAATCCCATTGATATAGATTGATGAATGAATAAATAAATAATAAATAGATAAATAAATAGATAGATAAATAAATAGATAAATAAATAAATAAATAGATAGATAAATAAAGAATTAAATAAATAGAAATAAATATAAGAAATAATGAATTAATACATAAATAAATAAATAGATAATAATTGATAAATAAATACATAATAGATAAATCAATAATAATAAATAGATAAATATAGAAAATAAAAATAATAAATAAATACATAAATAAATAGATTGATAATAATTGATAAATAAATGCATAATAAATAGATATATAAATTAATAGATAAATAAATATGTAAATTAACAGGTAAACAAATAAATGGATAAAGAGATAGATAAATGAATGTATAAATAGATAGATAAATAAGCAAATGAATATATAGATAAATGAATGAATAAATAAATAAGTAAATGTATACGCAAACAAACAAATGGATAAACAAATACATAAATAGATAAGTAGATAAATATGATCCTACTAATTTCTAATACCGGACGAACTTCGGAATATAACGGATCTGTCCGGTATTTCAGTCGGATATGACGGATCCTCGGTTATAACGGATCTTCGGATATAATAACAGACCCCTGTCCCCATATCGTCCGTTATATCGAGGGTTATATACATATATATATATATATATATATATATATATATATATATATATATATCTAATGTATATATATATATATGTATATACATATATATATATATATATATATATATATATATATATATATACATATATATATTTAATACACAGGTAAATAAAAAAAATCCACCAATCATTGGATAGCAAATATCAACTGTTTCCGCATTAAGCCCTTTTGTTTTGATCGTCGCCTGTCTAGCTGCTGTACGCGACCTCTTCTGTATTTCAGGGGTTTAATCAATTCAATTTCATTCGTGGATACAGATGTATATTCATGTGACGTTATACGATACACGTCCTTTCGTTTCATCGCGGTTGTTGATGTTGTTGTTGTTGGTTAGTCTATGTGTCACTAGATTGCATAAAACATAAGAATGAAGGAGATTATAAGAGACCATAAGGCCTACACTATACAGTTCCATGCCTCTTACCGTCTGTCATCCCTATCCATAAAGTTATTTAATCTTCGCTTAAAACAACAGATTGGTTCAGTGTTCACTATATGGTTACTAAGTCTATTCCATTCATTTTCTTCTTGAATCTAAATTTATCCAATCTAAATCCATTATGGGACTGAAGTTAAGGAGGAAACAAATCCCTTTCCCCCGGGAGGCTGGCGCAGCTCCTCCACCCCAATTATGTTGTGGTCGTGACTGATCGTGGCGTAATACTTAATCGAATATTAACGGATACAATTAAACGTCTTTAATCATATGATGAATCTGCTGTAAAATTTGGACCCCTCTGAAAACTTATCACGTCCAGGAATCACCCGCAAAATATTTGCAGTCTCACTCCAGAGCAGCTGGTAATTAACCCTGATTAGCATACGGGTTAGGCATACTATACTATTTCCATTATCTCGTGACCCACAAGGATCACGTACTGAATCAAAACATTCAGCGTATACCGGAAGCTGTCCACTACTCCGAATATGTTAACATGAAATATTCTAAATCCATATTGATTTTTTCATTAAATGGTAAGTGATATGAGTAATTGCTATACATGTAAAGAAAAGAAGAGACTTGTTAAACGATGTGGCTTCTCAGGTCAAGCGACGTTGCCCCGGCTCCCGACCTAGGAATTTCCGTGGGGTTGGGAGGGTGTAGTAATTACATAGAGAAGCTGAGTGCTGGTCTTCGGGCCGCTTGCAGTCTCTTTAATTATACCGGTCATACATGCAAATATAAAGAAAACGGTATCTCCCTCGTTTTCTTTGGAGATGGTTTAGACGTGGCAACGCTGCTGGTTTTGCCGGCCACATCCTATGGGTCACCAGATAATGGAAGAAGTATAGGGAAATATTCACAACGAATCTAGACATGTTGAAACATCTTTCAGGATCAGCATTGTCCACTCTACTTGGAACCAAATTCCGGAGCAGCTTGATCTCGATGGTTGGAGATCAGTTACTGAAATGGCTGACACAAAACGAGATAGGAAGCTTCTGTCATGTAAACTTTAATATTCCTTCACCGAAAATGCCTGATTGTCCTTGGTGCTGGTTCACAATCCCTCAGCAAAAAAATCATTCTATTCCTATCCACACACCTCCATTGTTCTGCCGGGTCCGCATTACAAAACTTCAGAATAGCCCTTCACAAAATTCTTTCCTTACTACATTTGTTTTTTGTACCTTTCTTTGTTCATTTTCATCACTATGATAAATTTCTGCATACATGTCTATGTTTTCTTTTCTAGTTCATAAAAAATTGTCACAGAAATACAACGTCATGTATTCGTAAGAGGTACTGATGACACACAAGCACACAAATGCACACACACAAGCATATACATGAACGTACCTAACGCATGAACACATAACCACACACACACGCACACACACACACACACACACACACACACACACACACACACACACACACACACACACACACACACACACACACAAACACACACACACACACACACACACACACTACACACACACACACAAACACACACACACACACACACACACACACACACACACACACACACACACACACACACACACACACACACACACACACACACACACACACACACACACACAAACAGACACACACACACACACGCGCGCGTACACGCATACACAGCATTGGAGTCCTCTAAGCGAGTTTTCAGTGTTATAATTATTTTGCGGCACATTAGTTTTTCTTTTGCCAAGCAATCTGCCGTATATTCATATAGACTCGGTGATGACGTTCATTAGCTCGGTCCCCTCTTCGCCTAAGTACATGTAAAGTATCTTGTTCTCCACTAGTTACTCTCAGCTTTTGTGCATCAGGCGAACAAAGCGAAAGTAGGAGAGAAGGATATGGAAGGTACAAGAGGATAAGAGAAGCAAAAATGCAAGGTGAGGGAGGCAAAGAGAGGAGAAGATGTTAAATGGGGTAGGAGTTTGAGGGAGACCCGAAAATAAAGATGTTTTGGAATAGAGTGAAAAAAGAGTGAGGAGGTATGGAGTGGGTCGGGTTGGGAAGTAAAGATAAAGAATACGGATGGAGGTTTGTTAACAGAAGTCGCATCCGACCTAGTTATGGACCAAAAGATCTCCTATCGGCATGCTCCGCCTTTGTAATCCTTTGTAAAGGCGGTAAAGGGAACATGGTTACAGTATTTCAGAGGATTGCTGAATGTGGAAGAGGCTAGGAAGGGATTGATTGTGGCAGTTGGAGGAACTAGGAAAATGACTGTGATTGGTGAAGACAATGACAATATGGAGACGATGTTCTTCTTTACCCTCTTCCACATACCAGGGGACCCGTCAACAACAAGTTAAAGTGTTCTTGCCTAAATGATCAAATATACATGATTTTATCGTGTAGAGTACACTTTTGAGAGAAAAAAAAGGAACTTAATTAATGCATGTGAATCTTATAAAAACATGCCTCACAAGGGCACTACCAGAAAAATCAAACTAATATAGAATAGTATAATACGAATGTAATCAAAACGAATGTAATAATGTCCTACAATTGCTACTCTGTGATGATCTTGAAGATTCAGATATCCTATATATGACCGTAAACCTTTCAAACTCCGAGATGCTATCGAACCTGAATACCCCAAGGTCACTTGAAAGATTTCAGGATATTATAACCTTATTCTTGACTTTAAAACTGATGAGGAAGGTAGATTCTTGATTGTACCAATTCAACAAACTGCTCGTAAGATGACTCATACCAAGGAGATGATGATAAAGCAAGAGATGGACTCCTTATGAGATTACAGAATGAGAGAATCAAGTAAATCACTTTGGATATCACCAGTCGATTTTCCTTCTCAGAGATGCTATCATTCCTGAAACTCCACTTAACCAGCCACAGTCAAAGTTTCATTGGGTTCCACCATCGATTCCAAACTGCCAAGTGACGCTTTCACTTGTGAGCTGAGTCATGACGTCATGTCGTTCGACGGTCGCCGGCGGCTATAGAAAAGGACGAGAGGACAAAGAGAGGACGAAAGGCAAAAACTCTAGGAGAGACATAACTATTTATTGAATATATGACTTTCTCCTTCCCTATAACTTCTTCACTCTTAGCAGAAGAAAACCTTCTTGACAAATTCATATTTCATTAAGCTAAGGTACTGCATGAACATGGACATTTAAAGTTTTGTAATAGAAAAACGCATCTTATTTGTATCTTATCTGTGTACGTTATGCCCGTAATTTAGTTGAACGTTTTCTCTGTGAATTAGATGTTTCACGAAAAACACCTGTGCATAATTTTAGGGTTAAGGCATACACGAGAAATTTTAAGCAAATGTCATAGATGTCTTTTGGGCTTTGATATATGCATCGAGAGCGCATGAAAATGTTAGAGAAGCGTTATGAAGTATTTTGAAGATGTACAGGATAGAGGAGAAGTCTGTTGAGAGCGGTTAGACGTTTCTACGTGTGTAGGGGACGGAAGGGGGTGGAGCAAATGTACATGGGTGGGTACTCGAAAGGTTGGTTGTGTGCTTTGACACGGCAATCGCCTTATAATTGGGTAAAGACTTTTTGGAATGTATATATATGAACATA
>NC_134809.1:14428417-14435917 GCF_046742065.1 Oratosquilla oratoria
AGATTCCATTATGATATCCATACCAACACTAAACTACTGGAAAACTCATTATCCTAGAGAGATTTAGTAAGAAAATAGCATTAGAAAGAAGGATTATGGTATCAATAGACATAAACATTTCATTTGATAAAGTTTTCAGACACATATTATCAAAATAAGTCATAGAGACAGGCATCCATAACGACGAAAAGAAAGGATTAACAAGCTTCTTGGTAGGAAGGCGGCGAAAATTAACTCAAAACATCCCAACACCAGACTCAGAACATCACACTAAAGCGCTCATCAACGCAAATGACCTCACGATGATAACCCAGCATATCGGTTTAGAATACCCAAGCCTACTTAGGCAGATTAGAACAAAGATTTAGAAATATTAGAATGAAGACTTCTCCTCAGAAATCATCACACATAATTTTCCAACACCAGGCTCAGAACATAACACTAAAGCGCTCACCTACGCAAATGACCTGACGATGATAACCCAGCATATCGGTTTAGAATAACCAAGCCTACTCAGACAGATTAAAACAAAGGTTTAGAAATATTAGAATGAAGACTTCTCCTCAAAATCATCTCATCATTGCTCATTCTAGACAAAAATGGGTAAAAGAAACATCAAGTAGTTTAACTGAATGTCCAAATCCTTCCATTGGAAAACAACCCAAAAATTCTTGGCCTCACTTTTTATATCCACACGCCATTCATGTGAAACATGAAAGATCTGGCAGTGAAAATCAAGAAGAAAGTACACAACATATAATCAGTTGAAAATACGGGTTTTGGACATCAGAAATGAACTCTAATTATAGAATATAACATTATTTTAGGAACCACATTTGATTATGCTTCCAAAACATGGTTCCCAGCAATTAGGAAAAGAAATATAGATATCATACAAACTACACAAAATAAAGGATAGGAAATAGTTGGTACACCAAAAGCACCCCAATAGGACACCTGCACACAGACACCAAAATCCTCCCAATACAACATAATATCATACAAGAGCCTTCAACCATACTCAGCTATATCGTTACATTATGCAAGCGCAACTAACTGAAAAAACTACACCAGTAGCATATTACTCAAAAATCTAGAAGAACCTTCCACTTATGCCACACACCACATCCACACTCAGACTACAAAACTGGCACTCCAAGACTGAGCATCAGATACCTTTCTCCATTAAAGTCCTCCAGACATTTAGTCTCACATAAGAAGAAGAAACATCCTCCCAAGTGAAGCAAGAACCACATGTGTTAGACTGCGTTCAGATCACCATCCAGCAATAAGACAATACCTACACAGAATAAGTCTGTTTACAAACACAAACTACTCCAGATGTGATCATTAAACAGAAGATCCTAAACACCACATCCTACAACACTGCCCCACCCTGGTCATACCCAGACAGAAACGCAATATTTCTTCCTTGAGTGATTCATAGGCCAATCGTCTGTCTGTTGCCGGTAACCTAGGGGCTGTGGGTATCCTACAAGAGAGACCTGGGGCAACGGATTGTTTTGTTAGTATTTCAGGTGCCACGCCCTGTCTCTGAGGGACTCCTTAAGTCACCACACTCTCCCCTGATATGGTATCCTTTAATATTATCCTTATGAACCAGCCTTTCTACAAGCGTTTTCTTCATTCAAGGAATTTAGAAATAAGTCACCCATTATATATCAGTTTCCAGAAAATTCTATAATGAGATACTTTACTAGATACTTTCGCTAGATTTAAATATACAGAGTTAACCCAGCTTTCTCTCTTGCAGACATCAAATGCTCTCGTTTAAAAACTTAGTAGATTTCATACACATATTCTTCCATCATTAAAACCAAATCGAATATCCCTAAAAATTTGTTTTTCTCGAAAATACTTAACCCGTCTATCTTTAACTATTCCCTCACATAATTCATCAATCGTACAATTCAGTGATATTATCTGAACTTCTGTGACTTTTTTTACCTTTTCCTGTATTAATTGGTACTATCTTAGTTCTTTTTTTCTGCCGTGTGCAACTATTAATTTCTTCAATGACCACATAATTAGATTATGACCGACTGTTCTCTGCATTTCCTAAGCATCCAATTGGAGATATCATCAGGATCTAAAGCTTTTTTCACGTTCACTTTTTCCAGTGGGTTGTGCACTTCTTTTGTCTCCATTTATGTTTCATTCAGCCCATCAGTACTGTTCGCAGGTACTTTTCTTTCCTCTACTAGGCCATTTTCTTTGGTGAAAACGGATTGGAAGAGTTTGTTGATTATTTTAGCCTATGTTCATGCTCTCTCTCTCTCTCTCTCTCTCTCTCTCTCTCTCTCTCTCTCTCTCTCTCTCTCTCTCTCTCTCTCTCTCTCTCTCTCTCTCTCTCTCTCTCTCTCTCTCGCTCTCTCTCTCTCTTTATCTCTCTCTCTCTCTCTGTCTCTCTCTCTCTCTCTCTCTCTCTCTCTATCTCTATCTCTCTCTCTCTCTCTCTCTCTCTCTCTCTCTCTCTCTCTCTATATATATATATATATATATATATATATATGTATATATATACATATATATATATACATACATATATATATATATATATATATATACATACATACATACATACATACATACATACATACATACATACATACATATACCAAAGGCTTTTTTCACCCTTGCATGGGGGGGTAGCCAAAAAGAAAAAGGCATAGAAACCACTCCCACCCCATCCATGTATAGATTGAACAGCCAGGGGAACATAACACATCCCTGGCAAAGTCCCACCTTTACCTCAAACTATTCACTCTCTCCATTTCTAATTCTAACATAAGCTCTACTACTCTCGTAAAAACTCTTGACTGCTCTTAACAGCTTTCCTTCTATCCCATATATCTGGAAACCCTCCCACAGTGCCTTCCTGTCTACCCTGTCATAAGCCTTTTCCAAATCCATAAGAAAACACAAAAATATACTTACCTTTTCCTATAGCTTTCTCACATATCTGTCTTACCACGAAAATCTGATCTACACAACCCCTACCTCCTCCTAGCATCCATTCCCAGATATCTATTTCTCATTACACTCTTTAATCCCCCAAGGCATTTACTCACTTCTCTCAGTCTACATTCTACCTCCACCCCCACTCCTCCATTTCCGGCCACATTCGCATCCAAGTATCTAAAACTATCCACTTTCTCCGGACTCTCTCCCTTAATGCTCACTTCCAGCCTGCTGCCACTCTCTCCACTTGTACATCTCACAAGCGCAGTGTCGTCAGCAAACAACAACTGGCTTATTTCCCACTTTTCTCCATTTTCTTTAACCATCGGCAACCCCTTACCCACTACTCTTGCATTCACTTCTCGCACCACCCCATTCATGTAAAGATTGAACAGCCAGGGCGACATAACACATCTCTGACGAAGTCCCACCTTTACCTCAAACCATTCACTCTCTCCATTTCTAATCCTAACACAAGCTCTACTACTCTCGTAAAAACTCTTGACTGCTCTTAACAGCATTTCTCCTATCCCATGTATCTGCAGTACCTCCCACAGCGCCTTCCTGTCTACCCTGTCGTAAGCCTTTTCCAAATCCATAAAAGCCCAAAATACATCCTTATCTTTTCCTATAGCTTTCTCACATATCTGTCTTACCACAAAGATCTGATCTACACAACCCCTACCTGTTCTAAAACCACACTGTTCCTCACCAATTGCTCCCTCTGTTTCTCTCCTAATCCTCTCAATCAAGACCCTCACATAAGCCTTCCCAACTACATTCAACAAGCTGATCCATCTGAAATTACTACACTCACACTTGTCCCCCTTTCCTTTGTAAAGCGGAACGATACAGGCACTCCACCAGTCCTCCGGCACTCTACCCTCTCTTAAACAAACATTAAATAACCTCACCAGCCAGTCCACCATAACTGTACCTCCTTTCTTCAGACATTCTGCATGGCATCCATCCAGCCCAGGTGCCTTACCTGCTCTCATCATCTTAACAGCTGCTTTCACTTCATCCTTCCTTATTTCTCCTCCATTTTCCTCACTCCTCACTCATTTTCTTAGCGCTTCCCACTACAACTACCTTTCCCTCTCTATCCTCCTTCACATTTAGCAACTCCCTAAAATATTCTGCCCACCTTCCTCTCACTGCCTTCTCTTCCATTATCATCTCTCCATCTGCACCTTTTACCTTTTCTTATCTACTTGATTCGCCTCCTCTTCCTCTTTTAATTTCTTTCCAAAACATCTTTTAATTACTTACAAAATGTTCTGTCATACTCTTACCCCATTTCACATCTGCTCTCCTCTTTGCTTCCTTTATCTTATGCTTAACTTCTCTTCTCTTTACTTTGTACCTCTCATACGATTCCCTCGTCCTAATCTGTAGCCAATCTATGAATGCCTGCTTCTTCTCTTCTACACCCTTCTTTGCTTCCCCATCCCATCACTCACTACCCTTCCTTCTATTTCCTCCCGCCCTCCTTGTTCCACACACCATCTTTGCACACCTTATGACTCCTTCCTTGAACTATCCTCATTCCTCCTCCACTCCTAGTTCTACTCTATCCTTCACTACCTCCCACTCATATACATACATATGTATATAAATATAATATATATATATATATATATACATATATATATATATATATATATACATATATATATGTATATATATATATGTATATATATACATATATATCAATATATACATATATATGTATATATATATATATATGTGTGTGTGTGTGTGTGTGTGTGTGTGTGTGTATTCACCTCGGATCTGCTGCAGCCTCTTATCGAGACAGCCAGACACCACCCTACGGCAGCGAGCTCAGAGCTCATTATTAGCAGATCTCTGGGTAGGTCTGAGACCAGTCACACTCCACACACCGGGAATGCAAGGTCACAACCCCTTGACTAACGTCCCGTACCTACTCGCTGCTAGGTGAACAGGGGCTACACGTGAAAGGAGACAAACCCAACTTATCTCCGCCCGGCCGGGGAATCGAACCCCGGTTCTCCGGCTTGTGAGGCCAGTGCCTTACCATTCCGCCACCGGATTTGTGTTGTGTGTTTGTGTGCGTGTGTGCATGTGCGTAATCCAATAATCTTAAATAGGCGTAGGAATGATTGTACCATTGTGTTGGGGGAGAGCAAGGGAGACTGAGGGAGGGAGATGTCGACCGAAGCGAACCCAAAGAGCCGTGGTTTTGTGAGACCACTGAAGTCCCCCATGAATATTCCTGAAATTTGGCCAAATTCAGGGATATTTTGTACCCATATGCAGTAGGTATTAGAGCATATATACCACGCTGTGTGCTTATTGTGTTTAACAGTAGCATCTCTTATCTGGGTTTGGTAATGTATTCGTACAATGCAATTTATTTATTTACTTATTTATTTATTTTATTTTATTTATTTATTTATTTATTTATTTTATTTCATTTATTTATTTATTTATTTATTTATTTATTTATTCATTTATTTATTTATTTATTTATTTATTTATTTATTTATTTGTTTATTTTTTGCTAAGAGGGTTCTTTTGGACTAGATTTTTTTAATTTTATGATTAATGAAAAAAGACGGAGTGATGATCTGATGCAGAAGTTTCAAATAAAGAAATTTATTAATGAATGCTACGCACTGAACAAATTGTTATTTGGGTCGCAGAAAAAAAATGGACTGTGATATATTTTTTGCACATCCAAGGATGCCATCCTTGGTTTCTATTCTGTTGATTTTAAACTTTCATCGCAAATTATTCTGAAACTGCTTGTGGTCTACGATACCTTTATGTAATCCATTTCGCCAGTCCACTTTTCCTTAATGAAAATTACTTTTTGACATCCGGTGGAACCACTCTGTTCTGCCTAGTGACACTTGTTATGATAGAGAACTGTGCAAGGCGATGCATTTGCGTGAATGGTGATTTCAGGCCGAAGTTCTTTCCAGTTTCTCCAGTGCAAGTATTTCCTTTGACAGCCACTGGAAAATGCACATAGACATCTCCCGATAACTATTCATGAGAACCAAGATTAACAACCATTTTCATTTCGGCTCGATAAATCTTCATTTGTACTGGAGAACGATAGCATTTGAATTTTTCTTTCTACAAAACGAAAGTATTTGATTTTTTTCTTTCTCTCCAAAATTACATGTATTTTCAGTCCCTTTCAATAATATCATTTAGTATTTTGGTAATAGTTTTATAGCTATTGTGCATGAGTGTAAGCTGTATCTGGATGGAATATTGATGGAAAACCTTCATAAATCCATCTTTTAATTTCTTGGAGAGTTTGTGTATGTATAGTGACTGTTTGTTTATCTATCTAATTGCCAGGTCTTTTGTTCTGTGCTTTGTGCGTGTGCGTGGCTGGTCGCCTGCCAGATACCTCCACGCAAAAGCACAAGAGCATTTTTTTCTTTAATCTTATATCCATTTATCAATATATATATTCATCAATGGAATTACTTATTAATTTGTTTGTTTATTTGTTCAATTACGTACATTCTTTATCTTATTTTTCCTCACTCTCAAGAGCGAGAGTATGTAAGATGCAAAGACAGGTGAAGAGGAGTATGTTGATTAAAAACAAAGCTTTCAAAAAACGAAAACGGAAAAGGGAAGTAAGGTGGTAAAGCAATCGTATTTTTCTTACAACTACATTTCTGACTTTCAGTCCTGCATTCCTATTCCTGGCACTGTCCCCCCTTTCATGGAAGATAAAAAAAGGAGAGAGTGTGCACAGCGGGGTATGAGATAAAAAATGAGTGATTGGGAGGGTAGTGGGAGGAGGGGGGAAATACAGGTTACACCGGAGTGACAGAAAGGAAAAAGGAGGAACTGGCTGCAAGAGAGGCTTCCAAGTTATAGAAAACGGAGGACGGGGTTGGTGGAAATGAAGAATGTATAGAACTTGAAGGAAGAATCTATAGGACTTGAAAGAAGAATGTATATGACTTGAATGAGGTAACGGGTGAGGACAGAAAGGGAAGAGGAGGAACTGTCTGCAAGAGAGGCTTCCAAGTTATAGAAAACGGAGGCGGGGCTGGTGGGAAGGAAGAATGTATAGAACTTGAAGAAAGAATCTATAGGACTTGAAAGAAGAATGTATATGACTTGAATGAGGTAACGGGTGAGGACAGAAAGGAAAAGGGAGGAACTGGCTGCAAGAGAGGCTTCCAAGTTATAGAAAACGGAGGACGGGGTTGGTGGAAGGAAGAATGTATAGAACTTGAAGGAAGAATCTATAGGACTTGAATGAGGTAACGGGTGAGGAGAGAGCGTTTGTCTATCCTCGGGGTCTGCAAGTTGGCTGTGTAGAGTTATGCACTACTTTTACCCCTGAAGTTCTCTCTACGATGAATAAATTTGCATGGTGCTACAGCATATGTAGAGTAACAGCCAAGAGTAGATAATACTGAAATAGCATGTGTTCCTTGCAGCCTTGGAGCTCATATTTCTAGATCGTCACGCGGAGACAAAGAGGTTAAACGGCTG
>NC_134809.1:14438417-14440917 GCF_046742065.1 Oratosquilla oratoria
GAAATCACATCGGAAAGGTGTCCAGTGGAGTTCCACAAGGATCAGTATTGTCGTCTTGCTATTGTACTTAGACAACCTGGCACAGAACATGATCAGCTCCATGAACCCATTTGCAGGTGATTTTTGACTGCAAATGATAATTTAGATAGGAAGTCAGCAAAAATCATGCAAACAGATCCTGAGAAGGTGTCTAGCTAAAGGCAATGATGGTAAATGAAATATCATAATATCAAATATAGTGTGATGCATACATGGGGTGGGGTGTCGCCAAAGGACAACAGGGACATGCAAGCTGAAAATAGATAAAGAGGGAGGATAAGTGAAAAGATCTACCCAGTGGAGAGGATTGACTAGAGTCTCAATGACCTCCATGAAGTGCCTAAGGAAACACTAGATCAAACTGGGGGACTGCGTGCGGTGTGAAGTTAATTATGGGTCATGCCTAGAAATTTAGCAAGTAATGCCACATGTCACACTTTAATCACGCCTCACAATCAGTCATAACGAATATAAGTTAATTTCTGCTCTTGTTCTGTGTGGTTGTATTTTATGATAGCAATGGACAAAGACAAGGCCGGTAGAACACGCATAAACTTGAGGGAGATAAAGGGAGTGTGAAAGTCTCTCAACTCTTGTTGAGTAGTCCCAAGAGATTTCAAACACCTGAATATGTATGGAGGTTTAAGAGGCTATCTAGGTAGTTTTAGCCCTATGCAGTCTCCACCTAGAGGCATTCTTCTAACCATCCGGTTGACTCCACTTTATGAAAGAGTTGTGAACCAAAGTATACAGCTGGTGATCCTATGGATACGCCAAGGATGATGAAGTGCATAAACATTGCGTTACGTGTATACATTTATATGGAGATGTGACTACTCATAGTTCAGGGGTGTAGTCTGCCCAAGATGCACTGCAGTGGATTATAGTTTGTAACGGTATTACCGATAGTGATCCCCGTCGTAGATTTATCCACATACTTCCACTGGTACTTTATGTCGAGCAGTTCGTCACTGACGAGAATAAGAAAAGGCGGAGGTCCCATAATGGTACCCTATGGGACCCTTCACACGAGGGTCTGGAGGGTGGAAGTAGCCCTTAGGTAATACACTTCTTCTTGTCATTCATTCAGGAAATCTGCTCATCAAGCCCCTTGGGAGGAGTCCGTATTTTATGGCTACTCTAACACATGTTAACTGGATAGAAGACTTTCGGAAAGTCAGTAAGGACTGGAGGTAATAGATCATCTAACTTTGAGTCGTGGTACATGAAATCGAAGAGACAATTACCTCGGTTGAAAGAAGCATCAATAATAGAAGCGAGAGGGATCAAAGTAACAAGCATACTACCAGTATAACACTTTTGGGATATGTAGAGAAGTGTCTTAATACCTTGACTTCAGTGACTGAAGCTCTAGTCAAGTTGAAAATGTTCTGTTGTGGAAGATGGAGAAGCAGGGAGAGTTCGAGGGAGTTGGGTGGGGTAGGGATTTGTGAGACGACGGAAAATTGGGTGTTGATGTCACTTGTACCCTTTCCTGGTGATAGACAGTTAAGGAAAGGTGAAAGCAGGTAATATGTTGCCTTCACGCTAGTTTCTTGATTTCCAACGTGACACTAGGTGTGAGATTGTTTTAGGAGTTGCAGGTTGCTTGAATGATATACTTTCTTGGTTACTTTTATTACACAATTAACCTCAAAATCCTTCAGTGAACGTGAATTCCTGAACATAAGAACACAAAGATGAAGGAGGCTGCAAGAGACCATAAGGCCTACACTAGGCAGTTCCATGTCCATTACCACCTATCCATTACCACCTGTTGTGATCAGAAGTTGTGATCAGGGAGAAATATGACCCATTCAGCTTGGAAATTTGACCAAAGCAAGATTATGTATTAGCCCCGTTATTTACAATACGAGTATGTATTACAACAGTTGGGTTATTAACACATAATGAATCCAGAGGATAGAAGAATAAACCTGTACCGACTACATGGTAGTCTACACAGACGCCTCCGTTGAGAAACAAATACAAACCTCACTGTGCTTTTATGCGTTGACAACTGTGCTTCAATATCTGTACATAGCCTAGCATCTTTCCAAACAGACATGAATAAAACGAAAATAGTAATTCAAAGAACCAATGCCGAGGGGGTATTTCCGTCCCAAAGAAATGACAAGAACATAAAACAGTAGAGAATTGTGCGTCATTTTTTTTTCATTTAAGCTCACATTGTCGATGCAGGAGTCCTTATAGCAAAGGATCAGGCGCTATTGTTTGGACCCACAATGGTGATCTGATAGGGTCAACGCCTTTCAACTCCAGGGGTACCGCGTAAATGTTAGGGCATTGCTAAATCAGATGCGCCAGCCTACTGTCACAGTTGTTGTTTCGACTGATATCTGTGCAATAGTAAGGATAGTTTAGGATGCTATCCGTATGACTTAAAGAGTCCAGGTTGAAAAAGTATATGTGTATTATGTAGATATGCATATTTCGATTT
>NC_134809.1:14443417-14470917 GCF_046742065.1 Oratosquilla oratoria
TTCGTAGGTTTTGTTTTTTATATATATTTTTTGTGAGAATTTTTCGTTTTGCCTCTACACTTCTTCCAGTCCATCAATGCCATACCTGGGGACCACACAGATACAGCATAATCCGCGTGTGAGCGGACAAGTGGTCTGTGTGATTGAATTTTATCGCTGGACTTTTTAATTTAAAGTATCGCGCCACCAATCCCACTATCCTGTTTGCTTTCTCTTAGGCAGAAATGCAATATGTTTTAGTGTATCTAATGATATTCACACCAAGATCCTTTTCATTCTCCACTTTGATTAAATTTTCTCCACATAACTTGTGGTTATACTTGGTGTGATTTTTTACCTATATGCATAACTTTAAGCTCGCCTAGTTTAAGAAATTTTAGACACTTTATACAGTTAACCTAGTTTGTCTAGATCTCTAGAAATATCCATTTGATTCGGGTAATCATTTGCTATTGTAAACACTTTAGTATCACCAGCGAATATGAAGGCAATAGATTTAAATCCAAAATCAGTGTCATTGAAATATACTATGAACAGAAGTGACCCTAAAACTTAACCCTGAGGAACTCCACTCGTAACATGTTTTCAACTAGAAATGTTTCCATTCAAAACAACTCACTGCTTACAGTTTGCAATCTAGTTTAGCAAATGATATCTTATTCCATGTGAAGCGAGTTTAGTTAGTAATCCCTCGTGCGGGATAGTATTGTAATATTTTACAAATCCAGATATCTAAATGAATAACATTCATTTTGTCATACTTTGAAATAACTATATTGTAAAAATTTAGAAGGTTATTTGTACAAAGGTGTTTACATCTGAAATTGTGTTGGATGTCATTTATTACACAGCTACTATCAAAGTGACGTTCTATGGTATATGATAACAATAGTACTACTACTACTACTACTACTACTACTACTACTACTGCTAATGATGATGATAATAGTGATAATAACAATAATAATAATATAATTTTCATTAACACAACTTAGCCAACTCCTTAGTCAATGAATGGAATAAACTTGCCACAGAGATGGTGGAATACAGTACTGTCGGACACTTATGCGTGTGTGTATGTATGTGTGCATTTATTTTACCTAGTTGTATTATGCTGGAAGATAGCTATATTCGTAGTGTCCCGTCTTTGTGTCTTTCAGTATCTAATTTGTTCTTAAATTCTTGTATAGTTTTCGTACACATTGTTGCCTCATCCATTTTGTTCCAGATATCTACCAGTCTGTATGAGAAACTATTCTTTTTCAGATCTCTTCTATAACTATTCTTTTTGAGTTTCTTTTCATGTCCTCTTGTTTTTCTTTTAACCCACTTTAATAAATCTTCTCTGTCGAGGACTTCCATCCCATTCTGTAAATGGCTTGTAGATCTCCTCTTTCTCTTCTTTGTTCCAGGGTCGGTAGTTCCAGTTTGGACAATCTTTGTTCGTATGTCAATTTAGAGTGTTGGTGCCGTCTTTGTCGTTGCTATTTGGATTCTTTCTATTTTTTTATATTATTTTTTGTACTGGGTGCCCATAGTGTCATAGCGTACTCCAATCTTGGTCTTATCAGTGTGTGTGTTTGTGTGTGTGTGTGTGTGTGTGTGTGTGTGTGTGTGTGTGTGTGTGTGTTCACTTTTGTCAAGCGCAGCAAAATCCACCCTATATACAAGAGTAGTACTTTAGCCGACCGTATCTCGAACATATGTACCCGTGTTCCTCAGTCTAGATTAGCACAAGAGTGAAAGGTAGAGGCAAGACTCCTTGGACTGTTCGCGCGAATTTCAGGGCGGGAATCGATCGCTCCGAGCAGACCCCAAGGAGGGAATCCATCGGCTCACTTTGAGACTTGAACTTGGTCACCAGGGAATGTCACTCCTCCGAGAGGGGCTCGCGTGCAGCTTCCGTTCCTACTCGGCCGACTTTGGACACTTGAGGTGCTCTTCGGCTAACGAACCCGGAAGCGAGAGGCTAGAGAGAATATCATCACACACTCTACGGGAGGTACTCGCCATAATTCACTTCCAAGCAAATCCCGGAATAATCACGTGACCAATTCTTTGGGCAGTGAAGGTTTCGTCTTAGCCGAATAAAATCGTATGGCCTTGGCAAGTGTGAAGTTACAGTACAAATCGGTGACACTCTCAAATTGATTAGTCTGGTGAAGAGGATTTTGCTCCTTGTTGAATGCAACTCTTTAGTGTTGACCACGCCTAAGACGACGACACTTAGGCTACTTATATCTCTTGGTAGGTGCGACTTGTAGGCTTCCAAGTCATTTAACAAATCACAGGCTTTCTTGAAATAATCCGAAAATTCTAAACTAACAACTTTACCTCACTGTCTGTTTTGGTTATGATGATATTAACTTTTTTAAAGCTTGCAATGTAACCCGATGTCTTTTCGGTAAACCACAATCACTTTTTGAAACACCCAGTAACAACCAAAGTCTTTCTGATACAAGACTACACTATCTTGTTGTTTTACTTTTTTATATAAATTATCATTCTAATTCTCTCTAATTATATATCCTCTCATTTTTCAATGGTTTACAACAGATGGGTACGTTAGGGGTTTACAGTCAAATATGATGTCGGAGGTAGAAAAAAAGAAAACAATTAAGAAAGAAAAGAAAAAGAAAAAAAAACTGGGAAATAGAACAACATGGCCAGCCCATAGACATTATAGCACATTGCTTATCACGTATTGATGCAACTGAATCTCTTAAAGCTTTGACGGCGGCGACTGAGATCATTTCTCTGAAGTCCGTTTCTCAGGACTACCGTTCTGAGTTTGTTCTTGACAAAATCATGTCCACTTTCAACGTCTGTGAGAGACACTCACTTCAATTACCATCCCACCCCCACGCAGTGGGAAGTGAAAAACCTCTGGTAGAGCAGAGCCCTATCAGTTGCGGCAAGCGGTTTTTTTTTTTTTTTTTTTTTTTTTGCCTGTGATGGGTCGCTTCCCCGCTTGGCCAGGGCTGTCGGGAACCAACGCGAAATAGCCCACAGCGTGTCCCGAGAATCGAACTCACGACGTGGAATTAACTTGGCCTATCACCTGTTTCCTTTGTAAACAAAGGAAATATATCCACCGGTTCTTAATTACTTTGTGACTTAGTTCCTCTTTTTCGAGATTCTTGTAAAGTAACTGAATTCCTCTTCAGAGCTCTTTGATTCTCGGTGTGAAATTTCATTATGATTAAGGGCCCTTGTTTTGACTCCTTAACTTTTTTCTTGTGCGTGTTTTTCATTTATTTCTTTGTAATCCATTCCTTTATTTACTTTTTTCAATATTTTTTTCTGCGTGAAAAGTACTATTAAATACTTTGTGCATTTTTTCTGAGCATGATTAATCCCTCTCACTATCATTTGTTGCATTTTATTTTAATTTCTATGCGTATATATTTCTTCTGTTGTTCTGTACAACCTAGTTTTTGTAAACATTTCTCCTTCAATCCGTGAGTGATTCTTCAACTAATCCTATCTCTGATCAACTTCTTTTCTATTTATAACTACCACTTCTTCTATGTCGCCAGTCTCCGTTGGCAAATCTGCCTCCTTTCCTGTTTTTTAATTTACGATTTGTCTCTTTGACTCAGAGGCTGACTAATTTCTCCCATCGGGAGATCATTTCCCAATTCCAACCAGTTCCCTATCGTCCTTTTCATCAATTCTAATCCAGCTCCTTCCTCTCTTCTACCCCCCTCCCACACACAATTCCTGAACACAGGCTAAAGTGTTTACACTCTCCTTTTTCTTATATTTACATAAGCTTCCCCCTTTCGATTTTTTTCTTTATCAAAGATCTCTTCTTCTCTCCACCTCATCCACTGACGATCTTCTCCTTTCCCTCCGTTCCACACATCCACATTTCTTCTTGCACCATGAACACGAGGATCACAGACACAGACTCCTCAACCATTTCCTCCCCCCCCCCCACATGGGCGCAGTCCTCAACTCTCATACTCCTTCCCACTCTTTTTCCTCTCCTCCCTCAAACTCCCCCTCCCACTCCTCAACCACTTCCTCCCCCCCCCCACATGGGCGCATTCCTCAACTCTCATACTCCTTCCCACTCTTTTTCCTTCCCTCCCTCGAAAACACAGACGTATCTCGTCACTCCCCCATTCCTCTGCTCCCACAATACCTGACACCATACTCACCCCTCCTACTCTTGTAATCCCACTCGGAGCCTCAACTCTTCACTCTCATTCCCCTCTCCCCCTCCTTCCCTCCCTCCCTCCCTCCCTCCCTCATTCTCTCACTTTTCTGTCTTTCTCTTTCCTTCCCCCCCTTCCCCCACCTTTCTCTCTTTCTCTTTCTTCTTTCCTCCCTCCCCCTTTCCTCCTCTCTCCTTATCTCCTTTCCTCCCTTCCCTCTCCCCTCCCTCACCTTCCTCTCTTTCTCCTTCCCTCCCTCACCCTTTTCTCATCTCTCCCTTTCTCCTTTCCTCCCCTCCCTCCTCTCTCTCCCTCTCTCTCTCTCTCTCTCTCTCTCTCTCTCTCTCTCTCTCTCTCTCTCTCTCTCTCTGTTTTTCCTTGCGCATGTGTTTGTGTGTGTCCATGTGCGTGTATGTGCGTGTGCATGTATGTGTGTATGCATGCGCGGGTGTGTGTGTGTGTATGTGTGTATTCAAGTGCGTGTGTATGTGTGTGTATTTGTGTGTGTATGTGTGTGTATGTGCGTGTGTGTGTATGATTCGCCAAGTTTTGGATCACGTGTTGGACTCATGATCGACGGGTATTACCTTCCCTGATGAGATCTGAGAGCTCATATATGGCTCGATCTATGGATAATAATTTGATCACACACACACACACACACACACACATACACACACACACACACACACACACACACACACACACACACACACACACACACACACACACACACACACACACACACACACACACACACACACACAAGTTTGCAGTGTTGTGATGCTTTCCAGCCCTGGGGGGGGGGGGATTCCAACGTAGATAGTTGAATTTGTGGTCGAGTGCTGTACCATCACTCCAGCAAGTCGTGTGTGTGTATTTATCTGATTTACCTAGTTATAGTTTACAGGAAAGGATCAACGCTCACGAGGTCCTATGTGTACGTGTGTGTGTGTGTGTGTGTGTGTGTGTGTGTGTGCACCTAGTTGGGCATAACATGATACTTTCTTCCATTGCGTATATTTCGCGTTAATGCTTTTCTATCCGCGTGTGGGCGATGCTGTGTGCGCTAGTTTGCGTAACTGTGTGTCTGTGACAAAGGCGGTGGTGGTAGAGGCGAGGGGGATGAGGGGCTGGCTTCCCCTTGCAGGCCGCTCCGAGCGTTGAACGACGGCGCGATAAAAGTCAAATATTTGCATTCTCCTTCCCGTATGGGGAGGGAATCTCGTGCAAGTTTAAAGATAAATGAAAACACATGTCAATTCTTCGTGGAATTTTGCAGGTTATAATTCTTATAATTTAAAATTATCGCCCCTTGAGTTACACATTTGAATAGGAAAGGGGAAGGGAATGGGGAAAGGTGGGTGCAGTTTGTTGGTTTGTGACCATAACAGTTTAACGAAATGGTTACGAAAGTTTAACTCATTACCTTGCCGACATTACTGTCAGGGTAAATTCTGATAGTTTGAAGGAAAAATCTAGATACACGAATGAAATAAGGAATAAATAGATAAATAAGTAAATGAATACATAGATAAATGAATGAATGAATAAGTATAATAGATAAATGATAATTGAAAAATGAATAAACATATGTTTGAATAAAGTATACACATAAATCAATAAAATAAAAAAATAAAAGTACGGGTATATACGAACGCTCTAACATACTTTAGATGACAAATCACATTTCACATTCAATTTTGACAAGCATTTACAACAATTATGCATCGTAAAATGTGACATAATCCATTTCAGATATTGCGATGTACTGACGGAAGAGCAAGCTCCTAGGTGGCGCTGACGACGACGACGACAATGGGGCACGTAATTATGACGAATATCGTTGCAAGTGCACTAACAGTGCCTATCCAAGGCAACGATGAAAACAAGACAAAAAATTGCTATTGGCAGTAACAGAAACTAATGCAAATTGGAGAAATATTGGAATCTTTTATAGTCACGCAAAATGTATATCAGAAGCATTTTCTAGTATTCCAATAATATAGTCACGCAAAATGTATATCAGAAGCATTTTCTAGTATTCCATTATATTTTCTATTACATTTTTGTTCCGAATATAGGGGAGTTCCGAATTTCAGAGTCAATCGAGGGAACACTAATGAAAAAACACAATAGTGAGCCAAAAGAAGAGAAATTTTTTCAATATTTATCAACATATCAATCTAAATAAACAAGAATACGATAACGAAGGAAGCCAAGGCTATTTTGAAACAGCAACAACCCCGACCTACGAAAAGCCGTATTAATTGTGTCCAAACAATTAAGATTAACAACCAGGGTCCCACGACCTGGTCGTGCTGCCTCTGGGAATGATTTAAACGAAACAAGAATGAGAGAGAACCAAGGTCGTGAGAGTGCATCAGCAAGAAGCACACTACTAATGGCTACCAAAAAATACGACCAACAGTGAACACTGCAGGCGGGTGAGGTGAGGGTGGGGGGATTGGGAATGTCACTATCATAATGATATAATTTTGAGTCAACATTGTGAGGATATCGGTGTGAGCAAGGCAAGAAGATATTTGCTCGGAGACTAACTCATCAAGACCGGGGTGGGGGGGTGGGGGGGGAGATGTGAGTGGGTGCGTTTGAGGGATCCCAAACCACCATACGGACAACAAAACCTGAGTAAAACGTCGTTACATTTCAACTTGGGAAGAATATATTGGGGAACTGGAGGAAGAGACAATAGGCAGGTGTGTGGCTAGTCTCTCTCTGTCTATATGTCAAAAGGCTTCTTCCTCTTTACAAAGGAGGTAACCAGCCAAGGTATGCACCGACCCATCACACATTCGGTTTTTTTTTTTTTTTTTTTTTTTTTTTTTTTGTGTGAATGAGGAACCATCCCTGTCTCCCACCCACTGTCTGGGTCAGAAGCAATGCAGTAAGGAAAAGCACCTCCACAGCAAGCCCCTGTGAGCCGAAGTTGGTGTTGTGTTATGACTTAATGCTAGGCAAGAAGGAGAGTGTCCGCGGTATTTCATCCCTTAATTGCCTGGGTTGGAAAAGGAAACACACACACACACACACACACACACACACACACACACACACACACACACACACACACACACACACACACACACACACACACACACACACACATTCAATTTTGTGTGTGTGTGTATGTGTGTGTATGTGTGTGTGTGTGTGTGTGTGTGTGTGTATGCGTGTGTATATGAATACATATACCTTTATAGATAGGTATGAATAATACAGGCAGATATGCAGCAATGTATCAATACAAAACGAGCTACAGTGTATAGTCGCATGGTATTAACATTAGTTAGTGGATATTATAAGCAGGAAGAGTGATTTCCACACTAAACAATGCCCATGCAGCTGTTCAGGATGCCTCCAATGCTGAAGCTTCCTCAAGGGAAACTCCTATACAACAGCTGCACTGTACTCGCCGAAGTGCAGCTGATTCTGCCAGTGCAGTGTTGTTGAATTCCACCAGGTGGAGGCACGGGGGACTTGCGTCTCCCTTGGGAGGCTCAGGGATTTTTCCTGACGGGGAAGCTGGGGAAGACAAGGTGCGCGCGCAATACGTCAAAGGCTCACTGGGAGGGGGTGATACAGCTTATGAAGGGGGTAGGGTCCTTGGAACGGGGAGTTTCTGTGAAAAATGACGGAGTAGCGAAGGTACCTTTGGCCAAAATAGTGTATCGAAAAAAAATATATATATCTGTCGTTTGGAATTTGATGTATTTTTCTTTTTGCAAAAGTTCTAGTATAATAAGAGTGATTTTTTTAATGAAATCGTATTAATGCAATAACAGCAAGAGTATATTTGCACATATTTATCATAGGTCAGGTGTTCGTAGTAGTGATTCTTTATTTGTGCAATGTCTAACTGACTGCTAAGGGGAACAAATAACGAAGGGTCCTTGTTGCCCATGTCAGATGTAACAAGAAAGATTCTTTCGTTACGGGAACCAATCGTTTAATTACTCTCATCAGTGTGTGAGAAAATGATTATCATAATATGGCACAAAACAGGAATAGATAATTTTTTCTCTTTCGGCCGGATTTATCATAGCCCAGAAAGTCTCCTGTTGAAAGAAAGAAAAAAATACAAACTGGGCAAAAATTACGATTGTTCTTCATATTTGTACAGACCAAAGTTCAGTAACGAAAGGACGACAGTTAAAAGTACTGATTTATCGGTACTTCCCCGGCTACAGGGTGAAGGGAGGGAGGGTGGGAGGGAGGGAGGGAGGGAGGGAGGGAGGGGGGAGGTGGAGGGGTGAAGCTTACGATGGCTGACGTGTGGCAAAGATTAAAAAATCGCTCTGAAAATGACGAGCTAAGTTGATATTCTATTGCGGATATGAAAACCTAAAACACGATTAATAAAATCTATACAAATATAGTTTCCCTGTTGTTGTATTTGAAAAATATTGTTGACAAACATCTATTCCATTACAAGGGAGCTATTGTACACATATCAAATACTCAACAATAAAAGATGTATCATCTTTGCATAGATCCACATATCATTGTGCTCTACTGCCCACTTTCCCCATTTCTCTAAGTATGGGCCTGCTAACACAGAGAAGGTAGCTCTCACACCCACTTCTGCCGCACGCCTACAATTTGCATTCGTTGACGCTAACATAAGATCTGTGTTGTAAGAGGACAGTTGAGCAACATTAGGGGCTGTGAAGTAGTGGACTGGAACTGCGTGCCTGAGATTAATGGAGCTATGAAAACACTTGGCGAGGTGGGGTTGGGGGCTATATTTTGGTTGCAAGTCGCTCGGCACTTGACCTACTAAATTGTACACTAGTGTCAACTTCTATTTGGATGTACTATTGCGAACACTCAAGTCTGACCTATGATGTATCAGAACTATGCAACTATGTCTTTCGTTGTTGTTGTAGGTACAATGTCGTTTATAAATGTAATCTTGATTGTGAGGAAAGTGTTGTATACAAAGATACATATAAAATGATCAGCAATAGAAGATGTGTTTACAGAGATCCAAAGTATTATGGGTTAGGTCTGGATGTCTGCAATAGTGAACACTGCATCCGTTGTTACGAAATATACATTAACTAAAGGCCGCTCATTCTATTCAGATATGTTCATCGCATATCTCCTTACGTTCACAAGCATTGCACAAAATTCAAACCTATAATAAACCTATGTGAACAAACGCGTACCAAAAGATAGGTAGAAATTAGAAAGGATTGGTTTAACAGGAAGTGTGAGATATCAAAATAAAGGAGGGACATGTTATGGAAGAAGTAGGGAAAGAGAAGAACATGGGAAGACAAAGAATGTAAGAGTGCCAGACATAAGTACATAAGGATTGGGAGGGAGGAAGAAATGAACTTCAAAAGGGGTGTACTTGGTAGTCGTAAAGATCAGCCCAAGTTGTTCTTTAGCATTGTGAAAGCTAGATTAGAGAGCATGGAAGAAATATCTAAGCTGAAGATTGAAGGTATAGTACATGAAGAAGCTAAAAACAAGACAGGATATGGAATAAAAGCTCTCAGTTAGTAATCATTAAAGAAGAGGATTTCAAAGAGGAGTAGAGTAATAAAAGAAGATATATTGAATATTATCAAGGTGGAAAAATGTGAAACCAATAAGTTTTTAGGATAACTTAGAAGTGAAAAAGACACAGGGACCAGGTAGAATCTCAAGTTGGACATTGAAAGAGTACAGAAAACAATCGGTGGGCAAAATACACCAACTGATTGTGTGTTGGTTTTATATGGGAAGGGTACCACAGGATAGGAAGATGGTGAATGTTGTACCAATCTTGAAACGGAGGAATCAGAGAGAAACCTTTGAATTAAAGTTAAGTGTGTGGAAAGCAGCCAGTGAGTCCTCTCTCCAGGTTTGAGGAGTTGATTGGTAAGATTCTTGCTGCTTGCAGAAAAGAAACGTGAGGAGAGAATGTTTGTACAAGACAGAAAGAGCATGATGCGCGAACGCCAAAGTAAAAAAAAATGTATGGATAAATTAATTCTCTCGCTTTATCTGGTTTAAAACTGCTACCTATATAACAAAGAAAAGAAAAAAACATATTCTAGGAAGAGTAGGCTCCTAAAATAAACTCAACAGATATAATTTGAATCCCTTTTGAGATTACACACTAACAAGGAACTAAACTTCTTGTTAAGGTTATCATACCTGGCCAAATAATCATTCCAGCATATTCTGATCGAAATACAAATAATCAAGTCTTTAGTAACCCATTGTTGAGTAGTACATATAAGATTTAAGCAAAAAATAAACATAGTATGCGTTCTTGGAAACTCTTGGTTTAAATTGTATTTCTTTATTTTCGCGTATTTATCAGAACACAACTTTAGTAGCCAAGGGGTTTCCTTCCAGCGTTACAGTAGCTGGTTCGGCTGTCACTGAGCCCCTGGGTTCATCTTACAATCAGTCCCGGGGGTTACCATTCCAAGTACGTTCATATGTTAAGGTATTTTTTTATTTCTATATTCATATGGTTTCATGATTATACCTACATACAAAGATACACACATACATAAATATATATATATATATATATATATATATATATATATCCTATGTATATTTTCATATTCATATATTAGTATATTCATATATCTATATACTTATATATTTGTATATACATTTATGTTTCATATCATCATAAGTTGTTTTATTGTCTTTACTGAATTATTCTTAGGAAGAAATGTGTTTTGTTTCAGATTTCACTCGAATTTTTGTTCATGTCTTAGTATCTGTGAGCTCATGTTACAACTATAATAGAACAAGCAGTGTTTTAGCTGAGAGATACCTAACAGAGCGAAGATAAATCATAATTCAAAGCAACTGATTGACGGACCTTAGTGCTCTTAGCTGGGTTAGCTTAGCTATGTGTTCTTAGCTGGTCCTGAATTTTGTTTGAAGATTAAGCCTATCAAACAATCTTGCAAATGTTTTGATCACGTGACTCGCTAGGGGTTCATATGGATTACTTTCCTGATAAATAGTCAATATTAGCATGATTTTTTAAGTACGTGGATAGCAGCATTTAAAACATGTGATTATTTATTCCTAATATCATTGCCGTTTCAGTTCAATGTGTGAATTATTTATCAAATGCTTGTTGAGCTGCTATTCGTTCTGCCCTTCTACCTTTTAATTAATCATTTTTTTTAGAAAAACGCTATAGAATGGATTTTTTTAGCATGCATATGATGTTCTATGTTTGGCAGTACGCATTTCTCTTAAAAACATAAGCCAGTGCTCATTTCTCTCCGCGTATGCGTTCATTTCAGGAACAGAAATGAAAATACAGAAATTCTGTCGCGATGTTTTATTACAGAAGTTTTGTTTTATCTCTTGTATCGATACACAGACATAGCCTAGAGTTAGGGCTCTAGAGGACGAGGGTCAAGGAAGAGGGCAGAGTAAGGGGGGAGGGGGAGGGGGAGGAGGGAGCGAAAGAGGACAAGGAGGAGCAGGTGCGGGTGATACAATAAATATCTAGGTGGAAATGACTCTCTACACAAGTAAAACACAGCCATGGACTAAACACTCTTCGACAGGGCGCCGGCTTGGAGGAGGAAGGGGAGGAGGAGGAGGGCGCTGGGGGCGGCAAGGAGGGCGCCCACGGTCGGCAGCGCCCTCGCCGAGTTACGTCATCGACACCCTCATCTTGCTCTTCAATGTTGTTTTTTCTTTTGATGAATATGGTGGTGATGAATAAGTAACTATGGCAAGTTTCGCGCCAAACTACCGTTGAACTAGGTTGACAGACACCCATTTCTTTACATACATACATACGTATATACATACATATATATATATATATATATATATATATACATATGTATGTATATATTTATATATATATATATATATATATATATATATATATATATGTATGTATGTACTGTAGGGTGGGGCAATTGAAACGACCACAGGCTGACGAACGTTGCGACCACTGAGACACCGAGTCCAAGGTGCTGCCTCCAGCGCTGCCGCGTGTATCACAGTGGCGTCAGGCCACGAGAGCCGAAGTGACCTCACTACTGAGCCCCCGAGGAGGCTCAGTACTGCAGGCGGTACAGCCTTATTACAAAGATAAATATATATCCTTCCTCCCTGACGCCTCCTCCAAGCAGTGTTACGTGGGGACAATGTCTTGTTGAAGATCTTTTTGTCTTGTTTTTACAATATGGCATGGGGGGGGGGTATTTCTATGTATTTTTGATAGGATACCCACCCGCTGTATGGTATTTTTTTTTTTTTATCAAATGAACACGTGAAAGAAATATGTAACCAAACAGATTCATGTATATCTTGCTAACACACACTCACAAACATACACACACACACATACGCAAACACGCACACACATACATACTGCATGCACATGCACACACACACATACACACACCCTGCTCTGTTGGGTAAGGAGTTGGGTGTGTTTGTGTGTTTAAGGTCAAAGCATTATCTCTATACCGATATATGACCTCCGAAATCTCATCCGGGAAGGTAATAGCTCTCGGTCACGAGTAGAACACGTGGTCTAAGATCATGGTGAATCTCTCGCTCACACACACACACACACACACACACACAAACACGAGTCCAACACGTGATCCAAGACCAGAGTGAATACACACACAAACACATACACACACGCGCGCACACAAACACACACACACACATATATATACACGCACGTACACACACACACACACACACACACATATATATATATACACGCGTGCACACACAAATACACACACACACACACACACATTATCCCTTTGCTTAAAGAGAATAGTAACAACTTTCTATAAAGTGAGGCTTTCAAGAGCTCGACGCTAACCACGACACTAGCAAGCAGCGCGTGTGTGTATTATTGTCTGTCCGTGCATATGTGTGCACTTGCATGTATGTGTATGCGTGTGTTTGTATGTTTTGCGTGCATCTGTATTTATGTGTGTGTGTGCGTGTGTGTGTATTTATCATGTGCGTGTATATGTATATATGTATATATATATATATATATATATATATATATATATATGTATATATGTATATATATATATATATATATATATATATATATGTGTGTGTGTGTGTGTGTGTGTGTGTGTGTGTGTGTGTGTTTGCGCGCGTTTGTTTGCAAACATCGTTTCTCATTCCATGCACGCTATTACCTCTATTATCCTTATACATGTTTACTGCTATGCTTTGTTATGAAGGTGCAGCTTATAAATGTAGACATGTAAGTGAATGTGCAGGTAGGTAGAAAGATTGGCAAACATATAACTTTGCATATATGCACGTTGTGCTTTCTAATTGGCTTAGAACATAATTGTTATTAGTCTTGTGGTTGTTGGAGACAGAAACCTGGAGGAATTTGCCCCAGTGGCTCTTGACATCGCTGGGTACAGCTTCAGTCCCGAAACCCAGCTGATGTCTTCCTAAGACTTTTGTCGGGAGAATTTGAGTCCATGGCTGTTGTGATATGGGGCATACAGTGAAGTAGGCAATATCACATGATACATTGAATCTTACCCAAATTAAAACTAGCCACAACATTTCAAGAAATATTGTAATTATTAGCATTATTATTAATATTAATATTAATAAGTATTATGTACACAAACTTCGACCCTTACAATTCATATCCAAATTTCACTGTGGAATATCAATAAAAGTAGGCTTAGTGCGAATAAAGCAAACTTCCCATTTTCATAAACTGCAAAAAAGAAAACGTGTATTTATACATATTCCGAGAACAATATGGCAGACATTCTAATTCGTACTATACTAGATGAATGCTCTATATGTATTCTTTAATGCAAACTGGATGGGTTCAGCTTTCATGAGACAATAGCCCTTGATCCACAGATGACATCAGAATGGCACTTTTTCTCTCTTTCTTCTTTTTCCTACGATTTACCTTAAACATCTCAACATATAGAAGTCCTCTATATGTTACAACTGAAGCCACAAATGCACAGCTCACAGCTGAGCTTCAAAGGATGCTTTGAAAATGTGAAACAAACACGAATTAGTTTCAGTGGTCCCGTCAATAAAATAATCTTTTCATAATCGATTCGTTTTGTTTGCTGAAAGCAGCGCATCTCTTCGCCACAACTATCAACTGCTCATTCTGATCCACAATTGGTCAGTTCGAATGAACAAGATGCCATTCCACTAGTCGTTTTACATTCAAATTAACGGTCTGTCATGTCATTGGTCAATTCAGATAACGGCTCGCTTGCCATCTGCCATTTAACGCGGTGGTCGCTGTCGTTGCGAGAGGAGCTGGGGGGGAGGAGGAGGGGGGTTGAGGGGCAAAGGATAGGGGTTAGGGAATAGGGGATGGTTAGGGTTATGTCATACGAGTGAGAATATATTCTCTCGTTTTCAAGACCTGTAGCTTTGATGACTTTTTTATTTCAAGCACCGAGATGACTTCGTCGCTATACTCCATAGCGTTCTTTTGAGCGACATCGCTTCCACCAGATGAAACACTCGTAACTGATTCCATCATGAAGAAAATAAACAGTTTTACCTTGACTCCTTTTTACGGTAAGAGGTCCGTGCCTCAGTCATGTGTAGCCCAGGTGGGACATGATCTGGCAATCCGTACAACGTTGTAGCAGATGATCTGTGTTCGATGAAAAAAACTATACACACACACGTCAGCGCGCGTATGAATGACAGTGTCTTTTGATAGGATCATTAACCTTTCGGTATTCATAAACGCAACACAGGGCTACTCCAACATCTGCAGTGGGGCCAGGGGAGTGAGAGAATGAAGGAAGTGCACTGTGAAGTCCTTTAAATGCTTTTTCGGTTTGAGTCTCTCAAGTTGAAATTAAAATCGTCGTTTTTATCGCACTATGGGGTCAGGGAAGAAACAACTCATGCATTCGACCGACTGAAGGACTGATATATTATTTATTCATAAGTAAAAAGAGTGGGAAGGAGTAGCCCATGGGATCTACAGTACGCGATAGAAGGTTGGGAAGGACCAGCGTGGCTGGGTCATCAGCCACCTTCCTCAGAATGGTTATGAACTGGTGGAGGGCCTAAGTTAAAGTTGTAAAAACGCATCAAAGTACATGATGGAATATGGCTTGGAAATGAAAAAAGGAAGATTTTTATTTTGTTTTTTTCTCTTTTCGATGACTTGGCTCCGTGGTGGAGTCCCTGGAACGACGAGGAAGAAACGGCAAGAGATAATCATCGAAGCGGATGCAACATGCACGGGGGCACACGACGGGTCTCGTGGCCGCGAAGACCGACGACCAGTCGAAAGGATCAACTACGGGGGTCGGGGGACAAGACTCCACGCGCGCTGCAGGGGGGGAACGACGAAGTCGGAAACCTTCGGCAGCAGGTGAGACTTCTTCAACACAGCGTCCACAGCAGCAGCAGCAGCAGCAGAGGGCCAGCAGGGAAGCAACCACACCAAAAGGACCATCACCTTTGATACGACTTCTGGAGTGGTGTGGTAGTTAGGGACTTGTGCCCCTCCCTTCACCCCTCGGATATTCTTCCCCAAAATAGCTTCACATCCGCCTCTAGGTGCTCTAGAAGAAGATCGTCAGCCACGGCGACAGTGAGGTCGGTGGAGGCGGCGAAAGCTCATCCGTTAGAAGAGCTGCGAGATGAGATTGGACTTTGAGGGGTCTGGCAGCACGTAGTTGTTGACAGTATGGTTGAGGAGGGAGAAAGGTGGTGGGGGAGGTGGGTGAGAGTGGGGGGACTGCTGCTGCTGCTGCATAGCACCCATGGCCGAGGACAGGCCGTGGTGGGAGGTGGAGTGGGCGGTGAGGGTGGTGAGGGCGACGGGTGAAGAGCAGGAGGGTGACTTGTCCATGGGCGCGGCGGCGAGGAGGGGCGAGCTGCAGCCCCCGTGGCCGACCGGGCCCGCGCTGTGGCTGCCGGGGGTGGACACACTGCTGGGCGGTGACGACCACTTGGGCGAAGCCTCCAGTTTGCCTGGTGAGAAGAAGAAGAACAGAAGATGAGTTAGTTTCTTTACTGCAGCCGGGTACATTGTGATGCGGGCAGACTTCCTCACCTTAGAGGAGAGCCTAAGAGGGACGTTGGTATGTTCTCTGAAGACAAACAGGAAGATGTAGCCTATCTTCACCCAGACATGCCGGGATATATATATACATATATATATATATATATATATATATATATATATATATATATATACATATATATATATATATATATATATATGGGTGGATAAACATGGATACCGTGCAAAAGTAGAATGTCCATGCTGTAGGAGGGTGTTGAATTACGCATGCTGTCTGAATAGGACATAAAATGAGCCCAACAGGTAATGAATATACGTACATTTGAAATATTTATAAATACTACCCGCATCAATGACTGCATCACTTAAGAACTACGTCAATAACCACAGATTGCTTATCTTAGCGAAATATAATCTAACACTACACCATTAAACCTAGAAGTGTAAATGTATATAAATTATTTGGAAACTGCCATGTATAGTTGGAAAACTTCTCTTATATACGAACGAACCAATGTTGTGTAAATACATAGGTATTCTTTCAGTCTATTAACCGAACCCAGCTCTCACTGACTGTAAGAGTGTCTATTACCATTGTGCAGGCATAGGGTATTCAAGGATTTGAACCTGCTACGAACTGTGTACAAGGAAGCGAAGGTAACCACAAATTACGATCCATGATTGTTAAGTCCTCTATCTTGTAGTTGTAGCTGAGTGACCCCTATATTCTGTGAACTGGCTTGATCATATTTTCTGTAGTTATTAATATTCAGTGAAAGAGAACAATTAATACAATTATAACTTTACATTTTATAACGCGAGTATTGTGATGTATCATCCAATCATCGTACATTAGGCAGGTGATGCTGCCCGCGAGAATTTGATTCGTATTGAAGAGGTTAATGTCACCCAATCCCCAATCCCATCATCCGACATGGCAGCATTTGAGCGAAATTTTATCTCTATCGCTATTGTAATCATTACAAAATAGATCATTAGTTACAATGATATCTTTCAAATAACCAGATCTAACCGTCATAGAATCTCGATCCCGAACTCACGTGCGCATGACGCCCGTCTGATACCATTGTGCTGGCAATAAGTATCAAGGGATCGGAACCTACCACAAATTGTATGCAAGGAAGCAACTTTGATCACTTTTGCGTTATAACGACATTCGTTTAACACAGTATTTTCTCATGACCTGAATTCCTCTCATTCATGATGAAGAGATATTTTCTGTCAATGATGTCCATTTCTTTCAGCGTCCTGAAGAATGTAATCTAGTCACCTCTTTTTCTTCGATACTTCAACGTTGGCAAACCCAAAGCTTTTAGTCTCTCCTCATAGGGTTTACCTGACAGATTAGAAACCAGTTTGGTTGCTGCCCTTTGTTTCCTTTCAATTCTGCTTTCATCTTTTCATAATTCCATCATTCATATCAAAGAAATGTCGCATTAATCTTCTGCAGCAATCCATATTCTTCCCATTTTCTTGTTCAAGCCTTCGTCCCAGTCCAGGAAACATCATTTCGTGGGAATAGAGTAAATTCCTAAAAAAAAATTAACTCTGTTCACTTATCTTCTTTGTTAAGTACCTATAACCTTGGAGGCTATCTGTTCATTTTATTCCAGCTTCATTTGAACCCTGGTCAACTTGACTAATGAAATTATGTAAATAACAGACATATGTAATATAAAAAAATATATGTAATGCGGACAAACATTTTTTTCTGATGTTACATTTTTGTTTCTTCTTTACAAAGATGCCGAAAATGTTTTACTATTTTACCTCTCGGGATATGTGTGCGTGTGTGTGTGTGTGTGTGTGTGTGTGTGTGTGTGTGTGTGTGTGTGTGTGTGTGTGTGTGCGCCTGTGCTTGTGTGTATATTTGTGTATGATTGTGTACTTGCCTTTGTGTGCTTGAAACTAAATGTGTGTGTGTGTGTGTGTGTGTGTATGTGTGTGTTTTTGTGTGTGTGTGCTTGTGTGTGTGCGTGTTTGTGTGTATCTATGTTTGTCTACGATTCTGTGCGTCCCTTTGCGTTTTTTATCTAAGTGTGTATGTGTGTATTTCCGTGTGTGTGTGTGTGTGTGTGTGTGTGTGTGTGTGTGTGTGTGTGTGTGTGTGTGTGTGTGTGTGTGTGTGTGTGTGTGTGTGTGTGTGTGTGTGTGTGTGTGTGTGTGTGTGTGTGTGTGTGTGTGTGTGTGTGTGTGTGTGTGTGTGTGTGTATCTATGTGCACGAGTATGAATGTGTGTCTGCCTTTGTATTTTGATCTAAAAATGTATATCCCTGTTTGTATGTGTGTGCTTGTGCACGCAAGGTTATCTGTATTTGTGTGTGTGTGTACGTGTGTACGTGTCTGGTTGTACGTATATACGTATTTATTATGGACTTTCTCAAACGAAATTATAAAATTCGAAATTAGGAGTCTGGTGGCTGAGTTTCAATACCGGAATGTTTGAAAATAAAGAATAATAATCAAATGCTGCGCATACAATAACATAAGTAAGGAGGGAATTCATGGCAGAGATAGAGTTTGCTAGGTAGGGAGACAGACGAGGAAGATAGACAGACTAACAGAGGTAGACAGGTATATGGGGTTTGTATGATGTGTAGTTGAGTAGTTATACTTAGTAGATAAGTAGAATGGAAGGAGGAAAATTAGAAATAGAGATTGTCTCTCTATAGGGAAGAGATTGAATTAAATTTCTCCAATATTCGGACGAAGGAGGGAAGACGAAGTGAGGTGTACGAAGAAAGGGCGAGGAGGGGAGAGGGGGGGAGGAGAGGGAGGGGGGAGAGGGGGAGAGGGGGAGGGGAGGTCAGTAGAGACTGAGTGGCACAAGAGACCAGAAGCCAATTTACGTAATGAGTCGTATGTCTTGTCGTCAGAGGGTTTCGAGAATCTTCTGAGGGACCACTTACATAATGTTCTGTTAGGGAACGCTCACACGATAACACGGCCTCAGAACAGAAGAACATAAGAATGAAGGAGACTGCAAGAGACCATGAGGCCTACACTAGGCAGTTCCATGTCCATGACCACCTATCATCAACGTCCATTAAGTTATCTGACCTTCTCTTTAACATGGCCTCAGAACATAAGAACATAAGAATGAAGGGGACTGCAAGAGACCATAAAGCCTAGACTAGGCAGTTCCATGTCCATTACCACCTATCATCCCCATCAATAAAGTTGTCTAACCTTCTCTTTAGATAACAAATAGTTTCAACGCTCGCTACGTAGTTATTAAGTCTATTACATTCGTTAACCACTTTATTAGTGAACCAGTTCTTGCCTATTTTCTTTTTAAATCTAAATTTGTCCAATTTACATCCATTCCTACGAGTCCTGCCTTGCTGTCTTAATATGATGACCTTGTCTTCGTCGCCTTATTGTGAATTTACTCCTTGCGCTCTACTCCTTTGCATAATAAACCTCCATGAAACTGCTTTTGATCCTAATCACACTGTATTATGTATATTGAAAACCATCTGAATAATCGTGTGTTATACCAAGAGTGAGATAGTGAAAATTATATTTGATAAGAAAAGATGTCGCATAACAATATGCAATGTCTCAATCTCACCGTATCAAAATAATGAATAAGCTATAAAAAAAAAAAAAAAATATATATATATATATATATATATATATATATATATATATATATATATACACACACAATATATCTGCATCTAATTCTGGCTGTTTTAACGGTGCTACAATGGACCATATAATTTATACCGTATTACAAATCCATCAAATACAAAGTGTTTAAATTAGTAACTGTCATGCTTACGATAACTCAAACAATGGTTAAATGAAAATTCTTTTACAGTAATATCTTAAGGACGGCTCGGAAACTATCATATGTTGGGAAGGATTCATCGGCACTGTGCCAATGGTTATTTCTATGAAACTATGTAAGCTATAATTATATTACATATGGAATTAAACAGTCACGTAACACAGTCCGACTTTCTACCTGGGTATAGGCAAAGAAAGGTCCTGACTCATTCAGAATAGTTTCTACATTGCAGGTGATGTGTTTGTTGTTGATTATTCAACACGTTTTACTGCACAAGAAACATATTCCACAGTGACGTGAATACTGTACAAACAGACATATTAAATAATGGGAAACAAAATTTATATTTGTATGATAACAGCCTAAGGATATTTTGATCTTTATTGCACTCGAGTACACTGTAGTTGGGATAGAACAAACATTGTTTCACTCTCCTACATTGATGATTGGGGTTCTGTGTTCAAACTGAGACACACACACACACACACACACACACACACACACACACACATACACACACGCACACACACACACGCAAAATCACCCATAGATCGGGCATATATAAGCTCTGAGCTCTCCTCTGGTCCGGAAGTGCATTAGCTGTCGACCACGAGCCCAACACATGATCCAAGACCATGGTGAAACACACACACACACACACACACACACACACACACACACACACACACACGCACACACACATACACAAATACATACACACACACGCACATACACCCACGCACACACGCACATATACAAACACACACACACACACACGCACAAATATATGCACACACGCGCGCACACACACACACGCACACACACATACGTACACGCACACACACACACGTACACGCACACACACACGTGCACGCACACACACGTACACACACGCGTACACGCACACACACACGTGCACGCACACACACGTGCACGCACCCACACCCACACACACACACAAACACACACACACCCTCTGCATATACACAACAAAGCCTAAGATAAACACAAAGACACCCGAAGTACAAAGGACGCCATGCATGCGGGCATGTAGGCCTTCTGGAAATGAATGAGAAGTACGAATCCCCAGGGATGGACAGAGAGCGGAGAACATAGCTCGTGCCGGGTAATTCTGCCAGCGGAAAAGCCAAGCAGGTTGGTAAACAAATAATGAACATAATAATAATGCATACATACATATATACGTTCACTTTTAACCCACGATCGGAGAAATGATATCAGAAGTACAGGAAAACTGTATATTTTGACTACTATCTATAATCCTTTTCAGCAGAATGATAGTAGTCGAAATATACGGAACTCCTGTACTTCTGATATTTCTCCGATTGTGGGTTAAAAGTGAACATTTACAAATGTGTTGCAACATTACAGTTTCCCATACATATATACATACATACCTGCATATATGAAAAGGCTCTTCTCCTCTTATATGGGTAATGGCTGAGTCAAAGTGTACATTCACGCCTTCACCCACCCGAAAGTCTATTTGTTATCCTCTCTGTCTTAGCTACTTGTGAATGAAGGGTGATCCCTATGATCCACCGCAATGCTGGGGCCAAAGGCAATGCAGCAAGACAGAATACCTTCACAACAGGGTTCAACAACCGAACTTGGGTTACCCCCACCGATTCACTACATGGAGATTACAGAGTAAAGAAGAAAACCTTTTGGGCCGCGTCAGTTTTTTATCCATTCACAACCACTCTCCGTTCACACCAGCCTCCTGGACTCTCTCCCCTGCTCGACAGACATTCCTCTTGCTCCCAACACCTCTTTAAACCCCTTAGCCATTCGCTACATTCTCGGTTTCTCCATAAAGTTTACATAGGATTACAAAGGCGGAGCATGCCGACAGGAGACCTTTTGGTCCATAACTAGGTCGGATGCAAAAAAATAAATAAAATAAAATAAAATAATGATAAATAAATAGATAAATAAAAATTATGATAATATGAATAATAATAAAACAAACAAATATATGCATATAGTTAAATAATAAACGAACAGGTAAATAGTAAATAATGATAAACTGACATATAACTAATAAATGTGAATCAAGCAAATAACAATAAACAAACAAATGATAACAAAACAATATTAAATTAATGACGTTCTCCACTCTTTTAGCTGTTTTTTTTTTTTTTTTTTTTTTTTTTTTTTTACTCATTCTTTCCATATACCCAAACTATCCCAGTGTTCAAAAAATTCCCGACAGTCGCCCCGGGACTCGAACCGAGGTCTTACACGATGCCAAACAAACACCTTTCCGACCGAGCAACTCCTGTGGGGTTAGGTCTCTGTACCTCTATATCCTTATTTTTCAATTATCATACTCTAACTCAATTCACTGATTATTCCAGCCTGGAGTATTTTGCCTTCTAAGCTATTCCAGGTGCCTATGCAACTACATGGAAACGTGAACTTCTTTAATCCTTTGTGTTTGTGTGATTCACTATGGTCTTGGATGACGTGTTAGACTTGTGATCGATAGCTATTTCCCTCCCGGAAGAGAGCTCAGAGCTCATATATGCTCGATCTATGGGTAATGCTGTGACCTTACACGCACACACACACACACACAACTCCGCGCCCACGAGAGTTGGAGTAACGATTCTCAGTGCAGCGATACTAAAGTTATTTCAGTCCTCGGCGGGATTCGAACCCGGACCGCCGTAGTGGCTCCCGAGGACTCTACCACTGCGCCACGAGTGTTTCTGTGTGTGTGTGTGTGTGTGTGTGTGTATGTGTGCGTGCGTGTATGTGTGTATGAGTGTGTGTGTGAGTATGTGCGTAAGTGTGTGTGTGTGTGTGTATGTGTGTGTGTGTGTGTGTGCTCTCGCGCGTGCGTGTTGCCCTAAACTTCCTTCCTTCTCTTCACTTCTGCCTCTCACTTTCTTTTCGCTAATCTTTCTTTCCACATCCACAAGCAACCTCAGCACTCTTTCATGGACCCTGTGTGCCAACTCTCCACCTCACCTCATTTCTCCCTTCAACTCTGATTTACAAACTCCAAACCCATGGCTATCCTCCCTTGTGTTTACCTTCCACACCACCCCATTCTCGTATACGTTGAAAACAACCATGGCGACATTACACAACCCTGGTACAACCCCTCCTTTACCTCAAAATAATCACTCTTCCACTAATTCACTAATTCACAAACTGATCATCATCCCTTCCACACCACCCCATCCTTGTATCCTGTCAAACGCCTTCTTTAAAACCATAAAGTCCAAAGACCAAATAAAACAGCCGATTGAAAACCACTGCATATTTATCAAGCTGAATTCTGTGATTACGCGGTTGACGGAGTTGCTTTTTCCTATACGTGAGTGCGCGCGAAATTTGTGCGATCGGCTGCATTACAAAAAATGCAAATGAAAAAAGGTACACTTTAAAACCTCAGCCTATGAAAACTGCGCCAAGGGTTATCAACGCCTACAAATTCAAAAGATGTCAAATGTCAGTCTATTGTCATACATTTTCCCGACAATTTCCCTTCTTTTATTAAAGTTATATTGCAGAGTTTAAGAGGATTGTGTACAAGAAAAGGAATAAGAAGCTATTGCAGGTTACTTCAGTACTAATGGTGCACTGCAGAACCAACCACCTGTCTATCCCCTGTAGGAGGATGCAACCTCTGTACCTCACCATGGGGGTTTGGTGTGATGTTTTGAGATTGCTGGAATGGAGTCTGAGATCAATTTAATTTGTTCGACGAGACTGGTTGGGTGACAGTGAAAGGCGTTGCTGTTCTACCGTACCTTTGCACAGAGGGGTTGGGAAGCCACGAAAGAGCAATGAGGAAGACTCTACGGGAACCGAACCCGGGCTTCGCACGTTCGAGGAAGATCCCTACCTACCAGTTCCCGAGAGCTCCATCTTCCGAAGTGTAGGTAAATCAAACTCATCTTGATTCGCCAATTTAGTAATCTACATTATTTTGATTTTGTAATACGGGATTTACAGACATTTAACATTGTGGTATGAACATATTTTTCGGTTATATTTTCGTTGATATTGAGGGATCTGGTGAAATGTTTTTCGTTGTTATGACTGTAGAGACTTAGATGAGGATGGACACAGAAAGGTACCCTCAAGGTATTACCTCTGGGCACCGAGAGGGACAAGGCCAAGAGGAAGACTCAGGAGCAGATGGAATCAGAGAAGCAATAGAAACGAGAGGAGAGACAATGGAGACGATAGAAGATGAAGAGAGTTACAGAGATCGAAATCCAATGGAGGAACTTTGCAAGGCATCACAACTGACAGGACAACTGCCCTACCTGGAGTATGATGAGGAGGTGAGAAGACATTGAGAAACCTGGTGAAATGTTTTTCGTTGTCATGACTGTAGAGACCTGTTAGAGGCCCGATTAAACCCCTGGCCAGATTTTTGGATTTGTGTATTCGTACTGTGGATGTCGTCAGGCGATTTCTATATATTAGAAGGAAACAACACCCCCTACCTTCCTCACACATACATGACCACTACCAACTCCCACCATTGGCTCGCGTCAAGAGGAGTAAGAAGGAACACCGCATGCTTCCAGAACAAGTCCAGAAGCGGTCAGGCTCCCGACAAGAGGAGTAGGAAGGAACACCGCGTGCTTCCAGAACAAGTCCAGAAGCGGCCATGCGAGGGATGAACTGTCCTCGAGAAACATGTCAAGGACGAGTTGTCAGGGCTGTCATGCGGAAACAAGGGAAGAGGATGTCAAGAACAGCACGCCTTGACGAACAAATATAGAACAACCCATCCGTCAGACGACTGGTGGTTGTTTCTGCAATAGTTTGTTAAAAAAAAAAAGAGAGAGAGAGAAAAAAAGACGTCCTCAACGTCAAGACTGACAGGTCAAGAAATATCTGTCACTTAAACGGATACCCCTACAGGCACTACTGCAGACTGAGCCTTCCAGGACCAGTTTTTTCTTGGTTCTTGCTTTGTTCTGGGATGGATCTCCATGCTAAATCTGGTAAATATACATTGAAAGGTGGTAACGTTGGTTCATGGAGAGAGAGAGATGGAGAAACATGGAAAGAGAGAGAGGTGGAAAGAGAGAGAGAAGGAAGGAGAAAGAGAGATGGAGGGAGGGAGAGGGAGATGGAGGGAGGGAGAGAGATATACAGGGAAGGAGGGAGAGAGAGAGAGAGAGAGAGAGAGAGAGAGAGAGATGGAAGGACAGAAGTGGAATGAGAGAAAGATGGAGAGAGATGGAAGGAGAGGTGGAAAGAAAGAGAGGTGGAGGTAGAGAGCGGGATGCAAGGAAAGAGGGAGAGAGAAAGGGAGGGAGGGAGAGAGGGAGAGAGAGAGAGAGAGAGAGAGAGGGAGATGGAGGAAGGGAGAGGGAAATGGAGGGAGGGAGAGAGAGACGCAGGGAAGGAGGGAGTGAGGGAGAGAGGGAGGGAGAGAGAGAGGGAGATGGAAGGAGAGAGGTGGAATGAGAGAGAGATGGAGGGAGAGAGAGAGATGCAGGGAAGGAGGGAGAGAGGTGAAAAGAGAGAGAGAGTGAGAGAGAGAGAGAGAGAGAGAGAGAGAGAGAGAGAAAGAGAGAGAGAGAGCTGGAAGGAGAAAGGTGGAATGAGAGAGAGATGGAGGGAGAGATAGAGATGAAGGAGAGGTGGAAAGAGAGAGGTGGAGGGAGAGAGAGAGATGGAAGGAGAGATAGATGGAGAGAAACTTCCAACCTAATCACATAGAATATGTTCAGGAACAAGGAGGAAGATGATATGAAAAGAAAGAACAGGAATCCTGCTCTCAGCTGCATCGCATCTGTTTCCTCTTAGCCAGAAGAAAATCACCAAAGAACGCCGTCGTAGCAAAGGCTCTTGCCCTCTAGTGAACAAAATCTGTTGGCGTTCGCCAGAATAAAGCTTATAGAGAACTCCATCGTCGTCATTAGATAAATATAATGAACAGGTGAGAAAATAAACTCCCAAAGATTTTGTGTTGCACAGGCTTCTTATCTGGTGAACAAAGAGGACGTGGAAGTTATCGTAGTAGGACTTAGTCATAAATAAATTAAATCTCTTTGTTACTTCTGTTACCAAGAGAAACATTAGCAACATTTTTTTTTCAGTTACATGCGAATAGGGAGCTCTCTGGCTGTCCAAGTTAGGGCGCCGTTACTTGCGGCGAAGGTCGAGAGGGATGGCGGTTCGAATCCTGCCACCGGCGAAGTTGAACCAGGGGCATGGTTCATTAAATTCCACGCTATAAAGTCCTTTGTGAGGAGCACCGTCCTAGACTTCCGATAGGGGGGAGTTTGTGACGTTAAACCATACGAGTATCACATGCGAATTGAAACATGCCAATGCACGTTAGCACAGCGCCGATGAACTAATTTCTCTAATTGTATTCCAGAGAAACGCGTCCAGAAGAAACCCGTTTTATCTTCGTCATCTGCAGACGAGAAACGAAGCACCAGGAGGACTGCAGTAATCCAGCTGGAAGGAGGAGAGCGTCGAGAACAGTGTCTGTACGATTTAAGGGACAAACGATACACCGTGCAGGTCGGAACCAGCGATCCAGCGTAATGCATGGAAAGGGGTAACGCATCGCTTTAACATTCATAAGTCGACTTGAGTGTATCTGAATAAAGTGGCACCTTGGATCATTCAAACAGAGTGCTGAAGTGCTGGTTAATTGTAAGCCTAAGTTTTGATAAAGTAAATTCGATTGTCCACGAAAGCCGTGAGGATTTCGTTGCTCTGCGGGGGAGAAGGAAATGTACTGAGTCGGAATGGAGAGGGAAACAGGAGAGGTCCTCAGCCTTTGTTGTCTCCTGCAGGACCCTTTTCTCCAGTCCTCTCTTGCAGACCTGTCCGAAGCAAAAGGACACCGATCTGCACCGTTAATTCAACCCCGTGTATAAAAAGTGTAATGTCTTGCTGATGAGGTTAAGTGGACTGTAGAATCTGTCAAACTGTAATTTGTAGAAATATCAATATGGCAATAGTTTGAGTATGGAAATCCATGATGCGAGTTTCCCCAACCGAAATCCGAAAACGGTCCCCCCACGCTCTAGGGGGGATTTCTCTCCCCCCCCCCTTCTGGTTGAGAACCCTTGTGCAGCAGCTATCACACCCCGGCCCTGTTCCGGTGCTAGCGGACCACTACGTCTGCTTAGTTGTGCACGTGTTGGGGTATTTCATTGCACCAGTCCGTGTGGGGGCTACTCTGTGTTATTGCTACTTTAGATCGGGCGCAGCAGAAACAGACGACGAAACACTGCGCCGAGCCACGTTTCCACTCCTTGTTTTGCTACCGTAGATAGTTGCAGAAGTGAGATTATATTAATTGTAGGTAGAATACGGGAGGAGGAGAAATGATCAGGCGGTGCGGTTGTGGAGGCGGTAGCGGCAGCGGCGGTGGCGACGACGGCGGAGGTGGTGGACCGAGTGACGGATGTCGACTTCAGAGCTGCTCCGCCACAGGCACCTGGGCCTCTCG
>NC_134809.1:14475917-14493417 GCF_046742065.1 Oratosquilla oratoria
ATTTCGAGAGAAATTGGATAGTTGGTAGGTAAACGGGCAATTTTAGCTTTGACTAGGAAGGTGCTTTCAGTGTACAAGGCGTTGGGTATAGAAACCAAACGGAATTATGAACAAGTGGAGGAGGAAATACAAAGGGCGTAGAAAGTGACCCTGGAAAATTCTAGTCACCAATTCCGGGTAAAAAAAAAAAAAAAAAAAAAAAAAAATATACAGCATCACTGTGCGAAACTAGTCAAGGAATAAACTCCTGTTCTACTTGTGTGTTTCCCTCTACTCCTCTTACAACCTGTCAGGATGTCTTCACATATATATATATATATATATATATATATATATATATATATATATATATCTTAAGTATCTTACGATGGGAAACCCTGGTGAACAACACAGAAATTTTTAGCCACACACCAAGACCTTTGAAGATTACCTATGCTAGAGGTTCTTTACATAAAAGATCTTTCCCTAAATCTTAATATACAAGCGTTACCCAGCTTTAGGAGGTCCGCCCATTACGGTGCTGGGGCGCAAACTGATGACGTCACGCACCCCTCAGCCAATGGGAGAACAGACCGTACCTAACCAGCAGTAATCCAACCAATCACCATCCACCTTCCGGGTATAAAAGTTGATGATCTTCATGGGATTTCCATTACTTTAATTGCCACTGAAGAAGCACCAGGAGGTGCGAAAATGCGTTTTGGCTTTCGACTATGCCTATTTCTATCTCACGGCGAATTACTCGGACTCCTGCCTATGGGAGGCAAAGTCGGCTTACGAAAGAGAAAGAAGATTGACAAAAAGCTTTGTCACAACAAGCTTGCCATTTCATTCAATGAAATATGCTTGAGAGAGAATCTCCTGCCCATTTATACGAAGAATATATATATATATATATATATATATATATATATATATATACAGTATATATATATATATATATATATATATGTATGTATATATATATATATATATATATATATATTATATATATATATATATACCAGCAATTCAGCAATTGCGCATACAGACACGGATAAAAGGTGGCTTGCAAGCTATACTGAATCTTTGGACCAAACAAGGAAAGCTGTTTCATTAGAGCAACTCACAGAGGGAACAAGTCCAGAAGCACAAGTGTACTTAGGCAAGCAGGAAGTAGACTTGATAAGTAGGACAGTGACGATTGTAGGAAATTATGCCTTGGTAGCGAGTAAGGATGAAAATGATACGAAAAGGGATGAATTGTCCGTGGGTATGGTAGAGAGAAGTGAGGACTTTTATCTCCCGTGCGGGGCGCGAGGTCACAGATCGCGAAACATACGGGGGAGATGAAGAACAGGGAGGGAAATATCCCATGACAAAGCATAATGTAGGAAGTCGGGACATTATTCACACGAGTTAAGGCAGATTAACTGAGGTGAAAATAACAAAAGCTGGAGAAAGATAGAGGGGAGAAGTAGTGATAGAGCTCGTAATAGGAATGTGATGTGTTCACAGTCGTACATTGTTATTATTTGTCTGTTTGTTTATTTGCTTTATTTTCATTTATTATTATTTATCTGTAAATTTATTATTATTTATTATTTACCTGTTTGTTTATTATTCAACTATACCTATGCATTTATTTATTTTATTTATTATCATTTATATTATTATATGTATATTCTTTTAGTTATCATTATTATATTTTTTCGCATCCGATCTGGTTATGGACCAAAAGGTCTCCTGTCGCCATGCTCCGCCTTTGTAATCCTTTGTAGAGTAAGTACTGAGGAGGACAACAGAGGACCAGATGATGATGAAAATCGCGATGCAATTGTTAAGCTTTAGTTAAGCTTAAATAATTGGGAGAAAATTAGCACAGAAGTGAGTGTAGGGGAGATATGACATATGAACTTACGGCAATGTGTTATGATCAAATTAACATATGTAGTATCGTTGTAATAAACACACGTAATATGTTATAATGAGAAAGCTCATTGTGAAACTAATCGGACATAAACTCGGATTAAGTCTCCTGTGCTTCCTCTTTCTACTCACGTCAACCTGTTAGAATGTCTTAACAATACACACACAAACACACACACACACACACACACACACACACACACACACACACACACACACACACACAGGGCTACAGTAATTTCAATATCGCTGCGCTGCGAGTCGTTACTCCAACTCTCGTGGGCGGGGAATTGTGTGTGTGCGTGTAAGGTCACAGCATTACCCATAGATCGGTCATATACGAGCTCTGGGGTCTCTTCCGGGAGTGAAATAGCTGTCGATCACGAGTCCAACACGTGGTCCAAGACCATGGTGAATCTCTCTCTCTCACACACACATGCTGAGGCTATTTCCCACGGTTTCCCGTCGAGGCTCCTTTCCTACTCAAAGGAGTTCTCGGCAGTACTGGTCGAACTGTCTCAGCCATGAATTCTGTGTGCGCCACCCTTCGTCTGGTCCATCGAAGGTAGAATTAACCATCTTTTGGAAATAACTCGAATTAACCTTCTTTTGGAAATGACGCGAATTAACTATCTTTTGGAAATAACTCGAATTAACCATCTTTTGGAAATAACGCGAATTAACCATCTTTTGGAAATAACGCGAATTAACTATCTTTTGGAAATAACTCGAATTAACCATCTTTTGGAAATAACGCGAATTAACCATCTTTTGGAAATAACTCGAATTAACCATCTTTTGGAAATAACGCGAATTAACTATCTTTTGGAAATAACTCGAATTAACCATCTTTTGGAAATAACGCGAATTAACCATCTTTTGGAAATAACGCGAATTAACAATCTTTGGGAAATAACTCGAATTAACCATCTTTTGGAAATAACGCGAATTAACTATCTTTTGGAAATAACTCGAATTAACCATCTTTTGGAAATAACGCGAATTAACCATCTTTTGGAAATAACTCGAATTAACCATCTTTTGGAAATAACGCGAATTAACTATCTTTTGGAAATAACTCGAATTAACCATCTTTGGGAAATTACGCGAATTAACCATCTTTTGGAAATAACTCGAATTAACCATCTTTTGGAAATAACGCGAATTAACCATCTTTTGGAAATAACACGAATTAACCGTCTTTCAAAAATAACTTCGTCAGTGGGATCAACGCCAGCAAACGTGCCACACAGCCAGAGATGACGTTCCCAAATTGTGCTGGTATTTGGCCTTGACTGAGTCTCAAGGAATAGTTTCCGGTTTGGTGAAAATGAAGAGGTTCCTAGGAAATGTAAATTGTCATTCTAAGGATACAGGAAATGGCTACAGAACGCGTCTTATTAGCGGCGACAAAATCTACAATTCGAGGGAATTTACACACACACCGGAACAGGACTTGGCTGATGATGCTGTCTTCAACGAGAGATAGGTATTCTCTTTTTCCCCTCTAAATGGTTGTTTTTACATTTAGTTATCCTTCACCATGTCTTGTAGTTTACCCTCTCTGTTTCCCCCATCTCTCTCTCTCTCATCTCTCTCTCTCTCTCTCTCTCTCTCTCTCTCTCTCTCTCTCTCTCTCTCTCTTCCATTTTCGTCAATCTCTTCCCCACTTCCCCACCCAGCGTCTCTCTCTCTCTCTCTCTCTCTCTCTCTCTCTCTCTCCGTTGTTGTATGCGCTTCCAATACACCATGAACATAGTCTGTATACTATGCCTTCAAGTCCGCAACATGTCCAATACACTTCTTTGTCCCCTCTGGCCACTGGCCCATTCTTTTTTGCCCACCAGCCTGGTCGCTCTCCCTTCACCCCTCGCCCCGGTCCAATCTCGCCCAATTCCTCTCCTCGCCCAGCTTCCGCCCTTGCCTCAGAACCTGTTCTGCTCTCTACACTGATTTCTGCTCCCCTTTTTCTCCTTTCCCCCTTCCCTCCTCCTCCTCTTCCTCCTCCTCCTCCTCTCCCGCGCGCGCCTTACCTCTTCCAGGTCCGATTGCCGCCATCCCGCGGTAATGGCCCGGCCAAGAACCAATCACGTCGCGATTACGGGACCAACGAGACAATCAACCCCGTCACTGTGTCCGTTTCCGAGAAGAATTGGCTTGGGACTCGGTCGTAATTAGTTTATGTGAATCAAGCGTTGCTTGAATAAGGTGAAGTTCGGATAAAATCGCGGAACACGGTGGCGCCTGGGCGTGGATGTCGCAACTGCACAGTGACTGAGGGACACTTTGTATACTACACGGTTCGTGTGTTTGGTTGTACGTCTTGCACATGCAAAAGGGTGCAAGGGCACGGCGAAGGTGGAACCCTGAAGAAGAGGAAGGAGAAGAAGAAGAGGAAGAAGAAGAAGAAGAAGAAGAAGAAGAAGAAGAAGAGGAAGAGGAAAAAGAAGAAGAGGAAGAGGACGAAGAAGAAGAAGAAGAGAAAGAAGAAGAAGAAGAAGAAGAATAAGAAGAAGAGGACGAAGAAGAAAAAGAAGAAGAGGAAGATGAAGAAGAGGAGGAAGAAGAAGAGGAAAAGAGGGAAAATATCTGAGTGGGAGACGAGGATGAGGACGGAGTCAGCGATTACGAAAATACAAAGAATGATGTGGAACTAAAGAGACTGAGGGACCCCGAGGAGTTCAAGCAATAATAGTCTAACGAGAGGGAGTTGGGCTGCCATATCGACTCTTGATGTTCTGAAGATGCAGCACCAGGGTAAGAATTCACAGATGGGAAAAAGAACGAGGAGAAGAAGAAGAAGAGGAAGAAGAAGAAGGAATAGGAGAAGAAGAGGAAGAAGAAGGAGAAGAAAAAGAGAAAAAGAATAAGAGGAGGAGGAGGAGGATGAAAAGAAGAAGAGGAGGAAGAGAAGGAGGAGGAAGAGGGGGAAAAGAAGAAGCAGAAGAAAATGAAGAATTATAAGAGGAAGAAGAAGAAAAAGAAGTAGAAAAAGAGGAAGATGAGGATAAGGAGGAGGAAAAGAAGAAGAGGAAGAAGAAGAAAAAGAAGAGGAGAAGGAGGAGGAAAATAAGAAGCCGAAAAAAAAACAAAGAACAAAAAGAGGAAGAAGAAGAAGAGGAGAAGGAGGAGGAAAAGAAGAAGAAAAAGAAAATGAAGAAAAGGAAGAAGAGGAGAGAAGACAAAGATTAAGACGCCTGGGTCAAGAAGACCCACGGACAAATCAGGCCGCATGAACCTGCCTTTATGTGTTGGGATACCAACTTTCGAATGTTTTATCACACACACAAAAAAAAAAAAAAATAACGAATATTTTTTTTGTTTTACAGTTTGCTCCTTATGTCTAGCCAAAATAGAAAAGAACATATTACATGAACCTGTCCAAACCAGAGACATAGTGAAACGAATTATTATCTAACATCAGTAGTGAATTCTGAAAAGAAATTAGGTGAGACTGCCATCTATGTTATTTGTTGTGCACTGAATATTATAGCAATGCCCACTATACTAAATGGCTAACCATTCGCCAACTAATTATTCCTTGTTAGTATTCAGTAGGTTTGCTAGCTCATCCAACCGTCTCTGGAATCAGATTTATAAAGCAAAGGCGTGGAAAGAAATCTGCCTTCTCAGGAGAGACCGTGTTAATTCTCCTTTTCAACTTCATCTGCCTCGTGACTTTAAGACCAATTCCAGAAGTCTGAATTATTAATTAGTTTGTAACTGGCCCTGGCTTGAGTGAGCTGCAGGCTTGACTGTGAGAAGAACAAATCCAATTTATCTATTCATTCATTATCACCCACAGCGGCCATGTTGTGGACGTGCTGTGTCTTGCGACTCTGCTACCACCATCACCCATTCCATCCCCTACATACTCCATTCCTCTCCACCCTCTTCCCTCCCTATTATCTTGGCACCTCCAGGATGACGGGTCACTCTTGCATCTTGCCCATTGCCCTGATGTCATTATTCCTTGGTATAGCCCCGGCTCTTTAGGTCTGTTGTGGAAATGATGTGACATTTCCCCCGAAGTGGGAGCAAAGGGATGACCTTTCACCACAAAGCTCGCATGTGGGAAGAGCTTTCATGTATATGTAATGAATGTATGCTTTGACTCGACCATACACATATACGTGGACAAGAGACCCTTTGGTCCATAACAAGATCGCTAAATCTGTTGTGATCTACAGACCTTTGGCTTCTGAGAAGCGGATCAACTGTCCGTCTTCCTTTTTTCAACCACCTTGCCTCTCATGGAGAATAAAGGATCCATACTAATGGTGAGAAAATGAGGATCTCACGCTTAGAGACGCTCAGTTGCGGCGAAGATCGTTACCTTTGCCCAGCGTGCTCTGATGTCCAGGACAAAAAGCCACTGGGAGATAACGGGGTCGAAGGCGAAGCACGATTCAAAACACACCATTCGACATGATATACTCGCACTCTCAAGGAACTCAAGGAGTATCGCCGAGTTCGTCTACTGTAGTTTACGACCAATAAATTGTTGTATATGACTCTTCAGGACTGATTCTAGCCAAATGAGATCATTACAAAATTCATTCATTGGCTGCCATCGATTTTTCTGTCAACAGCACCAGAAGCCCCTTTAACTAACTATTCAGTCCCCTTAACTTTGTGGTATGCGTTACATAGTTTTCGTATTAGGTTTTATGGGATCCAACACTCCTTGTCACGCTCCCTAAGAAAAAAAAAAAAAAAAAAAAAAAAAATCGCACCCGCCGAGAGTTGTTTGGAGTGGGATGTTAGGGTTTCTGCATGGGAGCTTCCTCGGAGAGACCGTGAGACCTGACGCCATCGAGTGAGTGAATGAAGGTGCTCCCTACATATCCCCCAATTGATATCCATGCTTTGGTGCTGGCAGCTGATTGGAGGAGAATTTGTGACGGTTGCTCTGAGCACCAATCACCAGAGCCCCCGTTTTCTGATGTCGTTATGACGTCATCGTACTCGCATTACCAGACAGAATCACCGACACGGAATTATGCATTCAAACGTGTCTATAACCTCTTAGAGTGCACTCTTATTAATACCAAGAGCAAACATCCTACAACACGAAAAGTTAATAAACATATAGATAGAAAGAAGGAGAGGGAGAGAGAGAGAGAGAGAGAGAGAGAGAGAAGTATAGATCAAGAAAAACATGTATTCTTCTAAGAGCGGATGCCATTTTAGAGAAGCAGTTGTTATAAGAGTGACGTGCACTCGTAATGTAATACAGAATCATATGTATGTATATATATATATATATATATATATATATATATATATATATATATATATATATATATATATATATATATATATATATACATATGCAGAAAGATCACTAAAAACAACACGTGATCCTCAAATTTTGCTGGTAACCACTAAGGAAATCGGAAGAAAACAGTAATTCCCAAGCGCTGTCGTGTACATATATATACACAGTATATCCACACACACACACATATGTATATGTATGTACACCTTTTATATATTCACCATATGACTTCCCAGAACTAACTTTGAATTGTTTTTGGCTTGATTTTTTTTAGGGGGGGGGATAAGGACCAAGATGCCTGTGGGCATCCTTCTCCACCCTACTATGTTCTTTCAAATAAATTTGTAGTTCGAGGCAAAATCTATACGCTCCACAACTTTACTTTTTTCTGTGGGCCAGTCATTCGAAGCAGGGTTTTTGCCTTTTTTTTTCAAATTTCTGTGCATCGTGTGGTCTGGACATTTTCGAAATGAAGCTCACATTAACGTAAGTTCAGATCCTAACCTTTCAAATCCCACGGGCCGCCGAACACCAAGTGATGCACTGAAGACGCTCAGAGCGCCCTGAACATCCATCCATCCAGCCCGTAGGCACCGTTCACACGAGCGGATTCAACCGCGGCGGTTCAGTGAACAATGCAAGTCAGTGGAGGCATTCACACACAACCGCGTATTTTCACTTGATTATGCGATACCGCCGCGATTTCCGCGCGGTTCCAACCGCTAGTGTGAACAGGTTGTGGTCGGCCAAATCCAGCCAGCTCTCAGTGTCAGTGAGCTGTGCTACACTAAAGTCAAGGAGGTTTAAATCCTCTCAGGATCTTGCCAGAGGCCCTCCACCCCAGGTATGTTGTGGTCGTGTCCTTGTACTGCCACTGATGAACATTCAACAAATATGTACGTAATTATACCTAAGGTACTCTGACGGAGCTCCCAGTGTTGGCATGTCGTAAGTAGTGTAGATACATATATACATATACCAAGGGCTTTTCCCCCTTACAAGGGAGGTAGCTAAAAAAGCGAAGGCATAAAATCCACTCCCACCCATTCCATCCCCTACATACTCCACTCCCACCCATTCCATCCCCACACACTCCACTCCCATCTACCCTCTACCCTCCCTCTTATCTTGGCTCCTCCTGAATGACGGGTCATCCCTGCACCTCATCCACTGCCCTGGGTCAGAAGCAATTAGCAGTGTAGGTGATTAAAATAAATAAGACTGTAAACGAATAAGATGTCCTTATAGACTTCTTAAGGATACAAGTACTGTTCCGGGAGTGGTTATGGGTGGTGGTGGGGGGGAGGGAGGGGGGATATGTGTTGTCTATGATCTCCCCCACCTCTCCACCAACTCGGCTTCGTCACCGGTTGAGCCAAATTCCAACTCCCCCCTAGCTGCACACAACCTTATCAGGAGAATCGGCGCGGGTGCGGAAATCGAGTGACGGTAATTAGGTCGAGAGAGAGAGAGAGAGAGAGAGAGAGAGAGAGAGAGAGAGAGAGAGAGAGAGAGAGAGAGAGAGAGAGAGAGAGAGAGAGAGAGAGAGAGAGAGAGAGAGAGAGAGAGAGAGAGAGAGAGAGAGAGAATTCCCGTCAAGGGTCAACAGACGTCGGCTGACCTTGGGGCCCCTTGCTGCTGCTGCTGTCCTTTTCCAGGGAGCGACGATGAGTTCTGGAGACCTTAAGGTTCTCACAGCTCCTGCAGATCCTCTTCTTTTCTTTTTTTCCTCTCGGAATGTCTCTTGGTGACTCTTCTCCTCATGCCCTCACGTTATCTAAGGTGTTCTATCTCCTTCCCCTTCCCCTCTCCCTTCCCCTGTCCCCCTTTCCTTTTCCCTACCCCTTTCCCTGTCCTCACTTCCCCTCTCCCTTCCCCTTCCCCTGTCCTCCCTTCCCCTCTCCTTTCCCTTCCTTCCCCTGTCCTGCCTTTCCCTGTCCTCACTTCCTATCTCCCTTCCCCTTCTCCTCTCCTTTCCCCTTCCCCTGTCCTCCCTTTCCTTCTCTCTTCCCCTGTCCTCCCTTCCCCTTCCCCTCTCCTTTCCCCTTCGTCTGTCCTCCCTTCCCCTGTCCTCCCTTTCCTTCACCCTTCCCCTCTCCTTTCCCCTTCCTCTGTCTTCTCTTCCCCTGTCCTGCCTTTCCCTGTCCTCACTTACCCTCTCCCTTCCCCTTCCCCTCTCCTTTCCCCTTCCTCTGTCCTCCCTTTCCCTACCCTGCCTTTCCCTGTCCTCCCTTCCTCTGCCCTGCCTTTCCTTGTCCTCCCTTTCCCTACCCTGCCTTTCCCTGTCCTCCCTTTCCTTTTCCCTTCCCCTCTCCTTTCCCCTTCCCCCGTCCTGCATTTCCCTGTCCTCCCTTTCCTTCTCTCTTCCCCTGTCCTCCCTTTCCTTCTCCCTTCCCCTTCCCCTCTCCCTTCCCCTGTCCTCCCTTCCCCTCTCCCTGGTTTCCCCCACCTCCCCTTGCTTGTCACCTACCCCATCTTTCCGACCCACCCATCTTCCTACACATCCCTCCTTTCTTCACTTAATTCTCCCCATTCTCATTTTTCTGTCTTCTTCCTATCTTCTTTCCACCTATTCACTTTCTCTTCCATATTTCTTGATCAATTCTCCCAACCTTATCTTCTCTATTCACTCATATCCTTCTGGTGTCTTGTTCTCTCCCTTTGTTCTGTTCTTGTTCTTACGTTCTTTTGACTTCTCCAGTCCTCTCCCAAGACGCCCGTCACCAAACCTTTTCTTCCTGCTCGACTTATTCACTCTCACTCTCTCTCTCTCTCTCTCTGCCTCCACTGCACTTTTTCTTTTTACCTTTGCCTCAAAATTTCTCCTCTCTCCTCTCATCTCTCCCTCCCTCTCCCCCGCTCGTTCTTCTGCTCTCTCAATCTCTCTGGCCCTCCTCCTCCTTTGACGTCACAAAAGAACCCCGCCGTAGACTGATTCTGGACCTTTCGATCTCTCCTATGGTTCACGCCAGGCTTCCCTGAGGGGGGGGGCAATTTCCAATTTCACCCCCCCCCCCCTATCAATGGCACCCTGGCGTTCAACGGCGACGATACCGAAGTTCTTAGCACGTCTTTTTTCTTTGGGTGACGTATCCTCCGAGTACTTTCCATCGTTCTTTGGCGTCTTCTTCATCCCAGGCAGGCCCGTGGAGAGGGGGGTTGCTGGGGGTGTCCGAGCACCTGCCCCTTTGCCCTGTGCCCCAAAAGTGCCCTTCACAAAAATATATAAAAATGAATGAAAAATTATTTCTCACAGGCTTTTTCCATTTTCTTACCATTCAGAAATTATAATGTGGGAAATGGTGTTGCACCCTACCGGCGGATAGTTGCCAAATACGAATAATACAAAAGAGTGAAGTGCCCAATTTCCAGCCCAAAGCACCTGCCCCTTGCAATGTCTGTGCACGTTACTGATCCCAGGTAACAGGTAGGACCTGTTTCAGGGAAGCATGGACCGGCATATGGCATCATCAGCTTACCTTATTATGAGAGAAAGATAGATAGATAGAGAGACAGACAGACACACACACACGCTTCGAGTCGTTACTCCAACCCTCGTGGGCGGGAAGTTGGGTGTGTATGTGTGTGCGTGTAAGGTCATAGCATTACCCATAGATCGGTCATACGAGCTCTGAGCTCTCTTCCGGTAGGGAAATAGCTGTCGATCACGAGTCCAACACGTGATCCAAAGACCAAGGTGAATCACATACACACACACACACACACACACACACACACACACACACACATACACACACACACACACACACGTGGGGGTGGGGGACAGAGGTGAGGTCGGAGGGAGGTAGACCGGTAGGATGTGTCCTGATGGGTAATCATGACAAAGTAATGGGGACAAAGATTATCAGCTAAGGCAATGGAGGCGGAATGGCATTGTAAGAGAGGTGAATGGGCATACGAAGAGACCATCCCGAGAGGGAACGGCAGGAATACGAGCGAGTAATCTGGATGAGAGAATGGAATAAAACATAGACGAGAGGTCATGATTATTACGAGTAGAAAGGCACACAGGTAAGATTGTTCTTGTTCCTGTCGTCGTCGTCGTCGTTGTTGTTGTTATTGTTGTTGTTGTTGTCTTTGTTGTATCACTAGATTGTAACACTGGAAATCCTCTCGGCGCTCACCCTCTCCCCCCCCCCACCGGATACGTTCGAGGTCACGCCTGTATACTGACACTCCTGAATTACATCGCGACTTAGAACCATCCCAAGTAATGAAGAGAAAATCCGACCTGAACTCGGGGTTTATTGGGCATATTATCAGAATTTCGAGTGGACAGGTTCCAATAATCGAGAAGTTCCGAATATGATACTGGCACATGAAGAGAGTAAATCAGTCACTCAATCGATCAGCCATTCAGAGTCCACTGCTAGACAAAGGCCTCTCCCCAATCTCCCCCAAAGAGCCCCAAAACGGGCGCCAACATCTGCCACGTTACTCCTGTAAACTTCTCTTCAACCTCGGCCCCCCCCCCATCCTCTCTCCTTTCACTCTCCTGTGCTTCCTATCTCAAGGCGCACAGTCAGTAATGATTTTGCTTCATCTCCTGTTTGGGTGCCTTCCCTGTCCAATTCCTTTTCCTCTCCTTCATCGCCTTCATTCCACTTCAGTCTTCTCTTTCGCCCAGTTCCGTCTCTTCTTGTCTCTCAGTGTTGCTCCTAGCACTAACCTTTTCATTCGTACGTTCCTTAGCTTGGTTTCCATCGCCCTCGTCCAATTCCAAGTTTCACATCCGCGGATTATACCCGGGATTATGATGAGAAACTGTAGACTGTACATTGGTGACATGATGATGATATGGTTTAACGTCACAAACTCTTCCCATCGGAAGGCTAGGACGGTGCCCCTTACAGAGGACTTTGTAGCGTGGAATTTAATGAACCATACTCTTGGTTCAACTTCGCTGGTGGCAGGATTCGAACCGCCATCCCCTCGACCTTCGCCGCAAGGTAAAAGCACATGGGTAGAGACAATGGAGGGAAGTATGAGATGGCATGTACAAGGAATGAGGTTGACAGTAAGTCGGAAGTAAGTTTTAAAGGAGAGAAGTTAGTTTTAAGTATTCAGGGTCGCATGTGGCGGGGAATGGAGGAGTGGAAGTGCTGTAGAGTGAGAGAAGGAAGTACATGTCTTGAGCAATTTAAAAGTGTCCTGAGAAATGGGCATATGGGAATGGACGCAAAGAGAAGATTATATGAAAGGCCCACAAGAATGTATGGGGCAGAAGCTTGAAATTCAAAAGATGCGGAAAGGAGGCAATTAAATGTGGTTGACATTTATTATCATTTATCTGTCAATGTATTATCATTTACTATTTACCCGTTTGTTTATTATTTAACTACACCTATGCATTTATTTCTTTTTTATTTATTATCATTTATATTATTATAATCTTTATTTGATCTATTTTTCTATTTATCATTATTATATATTTTCTTTCGCATCCCACCTAGTTATGGACCAAAAGGTCTCCTGTCGGCATGCCCCGCCTTTGCAATCCTTTGAAGTGTTTGAGAAGTATGTTGGGTGTTACAAGGATGGATAGAGGGGAGAAATGAGGAAGTGAGGAGGAGAGCGGAAGTGGAAAGGGATGCTGGGAGATAGGGCTGATGAAATAATACTGGCATAGTTTGGGATCATAGAAGGAATGGATGAGAGAAGATAAACGAAAACAAGTGTGGAAGGCAGAGGTGGATGGAGTAAGACTGAGGGGAGGACCGAGAATGAGATGATGTGTAGAGGGCCTTGGGTAAAAGGGGAATGTCTGTTGAGCATGGAAAGGAGACGGCAAGAAATAGGTGTGAGCGGAGAATAGTTGTTTATGGACGATGATTTAACGCGACCCAAAGCAATTCCTCATCGTTTTCTCTATTTTCGCATGAGGGGACGAAGAGAGAGAGCCTCTGTGTAGATGAAGCGGCTGGCTGTGCTGTGGATGTGCTGTGTCCTACTGCATTGCTTCTGACCCAGGCAGTGGGCGGGATACAGGGATGACCCTTTATCCAAGAGGAGCTAATGGGTGACGGGTGGGAGTGGATACATGCCTTCGCTAGCTACCTCCCTTGTAAGAGGGAAGAGACCTTTTGGTATATAGATATACAGACAATGAACTTCACCTTTCATACAGAGGCAGTGAACCTCTGATGGTGTTCTCACATTTACCAAAGGTTTTGTAACCAATCGTGATACATTTTTTGATATTCAATTACCATGATCAGTTTTAGCAATTGGGCTGAATAACTACAATCTTCAATTTCTTCAAGATTCCCATCAGTTACTTTGAACTATAGAGATGAACATTCCTTTGTTTCTATTCTATTCATTTTCAAACCTACGTCGAGACTTTCCTTGCTGAAATCATTTGCCATAATTTCCATTTTTTTTTTTTTTTGCTATCTCTGAAGCGAGAGTAATGGCATCCGCAGACCTCAGGTGATAAAGATATTTCTCATTAGTGTTCAAACAGTTCTATTTACAACACAAATCGTTTAGTAACTACCTGCCTTTCCGTGGTTCTCTTTACAACTTGTTTTTTGGTTATTCTCTTTCTGGAGTATGGGTAGTACCTCTATATAACCTCATCCCTCCCTGTGGACATGAACTACACACGTTACAAAACACTATGATGAACTTGTGATGATTTGCATATTCAACATTTCTATATACTTGTAAAGAATTTGATAGGGAGGATAGACGGTCCTTGTATTTCTCAGGGTCAAAGGATCCTATAGGAAATTCTGATGACATGCTTATACACATGTACAGCATTTGCTGAAGGACACAAGGTGGGTATCCTGTCTGCGAAGGAATAAAACACAAAGGGACGCACAGCCGGTGAACTGTGCTCCATTTTGGTGGTGAGATGGTCTGCATGTCCCAAGATTATCTTGTCGAGTCAGATCATTATGCTCAATCAGGTCATTACACCGAGAGTTTACAACCTCCATAGTTCTCAATTAACACCGGCTCTATCGCAAGTGGAGCGATATCGGAATGTCTAAGTGCGTCATCCGGGGACAAACGACGCTATATGTCGCGCCGGGGCGCCCGGACCCAAACAAGGGCAGATGACGTCATTTCGGTTTTATTGTGGCTCTCCGGCCGTCACGCTTTGATAGGAGAGAGTCCTTGAACGAGTCGTTCGGGGCCGCGTAACGAAAAACCCGTCCGTCGCAGGGTCCGGCACAGGGCGCTTATAACGTCATTCGTCGTGCATCCGGGGCCGCACTAAACCAAATTACCAAACGAGTAAGAAGAGCATCCAGAAACTTTAGATGACAGTCTGCCAAGTCGAACTGGCCAATGGAATACGTTTGATGGTTTCATTCTGGGTTTTGATTGGTCCTCGCTTGCCAAGTAACGCATGCTGAGGGCCATCCAGGACAAATTTAAGAAAGGGGGCAAACCTTCTCCAGAGACAGCTGACACAGGCAGAAAGAGGAAGAGTCCAAGAGACGAAAGGAGGAAGAAAGGAGGGGGAGGAAAGGAGGAGGAGGAGGAGGAGGAGGAGGAGGAGGAGGAGAAAGAGAAGGAGGCGAAAAACAGAAATGAATATCACACAGTAATTACTCTGACAAAGTTTCTATCTACGTAATGTTATCTGTAACAACTCAAAGTTCTCGTCAAAGTCAGAGAGAGAGAGAGAGAGAGAGAGAGAGAGAGAGAGAGAGAGAGAGAGAGAGAGAGAGAGTGAGAGAGAGAAGAGATGATGTGTAGCAAAGGCTGGTAACAGGAGGGGGAAGAAAAAGAGAGAGAGAGAGAGAGAGAGAAAGAGAGAGAGAAAGCATCACCAGCGAGACTTGTCGAGTGTCCGACAAACAGCCGAGAAAAAGAAGAACAATCACTTCTTTCTTCTGAGAGGAGAAATATGGTATTGGGAACAAGGGGATGCTCAAAGACAGGATAAGAAATTGACGTGAGGGAGGGAGAGGGAGAGAGAGGGAGAGAGAGAGAGAGAGAGAGAGAGAGAGAGAGAGAGAGAGAGAGAGAGAGAGAGAGAGAGAGAGAGAGAGAGGGGGAAAGAGAGATAGAGACATATTTATATATTTATATATATATATATATATATATATATAGAGAGAGAGAGAGAGAGAGAGAGGGAGAGAGAGAGAAAGGGAGAGGGAAACCCAAGGCGCCTCCGGCCAAATGACTAATTCGGCGATGAGGGCACAGGCGACCGCCAGACAGACAGACAGATAGACGGATAGAGAGAGACGGGAGGAAGGGGGACACGAGCTTCTCCTCAAGTGAAGGGAAAGGCGGGTTACAGTGCCAATTCACGAATGACAACAGAAGACCTTTTGGTCTATGAAGAGGGAGGAGGATGAAGATGAAGAAGAAGAGGAAGACGAAGAGAGAAAGAAAGAAGAGGGATAAGAAGAAGAGGAAGAAGAAAAAGAAGAGGAAGAAGAGGAAGAGGAAAAAGAAGAAAAAGAGGAAAAAGAGAGGAGGAAGGAGAAGATGAAGAAGAAGATCAAGGAAAGGAAGAAGATGAAGAAGAAAAGGAAAAGAAGAAAAGGAAGAAAAAGAGAAGAAGATGAAAAAGACGATTAAGGAGAGGAAGAACAAGAGGAAGAATAAGAAGTGGAGGAAGAGGAAGAACAAGAAAGAAGAAATAAGGAGTCACCAAAAAAGTGGACAAAGAGAACAAGGAAGCAGGATATCCAATTGACGGGCATTACAATTACTGCTTTGGTGAACCTACTGTAGTGGAAGGAAACGGGGGTGCATAGAAATAGGTATACTGTTTGTATATGGTTGCGCGCGCTCACACAACCGCACACACACACACACACACACACACACACACACACACGCACACACGCACACACACACACGCGCACACACACATATATACTTCTATATATTGCTGATAACCACAAAGGAAATCAGAAAAGAAACAAGGATTCCCAAGCACTTTCGTGATATTTCACATCTACAGGGGAATACGTAGATATTCATATATATGCAAGGTAACCACTTTATAAAATGAATAAACGAAGCGGAGCGCTTTCGTATATTACACTTCAGTGTAATTTACACTGAAGATGTAATATACGAAAACGCTCTGCTCCGTTTGTTTATTTTCTTAAGTGGTTACCTTGCATTCATAAAACACACGTTCCTAGTGTTCTTATTGCATATTCATATATATGTGTGTATATAAGCTACAAAAGAGTAAATAATAGGTAAAGGGACGATTGAGGTAAGATCAAGGTGAGGAAAAGGGGAAGGAGTGGGGGGGAAGGAGCTCCCTCGCCAGGGACGCCGTCGATTAAACAGAATCCCGTGGTGGTCGACGGGAACCAGCGCTCACGAAGCCCCGCGGAGAAGAGGACATGCTCATGGCGGGAAGAGGCAGCGCTTGCTCTTCCTTGCTTGCAAGCATGCATGCATGCACAGAGAGATCATTGGCTGGGTTCCCTTGGTTGCATAAAATTAGTAACTGGATGACTCACATGTAGCGACACGGCAAATCACAACTAGAGTTACACACTGATATTACAAAAACATTAAGTTCATCAAAGTTCATGGAGTGCGTATAGCATTGTAGGATATGGCAATGTCATGGCCTGGAGAACTTGTAAACGTTATTAAGAAACGTTTTGGAATCAACGTGAATATAAAAAAATAATAAATGACGAGGCGTTTTGATTGGATATTTTTGCTTTCATTCGAAAGAAAGGGGAGAGCCTCTTGCATGAGCACTAGATAGCTTTTGTTTTGTATCATTTATCTGAAAGTTTCACAAGTCCATATTGGTCGAATACAATTTAATCAATTACATGTCTCACACGTTAGCTTCCTGAATAACTTATTTTCTATTATCCTCTGTTTTTGCTACTGAAGTTCTCAGCCAGTTTGAGAAGACCTATTCACCCTTAAAACAATATCCTAAACTTAATGGAAAGAGGAGGTACAACTGTTATGTTACAAAAAAAATAAAACAGCATTATCAGATAAATTTGAAAACCAATGCATGAAAAAAATTAAATACAGAATTGTTGGATACAGCAAGGGTACTTTTGAACACTCCCGTGAAAAGAGAGAACTTAAAAATGGAAAGAAAATTATCAAATAATCTTCCGCCACTTTCTAGTGACGTCACAGATGAATGTAAACAAAACGCGTCCGTCAGAAAGACAACAACACACCGAATTTGCTGCGCCATTTTTGTGTTTCCTGAGGTTATTAAGAAATGACAATTATTTTTTTTTGGGGGGGAGGGGGGAGAAAGACAAAAAAATAATCTACAAAATACTGCCCAGTCTAGGAAAAAAAAAGACAGAT
>NC_134809.1:14498417-14503417 GCF_046742065.1 Oratosquilla oratoria
CTTTTGTAGCCTCAGTGGCCGAGAGGGTTAAAGCGCCGTACAGTTTTCTTGCTGGCGCCTCAGTGGTAGGTTCGAGTACTGCACGCGACGGTCATAAAAATTATCCGATTGATGCCGCTGTCCACTAGCGAATTTCACACACACACACACACACACACACACACACACACACACACACACACACGCACACAATGTATATATATATTTTTTCGAAACTATTACTCACTTTACAATGTGGCTAGGCATAAATGACAGTTGTCGAAACTCAGGTACTGACGACAGGAAATGCCTCTCCTTCCGTCACGCGTTGACTCCAGCGGATGATGACAGTTGGATTTTTGATGTCGAAAGATCGAACTATCAGTTCTATTATCTTGTTGTTGTTGTTGTTTTTGTATATTTTGTGTTTATTTATTTATTTATTATTTTTTTGTGTGGAGATTTAATTGTCATTATACGCATGGTTTTCGCCTTCTCCCTGCTGTACTGAGGCTTTTGAGAGACCACACCCGATTCTGACATCCTACAGCAAGAGAACTTGCCTTGCTACCGAGAATACGGATGTTTAGGACAGCGCTAATCATGCTTTAATGATAACGACTAACTAACTGCCTTCCAGGTCGGGGCTAACGACTCTTAAAAACAAAACAGTAAAATAGTTTCGGAAAATTCGCGAACAGAGTAGTTCTGCGTAACTTTTGTTGTGACATACGAACTATCTGATTGTTCACTGCAGCTTAGTACGTTAATATAGTTCTACACGAAAGTAATAGCGTATAATGGAACATGCATCAATGAAATGTTTTGCCTAGATTCGTAGATTGCTATAAGAATTCAAGAACAATGAGATATCGAGATAAGCAGGGCACTGGATTCTAGATCAGGTGACTCTAATAACTTCATTTAAAAAGAAGTAGAACACTTGATACTACATGATGTGACACCTTTTAGGATCGACGAGAACAAATGATGAAATCAGATCGTTGTCGATCAAAGGAGTTCGAATTAGAAGCGTCAGAGTGAAATGCTTTTGGCCAATGGTTCCCAACCTTTTCTGGCTTGAGGCACCCTTGCCAAACCTTTCAGAAGTCCCCGGCACCCTTATTAGAAAATCTAAATTCTAGTTTGTCAGTATTTTGTTGAATCAACATCGGTGTAACAAAATGTTGTCCCTGGATAATATGAAAATACTCATCTTTACACTGATGCTGCTTTAATTAACAAAAATGGATGACAAAGAGAGTCGGTAATATGAAAATTATTTTTGCCCTCAATTTTGGCGGCGCCCTCAGTTGATCTCACGGCACTCTTTGGTGCCGCGGCACACCGGTTGGGGGCCACTGCTTTAGGGAAAAAAAAAAAAAAAAAAAAAAAAAAAAAAAAAAAAAAAACGAAATAGAAGTACGAAGGCAAAGCATGGAATTAGGAAAACAAAACTTTGGACACGAGACGCAGGGGAAAATACTGGAATTAGAATACAAGCTGTAAATACAATGAATAGGTAGATAAATGATTAAACTAATAGAGCTAATCAAGGCGATTTCTATGCTAGTAATCTTGGACGTGCGGAGAATCTGAACATGTTATGAGTAAATTTGTTGCTTTCATATTTGAAAAAAAAAAAAGTAGTGATGAAAATAATTTGACAAATCAGTCACCTTAGCTCATTAATAAACCTAAAGTAAATATCTCGCTACATCGCTTCTGACCCAGAGCAGTGGGCGAGATGCAGGGATGGTGAATGGGAGTGGAGTATGTGGAGATGAAATGGATGGGAATGGATTTATGCCTTTGACTTTGGCTACCTCCCTTGTAAGGGGGAAAAACGGTTGGTATATTATATATGTACCACTGTATAATCACATTCACCAAACACATCGTGGATGAGTTTCTGGTGTCCACAGGGTGGGGATCTGAACTGATACCAGAAGCTGAATGTCAACAATTCCCACTACAACAGGGACTGTAAATCTTTCTTATCCAGGGGCTTATAACTGCGAAATATATTTCATCGAGTTAGTAATATTTATATTTAATAAAAATTATATTTAAGAAGGAAGTAGGCAGGAATTGGTTTACCAATTCAGTGGTTAACGAATGGAAGAGTTGGTAACCATGTAATGAGCATTGAAACTATCGGTTGTTTTAAGAAAAGGTTAGACAACTTTATGGATAAGAATGATAGGTGGTAATGGAAATGGGACTGCCTAATGTAGGCCTTATGGTCTCCTGCAGTCTCCTCCATTCTTATGTTCTACTCGTATAGAATTTTTAGAGGGCTAAATACTGTTGTTTAAGAGAAGACGCATTTCGAACAGACATAAGAATGTAGATAAAATAGTACTGTTCAAGCCTTAAAAGAAAACCATGTGGATTTAGGAGAGGAAACTTTCGTGAACAAAGAACTCTAAGTAGAGACTAATTTGTCAGATGGATATGAATTCAAGACCATAAGCGAGAGTGTAAAGCGGCTACTACACTAGCAGCATTAATGACAAAATAAGAACTCTGTACTATTATACTCCCTCCCACAACATGGCCCCTCGGCACTGTCAGGAATATTGTGCAATACGAGTTATTGTGCAATATTTAGGGGAACGTAATGGACGCTTAAAATAAATATATAAAGAACCTTTCTACATTGCGGTCTTAACACTCATGTACTTTGTTTAATAACAACAACAACAACAACAATAATAATAATAATAATAATAATAATAATAATAATGTTAATAATAATAATAATAATGATAATAATAATAATAATAATAAAAATAATAATAATTATAATAATAATAATAAATAAATAAATCAATAATGAATAAATAATGTAGTACAACTCTATCTTAAACCTGGTACAAAGTCCTACGCAAGGTCATCCTAAAATGCGTCCAGTAGCGTCCAACAGGTACAATAACATGAAATAACTATCTATACGGCTAGAATTGATTTCGAAATGAATATACACCGCGGATAAACGTGCTTGGCAAGTTTCCTGGACGCGTGCAACTTTCAGGGAATGCGTCAGCAGCTCTCGCATCTTCAACAATCAATGCATACTTTAAAACTAAATTTTTACTTTTTTCAACTAATACTAATGATCTTCAATACGCTCTTCCTTTTGTAGACTGAAATTGATAAATGTTTCTGCCATATAATCACAATAAAACACTTGTAATTTGAGATTTGATGAAAAGTCTTTTAGTCTAATAATAATGATTTTCAATGCGGTCTTTCTTTGTAGATTGAAATTTCAAAAGGAATCTACCACATCATCATAATAAAACACTTGTAATTTGAGATTTGATGAAAAGCCTTTTAGTCATGACTGCGGGAGAACCGTTGTTGCACAACATATGATTATCCTAAACGAGGTCACCACATAGGGAGATGCAGAGCTCGACATGCACAACTTTCAAACATTTCGTCTCCTAAAGCCGGGTCCACACTTGTTGCATTTCCACGTATCGTATCATCTTTGCGTACCACCTGGTGATACGATACGGTGCAACATGGCATTGTGCCCACTTGTTGCGTATTCATATACAGCAGGCGGATACGCAACAAGTGGGTACAATACCCTGTTGCACCGTACCGTATCACTAGGTGGTATGCAAAGATGATACGATACGTGGAAATGCAACAAGTGTGGACCCGGCTTAAGACGCCTGCATCAACCCGCCAAGATAAACAGAGTAACGCACGCTACAAAGAAACAAAGATGAAAGAAGCACACAAAGCAGAGAAACAAAAATCACTACGCAGACAGGGTACAAATGAACACGTTGTAATGGTTCCAGAGAAATTTAATGCCTAAGTTACTGGTTTCATCTGAGTACATCATGATACAGAGAAAATAAAGATCGAGAAAGGAGTATGGCAAAGCGATACAATTTCATCCAAGCTGTTTACAGATTACCTCATCTCTCGATCAAGACCTATTCGATATTGCTAACCCTACAGAGATTTTCATTTTTATCAACATAGCTCTTGTAGACATTAAGATACTCAAACTCATTCACCAATGTCAAGGGTGCCAACTCTGGGATACGACACTCCTTCACTCTGGGTGTATTCAGAAAAAGTTAACCAACTAATATGATCTCCTTCATAACCTCATACCTCCTGACCCCCCTTTCTTCAGCCCCCGAACTCCACTGACAACCTCTTCGGTTGTTTCCTCTTCCTCTCTCCCTCTCCGCGATGTTTCTTGCCAAGGTGGTTAACTATCTGTCCGTCCCAACCATCCCTTTCCTCTCCCTTTTTCCCCAACTCGAGTTTATTTCCTCTCACTTGAACTAAATTCTTTAAATGATGATAACATTTCATCTATCACTTCCTTCAGTTTTATCTACAGTATTCACTTATTCATTTATTCATTTATTTTGTGATTCTGACGTTTTGACTGCTGATCACTATTTCAACCACTCCATGAAGGGAGCAAAAGCCAAGTCCGACTTTCGTCTATTCCAGCATGGGTAAGGTGAAACGATTTATCTGACACATTACCGACAATTGTTATGAATTCGTATGGAATATCCGCCTTTCGTTGGCGCCACAGCTCACTTGTTCAGTAACCAGATGACACTAGCCAGATTTGGAGTAATAGATGAACTTTAAGTCCACAATTTTTTTCTTGGGGGGGGACTTATAACTCTTTATTTCACCCACCATACCCTTAAATTAGATCAAGAATAGAATTGGAACCAACACCGAGCCCTGTGGAACTTCCCTCCTATCTTTAAACCATCTTCGTTAATCCGTTCATTCCTTCATTCACTTCAACAGATTTCCTTTCAGTCCATCTATATTCTCTAATTTCTATATAAATCCTTTGTGATATACCTAAGTAGAAGCTTTCTCCAGATACAAGTATAGCCTACACAATTTATAGAACAAATTTCGTTTATATTTACATTTGCCAATTTCACTTCTTTTCAGTTTCTTCTTTCGAATTCTTATGTATTCATTTCTATCTTTCTCATTTCTCATTTCTTGTT
>NC_134809.1:14508417-14510917 GCF_046742065.1 Oratosquilla oratoria
ATTTCTTCTCCTCGAAGTACTTTCTAGGCCTGCGAAGACTTCCTCTCTTCAAACAAAATATTTTGTCTTAATGTAGATTTATATGGCCGAAATCTATAGATATATGGACGCTTTGTCCAACCGGGGATCTACATTTCAAAGCCTGAGGAGGTTTCCTTTCCCATACTCGTGGTCACGGGTTTCCTATTGGTTTGGGGAAGGCCATTTCCTTCTACCCTGATTGGTTCATCTAGATGCTACTGCCAAGGAAATCCTTTGACCTATCTCTTAGGACCCGTGTGTAATAGTCTTTCATATGTGTGTGCGTGTGTGGATGTGTGTGTGTGTGCGTGTGTGGATGTGTGTGTGTGTGTGTGTGTGTGTGTGTGTGTGTGTGTGTGTGTGTGTGTGTGTGTGTGTGTGTGTGTGTATGTGTGTGAAGGGGGGCGTACATGTGTAGGGTATATGTTTTATACATGAAATCATCTTACATGTCCCCATGTACTCGGAATAGTTTCCACGTTTGGATCCGTACCAAGTTAAACATTTATCTTCCACTCTCATTTATGATAATGTTCATTTCACTCTAAAAGCATAAATCAAAACATAATTTATGAATAAGATGATGCGTACCACAATGATCAATATCCAAAATAAAAATATTTCTGATAGTATGTCTAACCCTTTAAGAAGGGTATCCTTTTTCCTCTAGCCTTAGTATAGTTGTCTGATAGTATGTTTACGAATGGGAAAATCAAGGAGGGTGGATTCCGTCAGTTGAATAATAAGAACATCCAACGACAGCAAGATTGATTATTTTCTTAAGACAACGATGACATTCTCAGACAAGCTGATGGTGACTAATATGCGTGTATGTTTGTGGGTATTTGTGTGTATGTGTGTGTACGGTAAAAGCCTATGTGTGATTAGAAACTTATATTAAGACCAAATAGCAAATATAAGAATAGAAAATGAAAAGTAAAATGTCGTGGTTATTAAAAGAAGGGTGAGGCAAGGCTGTGTGCTTTTGCCGGACATATTTACTTTATATTGTTAGTGTGTGATAGAAGAAATGAAAGAATTAGAATGAATAAAGATAAGGGGAAGGAATGCAAATAGCTTAGGGTATACCGATGATATGGTATTGATGGCTGAATCAAAAGGAAGAATACAAACAATGGTAGAAACGCTTCAGGAGAGAAGAGAAAAGGACTAAAGATAAACATAAATAAGACCAAAGTAATGACAGCGACGAAGAAAAGGGAAACATTTAATACAGAAATCATATTAGATTTGGAAAAAGCTTAAGCAAGTTCAATATTTCATACATTTATGTAGCATAATCGCAGAGGATGGAAGATCAGTCAAAGGAAATTAAAACATGAATAGGCATAGCAAAAACAACATTTGAAAAACAAAAGTAACAAACGTAAATTTTAATTGGAATCTGAGATTAAGATTTTTGAAAAGTTTTGTGTGGTCGACGCTTGCTTATGGGTGTCAAGCATGGAATATGAACTACAAAATGAAAAAAAGACTTGAGACAATGGTAAGATGGCCTCAAAGAATGATAAGGATATCTCGGACTGAAATGGTATCAAATGAAGAAGCTTTAAGAAGGGCCTGGACAAAAAAGATCACTGATAGGAGCCGTCAGAAGTAGACAACTTTACTTTCTAGGCCACATGATCCGAGCAGAAGTACTGGGGAAAAAAATCAGCCAACTAGGAATGATTTAAGGGAAAAGGTGCGGATGGTGAACAGTGACAGACATACACGAGTATGCAGGACGATGGAGGGGGGGGGGTTATGAAAATTCAAGACCTGACGAGATTGGTTAAGATTAGAAATGATGGAATTCCATGGTCTTTGACGTCAAAGACATGGCATCTCTGGAAGGTAAGGTTTCTTTAATCTTTCGCAAATTATCTTTGGAAATTCCAGGAACATGACTAATTGAGTTACATCCTGTATGACAAGTTGTTCTAACTGTCATTATCATGAAATATTTGTAAACAAATTGTAACTAACATTTTTTCCTGACGTATTCCAACAAGAATTTAATCAATAGTTTTGGCTTAGCATCCTGAATGCGTTGTGTCAAGGAACGACATCAGAAACCACGAGTTTAGCCAAAAGGCAAGATTCTCATTGTTCTATCTTCATTACATAAACTAGTACTGCTATCAAATTTAGAATACACTAGTTTATCTATTATTTTTGTGGCATATTTTGAAGTATATTTCTTCAGTAACATGATATTGGGAACGGACTGTACACACATATATACAACAAAGGCTTTTTCCCCCTAAACGGGGGGTAGCCAAAAAGAAAAAGGTATAGAAACCACTCCCACCCGGACTGTAAGAAATATAATTTTGACTGTTCCAACGGAAATGAAAATTTAAGCGTGAAATTCTAACAATTTAAGGGGATTCATTCGACCATATATATTTCATTTATTTATTTATTAACTGATTTATTCATTTAAGTATATATTGATTCGTTAATTTAGTCATTT
>NC_134809.1:14515917-14520917 GCF_046742065.1 Oratosquilla oratoria
TCCTGAGCTTGTGCTTCGTCTCCACCGCGCGTCTCCAAGCAGGCCATATTAGGTTGGTTTATATTAGGTTTTGTTAGGTAAGGTTAGGTTGATTTGGGTCGGATTCGGTTGGGTTGGGTTGGGTTAGGTTAGCTTAGGTGAAGTTTGGTGAAGTTAGGTTAGGTTAGATTATATTAGGTTTCGTTGTGTTAAATTAGGTGAGGTTAGGTGAAGTTAGGTTAGGTGAGGTTAAGTTTGACTAAATTTTATTAGATTATGTTATGTTAAGTGAGGTTAAGTTAGGTGAAGTTAGGTTTGGTGAGGTTAGGCAAGGTGAGGTTAGGTTAGTTAAGGTTAAATTAGCTCAGGTTAGGATAGGTTAAGCGAAATAAGCTCCGGTTTAGGTTAGGTTAGGTTAGGTTAGATTAGGTAAGGTCAGGTCAGGATGGGTCAGATTAGGTTAGGTGAGATGAGGTTAGGCTAGGTTAGGTTAGGTAAGGTAAGGTCAGGTCAGGTCAGGATCTCAGGTTAGGTTAGGTGAGATGAAATTAGGCTAGGTTAGATGAGGTTAAGTTAGGCTAGGCTAGGTTAGGTGAGGTTATGTTAGGTGAGGTAAGTTCCCCCCACAGGGGACCCATTGTTCTTCTGGCATTCAGTCAGCGCATGCGTACAACGCCACTTTCCACTTCTGCCTGACGTCTCGTTTTTGCCTTCTATACCGGGACCAGCTCTTCCTTGACTTATCTGTGTGTCTTTGCCTCCCATTCTTTCTCCAACTTGAGCCTTTCCTTCCGAGCTGCCAGCAACCTTCCTCCTCCCTTCCCTCTCCTTCGCTCGCCCCTCTGCGTCGCCTGACAGGTGCCGGACGGGATGTTTTGAAATAATGATTTTCTTGTCGGTTCGAGGTTTCTTGGTGTCGTTCAGCTTCAGAGCTGACTGACCACGATCTCGAGGAATCAGCCTCGATACCCTCTTTTCCTTCCCTGAAGCCCTTCGTTTCATAGGGCGTCACGTGCAGCTGAATAAAAGGTTCGATGTCAACAGAAGGTGTTCGTCGAGATGAATTGAACTCGACGAGTGTCGCTAGACTCGAATATACGTACAATGCTGGCTCACAGCCAGACGACCTCATGAAGTTCGGGGCAAACATCTACTAGATTAACCCGTGACGTAATGTCGTCGCACTGAAGAATTTAACTCCAGTTAACCCTACGCGATTCTATTTATCAAAAGATACCAGTCATTTATCAAGGTTCTAATCAAAGTCTATTCCAACTCAGTGTCCCTTCCCCCCCCCCCCCCGCTCTTCTTTATTTCTTTCTTTCTCTACGTTGGACCCCATGTCGTCCAGTACCTTAGAATCACCGACGGAATTAGATCCTAACCCTAAGAAGAACGGGGTACATTTGTCTATGGTCGGTTCCTGTAGGTGGGGGAGGCTTCAAGTCCACTGCACCTTTACGGACACAAAGTCACAAAGGCCGTTGCAGTATATGAACAACATGTGGGTGACCTTAAGCTACCAACAGCTGGGAAAGGCTAGAAAACCCTGTGATACTAAAAACCCACAAGCCGAAGAATCTCTTGTCCACTTGTGTCCTCAGGACTAAGACTGTCGGCCAGTTTCTCAATTATATGAGACGCGAAGAAGGCCCTCAGGAGATGGTAACAAAGCGTCGAAGAACTTGTTCTTCCCTTACAGCTCCTCCTCCTCCTCCTCCTCCTCCTCCTCCTTTTCCGGTTTCCCCTCAGCCCGATCACCGTCTACTGTACCTCGGTCGCACCTCTCGTTACGCCGAGCTCGGTGTAATCGAATCTCGTCCCCCCCCCACCCGCCCACCGCCCCCCGGTACACCCCCCCCCTCCCGCCCCAGCAACGTTCGTTTCTCTGCGAGCTCTTCTATCAACCCCTGCGTCTCTTTTCTCTCTTTTCTCTCTCTTCTCCTCCATGTTCATCCTCACACTCCCTCCCCACCTGCTCTTCTTCTTCTTCTTCTTCTTCTCTCTCCACTTCCTCCTTCTATGTTCGTCTTCCTTCCACATCCCAACGTTCCAAGAGAGGGAAGGGTCTGTCTTCTGGAAAAAATAGGCTAATGACTGGTCGAACAGAAGTAGAGGATGTGCTCAGTCTTCCCGCTGTATGGGAAACAGTGTCTCTTATGTACTGCTGATAGTTCTCTCTACTGGGAACATCCGAAGTGAGGCAGTTTCCTCTACTCAAAAAAGTTCTCTCTACTGGGAACATCCGAAGTGAGGCAGTTTCCTCTACTCAAAAAAAAAAAAAAAAAATAAAAATAAAAAATAAAATAAAAAAATAAATAAATAAAATCCGAAATCTAGATGTAATACCTTCGATTTTTTTTTTTTTTTTTTTTTTGTGAAAATTGGACGTTCAGCTCCCTGATACAGGGAATCATTTCCACCTCCGTTCTTCTTCTACCTGAGACCCTCTCACCCTTCCTTTCTACTCACAGATGGCGCTATTACTCCAGCATCTCTCCAATGCCTTCAACACGACGACGCTTCTCATACATTTTGTTCTGAGGAAAAGCAATTTGACTCACTTCAGGGGACGGACCCCTGACTGAAAGTTGAATTCAGTGATCGAGACCCCATTGAGGTCGGGGCTGAAGTCTTCAAATATATAGTAAATGGTCTGTTTCTTGGCTAGAACAGACCCCACAGCTGAAAGGGTTGAAGTGACCACCCCACTTCCCACTTTCTTATGGAGACGGTACGTCTTCTATCTGACAAAGTAAACATACCAGTAGAGCAGTGGTCCCCAGCCTTTTGTAGGCTGTGATCTAATAGAGGTGTTCGAGTGGATCAAAGGCTTTAACAAGGGTGATGCAAACAAGGTCATCATATTAAAGCAACAGGGCAGGACTCGAAGTAATGGTTATAAACTGGACAAATTTAGATTTAAAAAGGAAATAGGCAAGAATTGGTTTACTAATAGGGTGGTCGACGATGGAATAATTTTAGTAACCATGCAGTAAGCGCTGAAACTATCAGTTGTTTTAAGAAACGATTAGACAACTTTGTGGATGGGGATGACAGGTGGTGGTGGATACGGAGCTGCCTAGTGTAGGCCTTATGGTCTCTTGCAGTCTCCTTCATTCTTATGTTCTTATATATTATAAACACAGAGGAGGGCGCCTTCCACCAAAGAGAAGTATATATATATATATGTATATATATATATATATATATATATATATATATATATATATATATATTATATATATATATATGACACACAGGAAATGTGCTACATTTCTGTTTAGCATATATATATATATATATATATATATATATATATATATATATATATATATATATATATATATAAATGTTAAAATGAAGGAGGTTTCACAGTTTTCTGGTTGACGCTTGCGGGCGCATAATAGTGTCCCGAGGGTACCATGGCGCTCGCGAGCTACAGGTTGGGGACCATTGCCGTAGAGGATGTGCAGCGAGGCGAGGCACGAACGTCAACACAAGTACACCCTAACAGTCCCGCATTCTTCTCCACAAACTTGAATCATACTTTCGTTTCACGCTGACTCTATCATACCAGGGACAGGTACCTGTAAGTGATGACCCTACGGGCCAGACGTCATACATAATCATCTCCCTGCTACTCGTCTTCACAAGCACTCAACACCCTCACTTTCATATGAAGGTGGAACCCTGAGAGGCTGACACTCGGTCTCTGCATCGACTGTATTTCTTCCACCTCCTACAACTATAAGATAGTGAAACAGAAATAGTTCCACGGTAATACAACACGAATACTAGATTTATCCGAGTGTCCGAGGATCGTTGCCAACCTTTGAGGGGCTGCGGGTATCCAGTACGTGAAACTCGAGCCCCAAAAGTGACCTCACTCGAACTTTCTCCGTTTTCCGTCTTAACGTGAACGGTGGGGGGAATAAGGTCAAGGATCTGTCATTACACTTCGTAGATACATTATCTCAGGTGACAAAACGACACAGAAGGACACTTTAGCATCTCGTAGTTATCAAGCCAGGACAAATGACCTATTGGTGCTGGAAGCCATAACTGGAACTCTGGTATTATCCTTTGCTTTTGAAAAACGTGGTTCATGTATGACTCAAACTTACCTTCAAAGACTTAAAAAAAAAAGAAAAAAAAAAAGTGGAGGGGTGGATTATATTTGACTTACCTGTGTTCTTGAGGTCATGGTGGTGAGGGGAAGTTGAGGATGTTGTGGAGGAAGTGTTGGAGAGGGAGGTGGTGCTGACCAAGTCTTTGGTCGATCCACTTGAGGCAGCTTTCCCTTCCACCTGGAACAAGGGAAAGAGAGGTCCTGTAATACTGTTCCGCCTAACCAGTCTTCATGAAGAAGAGGAACAGACATGAACTAAGAGAAGGCGTTATTTTAGTGTCCACTAAGTGCAAATAATCCAGCATCTCTTGGACAATGGCTACCTCCAATGGGAAATGACTGGACCTTTGTGAATACACTTTGGCGGATGAGCTGCAAGATGGTTACTGTGGCCTTTACATCATGCTGACCTTTTTGGGAGTGAGGTCAATGCAATAGGTGGCACATGTGCGAGACGCATAAGATCCTCTCTCTCTCTCTCTCTCTCTCTCTCTCTCTCTCTCTCTCTCTCTCTCTCTCCTTACTCCTCAGAACTCACATCATGCTAGGTGTAGAGGACCCAGATCATATCTTCAGAGTGAGATTCCGCCTACAATTATAGAGCGAAGACATCAGACGAGATGTGTCAATAGGACTTTCGGTTTGTACAGTGAAACGGGCGTACCTGTGCAGAACATGACAATGAGGTGGGGGGGGGGCACATTTATTTATCTATTTTATTTATTTATTTATTTATTTTTGAGCCCGTGCGTTGGTGTTATGGAAGACACACCTTACAAGAGATAGAGTGGGGGTGGTGTAGCTAGTCAGAGGAGCATGGAGGGAGGGGAGGGGGAGAGGAGAGGGGGAGAGCAGTGGAATAGAGAGGCTACAGCTACCTTCCGCTTCT
>NC_134809.1:14530917-14553417 GCF_046742065.1 Oratosquilla oratoria
TTCTAACTTGAAAAGAAAAGAAAAAATCTTACCTTAACTTAAATGTCAAGTACTCGACTTGCAGTCGACACAGTTGCTCTGTTTCACGAAGACACTCGCTCATACTTTTTTCTTTTTTACCAATATATTACCCTTGTATGTGGAATTCCAATACTTGCCGTAGATCCCTATATTCCTCACCACTTTTAAATATACAACTATAGTCCTTGCATCCACAAAACAATAATCACTTTCACTTCTAATTCTTGTTTGTAAACACTTCTTGTTTGGCGCGCTGCGACAACAATGTGTAACGGTCAAGCGACGTTGTCGCGTCTACGAAGTGTACGGAACGAGGAGTGCGGAGGGGGGGAGGGTAGATGTTACTATCCACCCGATGGAAACAATGAGGCTGTTTTCCTTGACCCTTACAATGAAATAAATACCTGAATAACGAAATCGAATTAGAGTAAAGGAGATGAAACTAATATTAGGTGAGTCTTAAGTACCTTTACATACTCCCGCCCAAATCTTGGATGCAATGTTGCAAAAGGTTAATCTCCTTCTAAGTATTCATTCTAAAATAGGACTTTTGTTTTGTTTCTTCTGCACTACTAGGCTTTACCACAGTAATATTGTATTTCTAAAGGTTAAGTGTTTGATCTAATTTATAATACGAAGGTATCTTTGAAAATCACAGAACTATACAAGATAATAATGGACTAGCAACTCCAACTGCGTGTATGAAAATCTCACTATTCGCTCCATCTTTGTTTTGGACGACCAGACTACGACGGCAAAAATCACAAAATAATCCTTACAGGAGTTTTTTAGGTTCTTAGCAAGAGAACGTACAAGAAAGTAAACTACGATGAAATAAATAACAAGCGTAACAACGGGTCACTCAACTTATTGGCGGGCATTACAGCATATTGCTTATTAGGGTGTTTATACAAGTTGAATATGAACTCCGAACTGTTCTGTGGGAAGTTTATTCCATTCAATGTCTACGCTATCTTTAGGTTGAACATGCATCCTGATAGTCTGAAGTCTTTGTTTCTCGCCTGTTTAGCATTTGGTCTGAATATTTTCTAAAGTTTAATGTTATAAACTTCTGACAGTTTGAATCATTTCTTGTCTGGTTCGTATTTGATTTGAGAATCGTTCTCAATTCTAATATCATAAACTCACTTGAGTATCTTAAAGACCTGTATGTCCTCCCTATATTTTTTTCGTGTGTGTGTGTGTGTGTGTGTGTGTGTGTGTGTGTGTGTGTGTGTGTGTGTGTGTGTGTGTGTGTGTGTGTGTGTGTAAGATTTAAGCTATTTTTATATGCCCAATGTGATTCCTATCATTCTTTGTTCTTATCTCTGACGTAATAGTAGAATTTTTTATAATTTCTTTTGGATTGATAAGTGATATTCACTTCGACCTGTGGTCTTTTTTCGTGATCGTCTTTTTGAAAAACCTCCTGGATTGACATACAAATTTTAAGCATATGAAGGATTGCAAACTATTGGATCTCTTATAAATCTGTTTTTTTTTTTCTAATATGGCTGTACCTGCGTACATCCGTAACTTCACCAGGACAACGCTGCACACATGTGTTCGAGTCTCCGCACGCACACAATCCCGCCTTCCGGATGCGAAGTCGCTTCGCCGAGACGAAGGCACCGGCCAGCCTCCCCTCGACCCATCAGCCAATCTCCCAGAGGGCGGCGCCGCTAAACGACGGAAGAAGACCAGGCGAGGGGAACAATGTGTGGACTGGATGACAAACAAACGGATAGCAGGAACGAGAATAATATAAACAATGAGAACATAGAAAACGGACGAGGGTTGAGGTCTGTGGCAGCTGGGAAAAAGGGGAAAGCTTCATAAGAACATGAGAATGAAGGAGACTGCAAGGGACCATAAGGCCTACACTAGGCAGTACCATCTTCTAAGGAATTTCTTTTATTGTAGCCATATCAATTGGGAACACTAGGACTTCATGTAATTCTTTATACCAGTGGAGTTTCTTTATACGTTCTAAAGTGTCTAAGATCTTTACACACACACACACACACACACACACACACACACACACACACACACACACACACACACACACACATGATAATTGGGGAGTGAGAGACGGGACCTCACGAGCGTTGCTCCTTTCCTGTATATTACAATTACGTAGATACATTTAGGTAAATACACACTGGGACCGAAAGACGGGCTCACTATTACCATTACTCCTGTTGGCCCCTTAATTGCCGGGGACCGCTTCCCGTTTTCTTCTGGCTGCCACAAGTAGCTCGTTTTCCGATTGCAGTGGAAACCCCTTTGGTTGTGGGAAGGGGGAAAGGGGAAGGAGGGAAGGAAGGAAGGAAGGAAGGAAGGAAGGAGGGAAGGAGGGAAGGAAGGAGGGAAGGAAGGAGGGAAGGAGGGAAGGAGGGAAGGAAGGAAGGAAGGAAGGAAGGAAGGAAGGGGGTCCTTACCTCTTTACAACAAAACCAAAATCACTGCTGTCCATGTCACCAGGTCTTTTGGACCGAAACTCGAAAGTGGCTGGATGGCTTTTAACCCTTGAAGGACAAGGTGCACCTCTTAGCCGAATGGAATAGTTTGGATAAGATCCTTTGAGTGTAACAAATTCGTAAATAATCGTCAATATGGTATTAAAGGTGGACTAAAGGTGGACTTAATGCATACAGACCTAAGATCTCTTTCTTTTTCGTCTTTCTAGTCTTCGTGGGGGGGGGGTGAAAAGGTTTCCCGGCTGTTTTTGAAAAGGGCACTCACTGTGCCGATAGCCTTTTGCAAGAGTCGGTCAGTATGTTCTGTCTGTCTTCCCTTTCAGTGTCATACTCTAACTGCCTTCTTCTTGATGCTCAACCCCCCCCCCGCCCACCTGAGCAAGACGTGGGCTTTCTTCAACAAGAGAATCTCAAGACATCCTTCTTACTCCGGCAGCCATCACACTTCCATTGTGTCTTCTGCTCTCCGTTCCTTTCTTCCCACGGAGACCCTCTGCGGGCGTCTTAGTCATATCATCTTTGTCCTTTTTTGCCGCTCTTCGAAATGCATGGATTAAAATCAAAATAATGTTCTTAAATTGAAGGAGAAGGGATAGGCAATACATAAATGAGAAAAGAGAGAAAAAGAAATAAAATAATAGAGAAAGAGAGAGAGAGAGGGAGAGAGAGAGAGAGAGAGAGAGAGAGAGAGAGAGAGAGAGAGAGAGAGAGAGAGAGAGAGAGAGAGAGAGAGAGAGAGAGAGAGAGAGAGAGAGTCCGCAAAGCAAGGCGAGCCTCGAGAGCAACATCTCTACCTCCTCACGTCTCTCCTCCTCCTCTTCCTCCTCCTCCCCCGTCGATCCTTCTGCTCTTCCCCCCGCCCAAACCAGCGACGCCCCTTAACGGCACCGTTACGGGCCTCAAATAAAAGCGACGTTTTCTTCCGCGCTCCTGCTCTGCATAATTCACGGCAAGTCCCACCCAGGTCCCCGGCGCCCCGGTTGCCCGTCCCCGCCTCAACTACGGTTTCCGCGCGCACCCACTCCTGCCCCTCTTTGCCAGAGAGCACGTGCCATCTCGTTGCTTTCGACACTACTAACTTGTGCACCCGGGCCGCAACTTCTGTATATACTGTCTCCAATACCCCTATCGCTATGGCGTCCGCCCCCCCTCCCCCCCCACACACAGTTCCTCTTGTTGTTGTTTTTGTTGTTAGATTGCCTTCGGCGTCAGTGGCTTATGACATCAGAGTTACGGAAAGAAATCGGCCGCTCTCTCGGGCTCCTGCCAAAAGTCCTCCGCCCTGGTTATGTTGTGGTCGTATCTGTGTGTTACTGCTGCATGTGTTTGACAGTCTGGAAACATGTACTTAACTCTGCGTGTGTCGCAGTCTAACAGCGTGGACATGATGAAATATTTTGGTGTTCAAGTGTTTTTCTACTTAACGTAATATTCACGGAAAAGTAGTTGAACTGATTTCATAAATGTACATAATATTGTCATCTAAATTGCTCTATTAGTACTAATTAACAAATATACTCTGAGTGCGTGAATAACATACAAATCAGACATTAAGTATATACATAATGTTCTTTATAACTTTGTAATTAAGATTTTCCGAGGAGAAAATATATAATTCTATCGAGATTAATGGTCCAAGTTCAGAGTATATTTGTTCCATCATATTCAACTAGCATCATTTTAAATGATTTTGTTAAAAATATTTTTTAATTATATGAATTTCTGACAAAGTTACCTGTTTATGCAGTGTTATTGTGTACATGCAAGATACGTTTCAGACAAGGAAATTATGTATTTGTTGCCTAAAGGTTTTGGTAACGAAAGCTTCCCTTAATGTTCAGTTGTTGGGAGTTCTACTTTTTTTTTTTTTTTTTTTTTTTTTTTTAAAGGCTATCGACCCATAAGGGGGGTCATTAAGCCTATTGTGATGTTGTTTAGTCTCTACGTTTTTTCGTTCTCTTCTCTACTGGTGCAGCAACTCCCCACAACTCCCCCTCATCCCCAACTCCCAACCTGGAATTGTTTCCCGTTGGATCCTCCCTTCTCCATCTTCGGGTCCCTTCCTTCCCCTCCACTTCGGGTGACGTCATGTCGCCCCTCCCCCTTCCCACCCTGCGTCCTGCAATACCTCGACAGTGTTGTTCCTTCGTTCTACACGCCATGATGCTTTTTGCCATTACACCAAAGAAGGTTAGGTTCATTCAGATTTAGATTTAGGCTAATTTAGTGTAGTGGTTCCGGTATTAGCGAAGGGACCAGTTAAGAAACAATTCTATTCTTGCACCAACGGTTCCCGTCCGAAGAAGAGACGGTCTTCGGCGGTCCTTGGGTTCTCGTCGCGTTTGCCGAGACCTAAACTGTTTGCCTACCCACTAACCATCTCACCGTTAACTGAACCTTTTGACCCCGTTCCCCTCAACTATCTCCAAGAGCGACGCCGAAATCAGCTTCGTGTCTCCGCGTGCGAGGTGAGGGTTCCCCTCTCGGCTGAATAAAATCACCTGAGGCTAGCCAGAATAAATATACGTTTGAGAAAACTCCTCTCACTAGGGCGGGGATTTCCCTCATCTGAATAAAACTGTCTGGTGGTGGTTGGAATAAACGACTAAAGCAGTGAATGGATTAATCCAGATTAAATTTTAGAGATAAGCTTTCGATGACCACGTCATCATTTTCACAACACCATTTCCACTACTATCACCGTCACAACTACCATTAGTACAGACAAACCCAACTTTGTGACAATTCCCGTAGACTCGAAATTGTGACCATCATCTCACCACCGACATCCACGCCACCTGTATCCCTCCCTTATGACTTCCCGCTTCCAGATGGCGCCAACGGCTCCGCCATCCAGGTCCAGCAGACCCGACCGGGGTTGGTATGGAACATGGAACTACGGAATTAAAAAGGTGAAGGGGAAGGGATGTTTACAGCGGAGGGATATGTGAACAAAGGTGTCGTAAAGCAAAGACGGACAAAAAGGAAGAAATAAAGAAAGAAGAAGACGAAGAAGAAAGAGACGAAGGAGAAGAAGAGGAAGAAGAAAAGAAGAAGAAGAAGAAGAAGAAGAAGAAGAAGAAGAAGAAGCAGACGAAGAAGAAAAATGAGAAAAACGGTCCATGGGTTTGTGGTGCAACAGAAAACGGGTCGTGGCGTTGCTTGCCTTGTCTCTTGTTGGGCTTTTCCTAACATTTCACGGCTCCCGTGTAAACCATCCAATATTCATATATTCGCGTGTATATACGAGATACTTGCAGCACTATATTGCTCTCAGTAAGGCGGCGCTCGAGCGCGCGCGTGCGCGCGCGCGAGAGAGAGAGAGAGAAAGAGAGAGAGCTTATGAAACGCACATTCGCAAGCCCCGAAATTGTTCCATCCAAGATCCGGTCCCGGCCCCTGCTTGTTTCCGGATGAGGTACTCGCTAAACCCAATGTGATTACCGTGTCATCATTAATTAATACCAGACGCTCAACATAACGCCATCAAATGTGTAGGTAATGCAGGGAATGAATTGTATGCCATTAAGTAGATATGATTACGTATATGATTAAAAAGCTAATTACGTGTTTGATCCAATCAGCCGTGAGTCGCCGCCTCAGTATCGGGGCGCCTCGCCCCATGGGCGACGGGGTGAGGCGGCTCGGTGTCCGGGGCGACGGGGGCGGTGACCCCCGGACGCTCCCGGAGCGACGGATCACTTGGTCATCCAGAAGTAACGCTCTCGAAGCAACACATTCCCGGTGAGGAACCCACCCTCGTGTCTTCGAAAATTACTCCGAAGGACATCCGAACCCCAAAGTATACCTTCAACTATGCAAAATTGTCTTCCCTCCGTTCACTGTATTGACACATTATTTGTTCGAGGAGTATTGTAGAAAAAATTACTACAAATAGACGTTTATTGAAAAATAAGTAAATCCATATTTGTATAAATCTGATGTATTGTGGGTTTGCCTCGAATGTACGCTGTGGCACAGTAGATATACTGAAAGGAATCGTAACTTATGACTTCCCACTCGACAAGCTAAAGTATCGTGTTGGCTAAATTAGGTCATACTGCGCCTGCAGATCAACTCTGAAACACCTGAACAAGCTCGATGTTACTGCGCGAGAGGTGGGGAAGGGATGCACGCAGCTAGAACACCTTGACTAATGGTGGTTCTCTCTCATACAACCTGTCACAACGTCACGGCACACTTGACAAGATAATATGACGGTTCAGGACGAAATACAGAAGCACTCACGACTGAAGTCGAATAGTTTTCGGTTATTACAGACTAGCCGACTTATGCAGATGGAGATAAAGATCTGAAGTTTGACACCAAAGGATCAGGTATTCTTCTAGATGCGTATTTTCTCTAATAAAAAGAAAGACAGGCGGCACTAGATTGTGTTACTGCACACCGTCTACTCCCAATAATTTCCACTACATATGTAGCATTTATTGCTGAGTATCATATGTATTTTTCTGAACAAGAAAATACAAGAAAATACAAAATATTGTATAGAAAGACACATTAAATGGCAGTAGGCATAATGAAGTAGTTGACGTTCGTGGCTGTAGTTTACAAGGACGTCGGCCCGGCACGAGTCGGACACAGAAATCACAATAAAGTAGACAAACAAGCAAACAAAATGAGCAACTGGTAAACACTTCAGCATGCTGCTTATTAGGTTTTACCCAGATCGAGTCTCTTAAAACTCCGAAATGTGCGAGTATCACAAAAGAAGGTTATCCATCCCCAAATTCACCATTGAGAACCCATCAAACGGGACCCTTTGGAAAGTGGAGGTTCCCACAACTGAATGAGATCGCCTGACGTCAGATCTTCTGAGCTTCTTCTGACCTCTGATCCCCCTCTAGTCAGGACGAGGTCATTCGGGATCCCCTGACACAAGGTCACAGGGAATACAGATGCTACATTACGACAAGGTACAGCCTCTTTTCCAGCAGCCGTTAATAAAACTTATCTCAACATCCGCAGAGTAAGGTCGATTCACACACATCAGTGCCGTATCAGTACCGTGTTAGTTCAGTGTCAGTGATATCCGTGTCGCTTCTGTCTGAAACACTGCGGACCAACCGTCGATCTCTGTCCCTCTGGCGTTAGCCAGAATAGAATTCCTGAAACTCCTGACCGAATTAGTCAAAGTAAGTCTTAGCCCTGTGGGCAGTGAAGAGATCTCCCAGATGAAGAGAATCTTCTGGCGTCAGCCACGATGGTGTGTATTTACCTAGGTGTATTATGCGGGCAGGAAGCTATGCTCGTGGTGACCCGTCTTTGTATCTCTCAGCATCAAGATTTTTCTTAAAATCTTGAATAGTGTTTGCATGCACTGTTTCTTTGTCTAATTTGTGTGTGTGTGTGTGTGTGTGTGTGTGTGTGTGTATGTGTATGTGTGTGTGTGTGTGTGTGTGTGTGTGTGTGTTATGTGTGTGTGTCTGTGTGTTTGTGTGTGACTCATAATAGCCTTGGGTCATGCGTTGGGCTCGTGATCGACAGCTATTTCCCTCCCGGAAGAGAGCTCAGAGCTCATAAATGACCGATCTCTGGGTAATGCTGTGACCTTATACGCACACACACACACACACACACACACAACTCCCCGCCAACGAGAGTTGGAGTAACGACTCGCAGCGTGTGTGTGTTTTTTTGTTCTGACTGCCCCCAGGCGATTATTATCATCCAGCCAGAGACCATTGGTCTATGACAAGACCAAACGTACCTCCACTGGCTCCTTCATTCCTGGAACGACTTACATCAATTTTTTCTGGTTGTTACAACCTGACGATTTTATTCAACTAAGGGAAGCTCCTTGCGCAGTGAAAATGGCAAAGGAAAAAAATCTCGATAACATAGATTCTACATAAAAAGATAAAATAAGAATAATACTGCTCATATCCGAATTTGACCAGCGGGATCCGATGACATAAAATAATTATAGGCCATATAAAGGCTGACGATGGTCATGAGGTAGTACTTGCTCCCGGCACCTTCCCAAGGTTGTCACCTACTTGCAGGTGTTATAACAGGAGCCCCGACACCCACAAAAAATATAAAATAAAATAAACGAAACATTTTCAAGAAAACGCGACTTGACGCAAGTAGCGAAACCGTTCTTCGCTTCTCAGAAGTACCATTGTCGTGTGGATGTAATTTTTTTTTTTTTTTTTTTTTTTTTTTTTTTTTTTTAGTATTTAGAATATCATATACTTCCTTTGTTATGATTAAAGTAGATTTTTGTATCCAAGTTTCATGAATACAACAACAACAACGAAAGACATATTCGCATAGTTTCGACTTTTCAGGAAGCTCGAGACGGAGAAAAGGAGAAATGCCCAACGGGTAGGAACGCTCCGCACACACAGACGGGGCAGTTAACAAAGAGATCCAGGTCAGACGGTTTCATGGTGGCCTGGCTGGCTGGTTGGGGTACGAGAGACATCTTCCTTCCTTCCTTCCCTCCCTCCTTCCTTGTCGGTCCGGACCAAAAGCCATGAGGGATGATGGGCCAGGAAAAGATGGAGCAGCGTTGTGAGTCAGAAGGCGGGATCTTAGGTGTGTGGGTGGGGCGTACAGCTTCGTCTTGTAGGGAGACGTCGACGGCTGATACTTCTGCGAGCATCTAAACACGAACCATGGTACGTCAGAACGATGCAGATGCGTCTTTCGCTGTTGTTGCGTTGATGCAGTTTTGGTTTGCGAGATTTTGTGGTAAGATACTATTGTATACGATATGTGTTAAGCACTTTTTAACATTTATTTAGTTCTGATAACTTCGGTTCAGAATCGGGTGTCTGCAGTGGTATAGTAATGTGGCAACTGACTGGGTCGTCGATCGTAGCCGTGACGATGTGTCGTCGACACGTTTTGGGCAGCAGAGGAACTGAAGAGGATGAGAGAGACAAGAGTCAGCACAAAACAGGATGAAAAGAAAAGAGAACGCAAGTTCGACGCCGAACCCGCGACGGGACGTATTTAAGACTCCAAACGAACGAGCACTTGCACGTATAATGGTGGCGGCACACTAGGCATTTCTCGCTAGCATGCTACTCGCTTTTATTATTTCGTTTGAGCAGAAACGACTTCGGTTACGATTTTTTTTTTTTTCAATTTTCTAAATGTGCGTCTTCCGTCACATGACTGACGAACTAAGAGAAACTAGACACATTGTCGAGCTGTTTTCACGGAAGTCAAGAATAATGTAACCAAAGTAGTTTCTACTCAAACGAAGTAGGAAAAGCAAGTAGCATGCTGGCCTAGCGTGCCGCCACCTTAAGACACAGAAACCGGTAGAGAGGTAGAGATTGTACATCGACCTGAAGACAGCGAAATTTGGAATAAGATCCTTGATAAAAGGAAAGAGAAACATGAAAACTAGAATGGTTAAACGGACGAGAAAGCAATAGAAGATGATAAGAAGAGAGAAGGCAATGGGGATGGGGGGAGTGGGGGTGTGGGGGAGTCGGGGGGGGGGGAAGTCGGGGGACGAGGGAGTCGGGTGCATAATTCAGAGCTTGCGTGTCCCCAAGCCGGGCATCATCTGTTATTCGCGTCCCGCGGGGGAAGGGGTGGGGGAGTGGAGGCAGAGAGAGGGAGTGGAAGGGAGTGGAGGGAGGGAGTGAGGGCCTATTATGATTGCCCCAACACCACTTGGTCCGTTTACCTGCTTAGTTACTAGTTGCTTGACTGTTTGGCAGTTTATCCAGCTGCTTAGCGTCAGGGACACTCAACTGGTACATTAGGTAAGGTTCTCGGTTCTTGCATATGTCAGTTCCGGTTTCCATAGGTTGATTTCCAGCCAGCCATGTGGTATGACTGTCCAGGCTTCCATAAACTTGAGTAATGGCGTTGCTTTGGAGTAGTAGCCTAGGCCTTAGAACTTGGCAGGAAACGGTTCGTACCGAAGGCTGAGTGCGGTTATGTCTCTCTATTGATGTGAAACGAAAGACAGTGTCTTTCGTTGTCCCTCACTAACTTGCAAATAAGCTGGACTGGTGTGTGAACCTCACGGATCGGTTGGTCTACATTTAATCCGCATTTTCCAATGGTTCACCCAGTACCATTGCGTCGCTACTCAGCATGATCTATGGTCTACACTGTAACTCAAATGTCCTACACTCCGTTCTGCTATTAGAATTATGTTCTCTCTGGTGTTGCCTAAACCTTTGAGGATGACGACGAGTTCCTCTAATACTCACAACAATACTCACTTGAATAGCAAGAGTTGATCGAGATGGTTTTTTTTTTCACCTTTGAGATTTTCAACACTCCAGGACTCTCCACCCTAACGGCTCTACACAGCTTTCCTAGGGGGTAGTGTGTGTGTGTGTGTGTGTGTGTGTGTGTGTGTGTGTGTGTGTGTGTGTGTGTGTGTGTGTGTGCGTGTGTGTGTATCCCAGACCAAAAGCTGGTCGCAGCAGGTGCATGACAGACGACCTTTATCCAGTGTTGAAGTGGATTCCGAAAGTTTGGAAAATTCCATCAAATACAAAACTAACCCCGTCTCTCCCTCCCAACACCCCCCCCCCCAAAAAAAAAAGAGTATTATAAAACTTAATGAAACCGCCTGGTCCCAAGCAGACAAAAAAAAAAAAAAAAAAAAAATGAAATAACTTGGGTAGAACAGGTTAGGGAATCCAGCCTCCACCCTGTTGCGCAGCACAAGTTTATTGTTTTTCAGTGCCGCTGTGGAGCCCGCCGCTCTCAGGTCTCTTACTCAGAACCTGGCGTTCTTTGTTCTGTGATGTAAGAGATATGTCTAGTCAGATTCTTCCTGCTGCCTAGGTCCTCTGCATATTCTCTCCGTTTATCACGCAGTCTTTAGTATCCAAAAACTTTTATGGGCTCTTCTCTAGTGAGAGAAAATGGGAAGAGATGGGTAATATGTATATGAGAGGAAAGATGGATGTGTTAACACTGAGTGAAACTGAGCTGAAAGGAAATAGTTATTTGGAATTTGGGAGCATGATAGGCGTTGTTTATTACCTCTTGCACCATCTCTTGCTTCTTATGCTGATGATTACTTACTACCTCACCTCTTAGCAGACATATCTGCTAGGCAATCTAAAGCAGTATATTCGTTTACTGATTTTAGCTGTTTCTGAACCTTGGTTTGTGCCCTCGTACTCGCAACTGATGAAAAATAAAACAACCACTTTGAACTGCAGCAAGTTTCAATCAAATCCACAACCACCAAAGGGATAAGTTGCCGGACGCATTTTGAAGCACTTCGTTATTCTTTTTTTTTTTTTTTATTACGTCATGCAGAGTGTATCGCGACTTAATGATCGTTTATTGCAAAATGACCTTATCTATTGTTTGCAACGTTCGTTGTGATTTATTCATGTTCCTTATTTCTTTATTTATTATTTTTTTTTTTACTGTATTTGGCTGTTTTCCTTCTGCACGATTAATCTGACCATACACTTGTTAGTCGATTTTCACAGGTAAACATTCTGTTTAAATATGATCTTAGGATAATGCAGTAACCTGTTTGTACTCTTTATTACCTAATTTCTTCTTTGTTTTTGCTGAAATATACGACCCACGCTGGCCTTCTGGCCCATCTAGACTCATTCATTCCACCTTTGCTTCTCTCTCTCTCTCTCTCTCTCTTTTTTTTTTTTTTTTTTTTTTGCCAAGCCGGATTAAGTCATCGCGATGAGGTACAGAGGCTGTATCATCCCTCATGGGATAGACCGGTCTTGCAATGGACCATTAAGGCTGAACTATCAATTAATTTATAACTAATTAATCAGCGTACGTGAGGTCACGGGAGTGTGGACTAAACTTGACAAAAGGGATATTTTTTCTCATCTTATATGAACGTTCTCTTTCTGTTTTCCCCCCATTTACCTTCACCCTCCCACTTCTCAAAGCTCACCATCACCCCACTCACACGAAGTGGGAAGTGAAAAACCTATGGTAGAGCAAAGCCCTGTCAGTTGCGGTAAGCTACTTTTTTTTTTTTTTTTTAAGGCCGATGTTGAGTCATTTCCCCGCTCGGCAAGGGCTGTCGAAAACCAACGCGACATGGACCTCAGCGGGACCCGGGAATCGAACTCACGACCACCTGGTGATGAGTTCGACACGGTATCCACCCCAATTCTCCTCACTTGTGATTCAAAATCTTCGAAGTTGTCTCGCTTTGCTGATTCTCAGCTTGGAAGTTTCCATGCAACGGTAAGGACTAAATGCTGTAATCTCTCGAGATTGTAGACCTTTGTTAACAGGAAAATTTTCAGCAACCATTATCCCTCGTGAATAAATATTTCTGTTTAACGAGCGATGTGTGTAAAAACAACTCTTTCGACTTGACCTCTGGCGATAACAAACAAAACTTTACGACTCAAAAATTAAGTCATGACAGATCGTAAGTAACTGAGGCTGGATTTTCATTTTAATTAAGGCGTGAGGAACAACATCACAGGGTATTATATTAACGAAGACAAGAGGTGGCAAATGGAAAGGAGGCTGAGGTGGCCAAACAACCAAGGAATACCATGTAAAACGAATATGTGGAGAAAGGGGTTGCTTGTGAATTGTCAGTCTGTTTAAGTCATTCACGATCATTTCATAATTACCCTTACTAATTCTATAATCACAGTTGCCCAAGGTAGAGGCAATACAAGCGGCTCGGAATCCGTCCCTCTCAACGATATGATATAGGACCATAATCATTTTCGGCCACCAAGAACTCAATTACAGATTGTTCATCTGAACCCGGGGAACATGTTCTTCACTAATATTGCTGAACAGCTGTTCTGCTATTCTCCACTCTCTCTAGAGATGTTCTTTTCGGGTCACACAGAAATATTTTCCTTCTGTCAATGAATGTATTTCACCAAAATCCTTAACCTAACGGATGATGATATTTCTGTGCTTTAGTAAATATTCTTATGACGTTTTCATTCGGAAATAATTTCTTTAAGGGCCTTATGACTGGGTTACAAATACTTTCACAGCTAATAAACCGGAGGTGCCGGGGTTTGACTCTGTGTGTGTGTGTGTGTGTGTGTGTGTGTGTGTGTGTGTGTGTGTGTGTGTGAGAGAGAGAGAGAGAGAGAGATTCACCATGGTCTTTTACCATGGTCTTGGATCACGTGTTGGACTCGTGATCAACAGTTATTAATCTCCTGGATGAGAGCTCAGAGCTCGTATGACCGATCTATGGGTAACACTGTCACCTTACACGCACACACACACCCAACTCCCCGCCCACGAGTGTTGGAGCAACACCCCGCAGCGCAACGATACTGAAATTATTTCAGCCCTGGGCGGGAGTCGAACCCGGACCGCCGTAGTGGCAGGCGAGAACTCTAACCACAGCACCACAGTGTGTGTGTGTGTGTGTGTGTGTGTGTGTGTGTGTGTGTGTGTGTGTGTGTGTGTGTGTGTGTGTGTGTGTGTGTGTGTGTGTGTGTGTGTGTGTGTGTGTGTGTGTGTGTGTGCGCGCGCGCGCGCGTGTGTGTGTGTGTTTTGAGGGTTTACCGAACATCTCCAATAAATTATTCCGATGTGCCTTTTCACCGCTTCCGTACCTGACTTAGCCCGGCACTGTATCTTTTGTGCCGGGCCCGCTCGCAGTCAATTTCCCTCGGGCACCTATTCCTCCATAGCGAAGAAACGTCTTCTCCTCCCTCTTGACCCGGAGCGTACCCTGCATCGTTTGCCGCAGAGCCACTTGGCTCATTCCCGTGGCTCTCCCTCGATAGCGAAAGGGTTAATAAGCCGAGATGACGGGGGACGGGGGGACGGGGGGACGGGGGCCGGGGGTGGGCGCCGTTGCGTCGCATCGCTACCGTGGCTCGCAACTCCTCTGGCACTGGCTGGCTGGCACTCCCCCGCTTGATGGCACTGCGGCGCGCGGTACTGCGACACTTCTCGCTGTCTACCAACGCTATTATCATCACAGATATCGCCCGTGGCGGTCAGATGAGAAGGCCTAAGTGGTAAACCATTCTATTTGTTTAACGAGATGGTATATTGCTAGGTCGAGTCAGATCAGGAGCTCCAACTGGTAAATTATTATGTTTATTTACAATAAAATAATTTTACTATTTTCTCGCCACTTGAGAAGATCTTAATAGTACACTATTACATCTGTTTCACAAATTAGTATTTCGCCTTTCCGCAATATAAATTTATGGACTTTTTTTTTTCCTCTCGCTGTGCAGGGGTTGCCTCCCTGGGCCGAATGGAATCGCCTGGAGGGAGCTACATTACGTGAATATAGACAACAGTAAAATAATTCTTTATGTTTGCATAAAGTCTAACTTTCAAATGTATTGTTAGGGTTATTACTACCATGGTGTTCACACAAAGGGGAAGATCCGTCGTACAGATGAATAAATGCATTTATTCTTGTATGTGAATGTTTGTACACACACATAATATATATATATATATATATATATTATATATATATACACGCATACACACATACACATGCACATATATATGTATATACACATACACACACACATATATTATATATATATATATTTATATATATATATACACACACACATATATATATTTATATATATATATATATATACACACACACACATATATATATATTGATATATATATAGATATATATAGATATGAATGTGGAAGACGCAAGGAAAAAGAACTGGCAAGTCATAATAAGAAAGTCCTAAAAATTTCGGCAGTTGAATGTGCTACCGGAGTGACTGTAGCCAACGGAAGTAGGAAGAAACTCTGGGAAGAGAAACTAAATAAATTTGTGAAATACTGGTGTGGAGTTACGAAGCAATGACAAAAAAGAAGAAAATAAATAAGTACATGAATAAAATAAATAAATAAAAAAGTAAAGTGATGGCGATGGAAAAAGGGGGAATATTTTGAGGCTGGAAGGAAAGGTATGGAAACTATACAGAATAAAATGTTTTGGTATAATGTTCTCGTATAAGAACGTAAGAACATAAGAATGAAGGAAACTGCAAGAGACCATAAGGCCTACACTAGGCAGCTCCGTATCCATCACCACCTGTCATCCCCATCCATAAAGTTGTCTAATCGTTTCTTAAAACAACTGATAGTTTCAGCGCTTACTACATGGTTACAAGTCTATTCCATTTGTCGACCACCCTATTAGTAAACCAATTCTTGCCAATTTCCTTCTTAAATCTAAATTTGTCCAGTTTAAATCCATTACTGCGTGGAGGACGAATGAAAAGATGGAGATGAGTGTTAGAAAGAAGGGATGACGCCGTTGAAGGAGGAAGAGAAGGAAATGTTGATGAAATATTTCTCCAGTGTGTTGAACATGGATATAGACAAGGGGTGCCAAGCATGACAATTCTCACCCAGAGGCAATCATCTTGGTGCTATTTAATAAAGCAATGCACCGAAAGGTAAAGGTAATTTCGTATCATATCATAGTAAATCTTCATCTATCGCAGCGTTTCCCAACCTGGGGTGCTGAAATCAATTATATATAGGGGTTGCTGGGAAGTGATGCACACGGAAATCACATTGATATATGTATCATTAATTACCCAGTTGTGCATATTTGACTTTTTCCGTGCTATTTTATTTTTCTAGCGTGTTCTTATTTCTTCTACAAACAATATTGTCAATTTGTTTCAGTTCTAAGGAATCAAGAAAATAAATCATCTAGCAGTACGCTTCACTTTCTTTTATCCTTCTGATAACAAGATAATGGTGCTGGACTGCTTAGACATGACAACAAGGGGTGCTATAGTCGGAAAAGGTTGGGAAACGCTGATCTATCGCTCTAAAAAATTTGTGGCTTTAAGATTGAGTTTTCTAAGTACCTGTTTTCTTAAAAAATATGTATTTGAGGATTTGCGATTGTAGATGAGAAAAAGTACAAAGATCATTCCTGTCATGGTTTGAAGTAATTAGGAAATTTTGAGAAACTTACAAGAAAAAAAATCGGTGACCTTGACCTATTAACTTACAGAATTTTATGGATTCCCTTCTCCTGAGTTTCATGCTAAACAACCCCGCTGTTTTGCCTTGTTATTGATAACAAACAGAGAAACAAAGATAAGTTCTAGGTTGAAAAACAATACCTCGCCCCGGTCTCTGTACGGGCGAAGTAAAAATTGATAAAAGTTTCTTCCACTCTTTTCTTCTCACGCTCTTCCCTTTGTGTTTTGAAATCCACTTCTATATTCTCTCTCCCTCCCTTTCGTCTCCATTTTGTTCTCCTTCTTCCGCTTCCTTCATTTTAACTTCCTCTTGTTCAGACACTCACTCACACTCTACTCTTCCCTTTGTGCCTTGAAATCCACTTCTATATTCTATCTCCCTCCCTTTCGTCTCCATTTTGTTCTCCTTCTTCTTCTGTCACGCGGAAGCAACTCCGCTTTCTTCACTTGTTCAGACACTCACTCACACTACTCTTACCTCTTCACTCGGTCGTCCTCTTCTTATCCTCCCCTCCACACTTGCTCCATAAGCTTGTTGTGCTACTCTGCTACCTTCCATTCTCTTCTTTGTATGTCCACAACACCTTCATCAGGGAACGGTTCACATTTCCCCCTAAGTTGGTCTTTTCGCAGCATTTTCTCTTATTTGTTTTATGTGAAATCTTATACACTTTCTTAATAACGCACGAAACCTCAAGTATTTCATCTCCATTGACATCGCCTTTATCCGAAAAACTGATTAAAAAACCGTAATCATCCACATGTATACAGAGGCAGTCTCCATGTCCGTTTATTTATTTTTCATTCTTTTCATACCTTCCTCTACCCTATTTACGCGCGTGCACACACACACACACACACACACACACACACACACACACACACACACACACACTTCTCATAAAAGAATGATAAGATTTTTTCTTTTTCTTTTGCTGTCCCTCCTTTTGTTGTTCCAGAGTCAACATTTTCTCTGCCACTTCTAAGACTCCATCTCTTCCTATTCTGATCCCCCTATGATAGAGGGAAAAGAACGACGCTATCATGTTCCCACAGGTGTCGTAGAGGAGACTCTAAACAGAACCTGGTGACTGACTCACTGAATAAACGTGGATGTGTTGCGTGTAAGAGAAGAATGGATGAGATTGGTGTATTATTTATGAGAGGAAAGATGGATGTGTTAATGTTGAGTGAAACTAAGCTGAAAGGAAAATTATTTGGAATTTGGAAGCTTGGTAGCTAGAATATCACCGTAAGATTCTTACGGTGATATTCTTAAAAAAAAATCTTTCCTTACATAAATCTTTCCCTTCCAAGGATTTATATAAGATGTTTATAAGGAAAGAATTTTTTTTAAGAATACCACCGTTGTGTTTGTGTTTGATGCACTCTGCACCTAAGATGTTAAACAACCATATCTGTAACTGTATTCTTGGTCCATATTTTGATATATTGTTTCTGTATTATCTCCGAATCTCTATAAAGGCTGAAAGATTAGAACGAATTTAGAGAAGAGTTGCTGAATTGATGCCATATCCGGTGGAAAGTTTTTAAGATTTTTTGGGGATAAACCCCTAAGCAAAATGCTGGTAATTTTTTTTCTTCACTGGTCTGTTTATTAGCCTCTATGTACATACGTTTGTTTATTTCTTCATTGTCTTTTTCACTTCCGACCTCGTCACGGACCGAAAAATTTCCTGTTGGCGTGTTGTATCTTTGTGATCCGTTGTGAAAATGTGATAATACCCTTAGATAATCTAATATATTCGTCCTTAATTGGAGAGTACTTAAAGACTTGCTCAAGCTTTAAAGAAATCACGGGGAAGAGAAATCCGGCAAGGCTAAGGGGTTATAAAGAAGGCTTAATAAAGCCTTCAGGCTTTCAGGCTTTATCTAAACGGTGCGGAAACAACTTTGCCAGTTTATCCATGGATAAAACAGACTTCCTGCTGAAGTAATCGCAATTAACACAAGTCTGAGTTATAAGAGTTACAATACACATGCATGTACATGTAGTCTCATTTTTGGTCCGATTCTATATTGTACTACATTGAGAGAGAGAGAGAGAGAGAGAGAGAGAGAGAGAGAGAGAGAGAGAGAGAGAGAGAGAGAGAGAGACGGGAGATTTGAAGGAGAACACAATGGAGGAGGAGAGAACGAAGGATGAAAATGAATATTAAAGATAATGGTTCTAGTGACGACAGTAAGACCCAGTTGGCCCCACCCTTGGAGTTCTCTCTCTCTCTCTCTCTCTCTCTCTCTCTCTCTCTCTCTCTCTCTCTCTCTCTCTCTCTCTCTCTCTCTCTCTCTCTCTCCCTCTCTCTCTCTCTCTTTCTCTCTCTCTCTCTGTGGCTTCTCATCTGCACCCCTTCGGTTCGAAGACCGCCCCCTCTAGTCAGAGGGGCGGGGAACTTACGCCCACCCCGTGGGCCGCCCCCCCGGCCACTTGAGGGGAAGGGGGGGGGGAGAGAAGGGCTCAGCTACATCAGTGTCGAGCTCCGTCGACACCGCTAATAGCGCAAAATGATTCCTTAGAGCAAAACAGCAGATGGCGAAGAGAGGCTAAAGAGACTAAGTACGCCAACTTTGAGAACGGAGGCACGGTCTAGGTACCCCCCCCCACACGCCCCAACCTCCTCCCGACCCTCCTTGAATTCGCCACCATACCCTGCATAACCGCTAAAACGCATATGAATGAAAACAATCATTTACAAACGAGATGGGCGGTCCGGACTTAAAGTGACACCGAAATTATTGAGGAGTGGCAGCACAAGTGGTCAGGATGGTCGCGAATCAATATAGAGTGGTTGTGTAGCGCGCGCTCATTGGCCGAGACCGCTGGCCAATAGGAGTCGCGCTGGCCCTTCCCTGGCCATCACTTACCGACCACGTGGGCTAAACGAAAACAGTGCGGGATGGGGGAAGAAAAAATAATAATAATAAAATAGAAAAAAAGAGAGAGGAACTCCGGCACTTTTTCTCGCGTTAATATTGGAGGCTTAGGCTTTTCCAGGCCCACAGAGGTGTTAGATATATTATGCGACAGTGCGAACTCCAACATTTGTGTTTTCTTTTCCACCCTTTTATGAAGAGCGGACGGGTCGTCGGCCAGGGTGGGAGGGGGAGGGAGTGATAGGGACGACGACGACTGCTGCCGGACGCTCGAGGAAATCCCGAGTTGATGTGGGAGTCACAGTTCCTCTCTTGGCAGAGGACGTGGGCGTGGTGGTGGGCGTGGGCGTGGTGGTGGCGCCCCCCGGCCAAGTAAATGTGCAGATGTGGATTAGATATCTGCACAATGTCAGCAGCAGAATCGGTGGCACGAGTCGAGGGAATGACGGTGGCGGCGGCGCTAGGAACTATTCGACTCCGGGAGGGAAGACACGAAAAATAACCTTCATGGAGGTTTAGTAATTGCATTGGGAACAAAATCACGGTAATAACAACCCCTATATTCGTCATATGGGGATATTAATTGCATAGGTTTTGTATCTAGAACTATAAAACCCCTTAATGGCGGCCGATCTAAGCACAGGAGTCGAATAGAGGCGACAAAGGGCTCATCGACAAAGGGTTTAACTCTCTGATAAACGTTCTGAATTCTTTCGGATGACTAAAATCGCCTTGAGGCAGTCACAGCAAACATATAAATCGGTATATACCCCAAAGGTTGAAACAAGGACGTGGAAAAGAGCCCCACACCATCAGACTTCTTTTGTTTTTGGTTCCACACACTGGAGGAAGGAAGCTGCCGGTGATGGCGGATTGTTGGTGGCTATTTTCGAAGAGACATTAGCCAATGATGGCTACATACACAACAATTACTCCTGCATACATCCTCTCTTCCCCCTTTCGTTCCCGGTCAGCCATTTGGCCTATTCAACGGTCAATTCTTTCTTTTCCTCTCGTTTTTTTTTTTTTTTCTTAAGACACCCTCTCCACCTCAGCCTCCTTTTGTGGATCCTTCTCCAGCTCTTTCTTTCCACCCCCACTCCCCCCGCTTTGCCGGGCGACCCTTCCTTTTCCCGAATTTTCTTCAAATGCCCAAATGAGCTCAAGAGTTCTCTTCTCATTCTTCCGTCATTCAATCCTGTCTCAAAATTGTCATTATGTGTTATAAGCACATGTGTATTTGTGTATGTTTATACTGATACATGTACTCACACACACACCACACACACACACACACACACACACACACACACATACACACACACACACACACACACACACACACACACATATATATATATATATATATATATATATATATATATATATGTGTGTGTGTGTGTGTGTGTGTGTGTGTGTGTGTGTGTGTGTGTGTGTGTGTGTGTGTGTGTTCATATACATATCTTCTTTCCTTTTCTTTCTCTTTTTCTATGAACTGGAGTAAACTGACGATATCAAGGAAGCGAACCTGAGGGTATGCACTACATTCGAGCAGATGAAGCAATGGTCACAAATAGAGATCTCCTCTGAGAGGAAGCTGGAGGCATGAGGAAAAGACATTGAGGGCATTGAGGGGGGGAGGGGACAGGGAGGGGAGGGGACAGGGAGGGGAGGGGAGGGGAGGGAGGGGTGATGGAGGGGAATGGAGGAGAGGTGGAGAAGTGGAGGTGAGAAAAATGGAAGATGGATGTGATAATTAGTGAGAAGTGGATGAAGAGTGGAAAGGAAGGGGGAAAGGAGAGGGGAGAGTGGACGGAAGGAGGGGCAACGAGAGGGGAGGCGTGGGAGAGAGAAGAGGGGAAAAAAGAGGGGAAAGAGAGGAAGGAAAAGTGAGGGACGTGGAGTCTTGTCCCAGGTGGTGGAGAAGGAGGAACGAGGGTCAGCTGGTCGGTGAAGGAGTAAGGGCAGGAGGAGGAGGAGGAGGAGATGGAGGAGGAGGTGGGAGGGAGGGAGGGAGGGAGGGGTGGGTGCAATCGGATTTTTGATTAGTTGGTCGGCTTGACTTGGGGCCACTTCAAACCCGACCTAACTGGGTTTGGTCCCCATTCCCACCGTCCCAAACCGCGTTATCCGGTGGTTAGGCGGCCCTAACCCCATCTGTAAGCATTTCACACTGCTCATCATACCTCCTTATTAGATGAGTCCTGAAAATACCCGCCGCAATCACAGCTTGTGATAGCTGCCCACCGGACCAGCCAGCCAGCCAGCAGCAGCAGCAGCAGAGACGAAGGACTGGTCAGGAAGAAACAGGAAACAGACAGGCGAGGCGTGGAGGAGGAGGAGGAGGACGAGGAGAAGGACAAGGACGAGGAGGACAAGGACGAGGAGGATGAGGGGGACGAGGAAGACGAGGAGGACGAGGAGAAGGATGAATAGAAGGACGAGGAGAAGGACGAAGGCGAGGAGAAGGACGAGGACGAGAAGGACAGAGACGAAAAGGACGAAGACGAGGAGGACGAGGACAAGGAGGACACGGAGACGAAGGACGAGGAGGACGAGAACGAGGACAACAAAGAGGAAGAGGAGGAAAAGGACGAGGACACTGAGAAGGACGAGGACGAGGAGGAAAAGGACGCGGTATAGGAGGACGAGAACAAGGATAAGGATGACGAGGAGGACGAAGGCGAGGATGAGGATAAGGATAAGGATGAGGAGAGGAGATGGGGACGATAAGGATTAGGAGGAAGAGGAAGAAGAAGAGAAGGACGCGAAGAGGGATTAGGAGAAGGAGGAAGACTAAAAATAGAATTAGAAAGAGGGGGAGGAGTGGAGTGGGGGAGGAGGAGGAGGAGGAGGGGAAGGAGGTGGAGGAAGATTAAAGAAGAGAAAGAAATAAAAAATGATAATCCTTAAAGATGGAATGGTTCCACTGGAAAAGGGCAAATGGATGGTGAAGGATCGAAGAATGACGATGGTCCTAGAGAGAAATATAGGGAGATAGACAAATAGATTTTGAGAGAGAGAGAGAGAGAGAGAGAGAGAGAGAGAGAGAGAGAGAGAGAGAGAGAGAGAGAGAGAGAGAGAGAGAGAGAGAGAGAGAGAGAGAGAGAGAGAGAGAGAGAGAGAGAGAGAGAGAGAGAGAGAGAGAGAGAGAGAGAGAGAGAGAGAGA
>NC_134809.1:14558417-14565917 GCF_046742065.1 Oratosquilla oratoria
ATGTATGTATGCATGTATGTATGCATGAATGTATGTACAGCATGTATGTATGTATGTATGTATATATGAGAGTATATATATATGTACAGCATAGGTTATATGTGTGTATGTATGAGCGTATGTATATATACATGTATGTATGTATAAATGTATGTACAGTATGGATGTATATATGTGTGTGTTTATGTATGAGAGTATGTATGTATGCATGTATGTATATATGCATGTATGTATATATGCATGCAATAATAAATGCATGCATGCATGTATAAATGCATGCATGCATGTATGTGTGTATGTATATATGTATGTATGTATATATGCAAGTATGTATGTATGTATGTATGTATGTATGTATATCTACATTAGCTATCAAATCTTAGCCCGGCCATACACCAAGAGGAACAGGAGTGAGATCCGGAGAATATGGTGTCCATTACCGCCACCGCTCACCATAATTATTCACATTAGAGACTGCACGGCCGATTCCGGCTTCATTATCATAATCTCTTCATCAATTACCGACTATTCATGGCAACGGAAAGTTTCAGCCGAAGACCAGCTTTAACTAGTACAAGTGTCTGGTTGCAGTGTGAGACATTGTTTGCCCGTGTGTATGTGTGTGTGTGTGTGTGTGTGTGTGTGTGTGTGTGTGTGTGTGTGTGTGTGTGTGTGTGTGTGTGTGTGTGTGTGTGTGTGTGTGTGTGTGTGTGTGTGTGTGTGTGTGTGCGCGTTTGGTGTGTGTACATTTACCTAGTAGTATTATACGGGAAGGGAGCTATGTAGTGACCCGTCTTTGTATCTTTCAGCATCAAGTTTGTTCTTAAATTCTTGAATAGTATTTGCACACACTGTTGCCTTATCTAATTTATTCCAAATATCCACCACTTTGTGTGGGAAGCTATTCTTTTTAAGATCTCTTTTAAAACAATCCTTTTTGAGTTTGTGTGTGTGTGTGTGTGTGTGTGTGTGTGTGTGTGTGTGTGTGTGTGTGTGTGTGTGTGTGTGTGTGTGTGTGTGTGTGTGTGTGTGTGTGTGTGTGTGTGTGTGTGTGTGTGTGTGTGTGTGTGTGTGTGTGCGTGCATGTGTCTATTTCAACTCAAGAATAAAACCTTAGATTTAAAAGAGTTCTGTGTGAGGCACACATCCATGTGGAAGCAATCGGAAATTCTGGAATGTGGTCTGGATGTGGAATGTGAGAAGGTGAATGTGGAATGAGGAGCAGATGGCCCCGAAGGTCCAGCAGTTGCCCCTTTTTAGGATCTCCTGTCCGCTACGTTCGAATTCTTGGCGTGTTCGATTCGCACAATTCTGACCATTCCATCTCCACTTGAGAATATCTAAGCGTGTCTGAAGTCGTTTGTGTATTCACGAGTGTGTGTGTGTGTGTGTGTGTGTGTGTGTGTGTGTTTGTGTGTGTGTGTGTGTGTGTTGTTGTGTGTGTGTGTGTGTGTGTGTGTGAGAGAGAGAGAGAGAGAGAGAGAGAGAGAGAGATTCACCATGGTCTTGGATCACGTATTGGACTCGTGATCGACAGCTATTTCTCTCCCGGAAGAGAGCTCAGAGCTCATATATGACCTTACACGCACACACATCCCCAACTCCCCTCCACGAGAGTTGGAGTAACGACTCATTGAGTAGCGATACTGTAATTATTTCAGGCCTGGGCGGGATTCGAACCAGGACCGCCGGATGTGTGTGTGTGTGTGTGTGTGTGTGTGTGTGTGTGTGTGTGTGTGTGTGTGTATGTGTGTGTGTGTGCGTATGTGTGTGTGTGTGTATGTGTGTGTAGGCGCTGACAAAAAAAAATCTATGTGTAACTGGGTCAGTGATTAAAAAGATGTTGACACTGTACTTGGGACGGGACCATCCTGTCTATCTAAATTTGGGTTGGTCCTTTCTATTTCCCGAAAACGTAACTGCTTGAAAACTTCTGTGAAGTTAGGTATCCTGAACTTCCTTCATAATATCCTAACCTCAACTCACTTGCTGACCCTGTGCCAGGAACCTATTTATTCTTTTATGGAGAACGTATCTCGCCTTTGGTTTGCCTTATCGTAATAGGTGCTACTGAATAAGGTGGAGTCTCAAGCCTTCCAACATATCAATCCTTTGAATACGATGACGTCTACGTCGGCGTCATGAGGCGTCATGAGGATGCCAGCGCCCCCTTCCTGATTCTATTTATTTGGTGGTTGTAGCTGAGTGAGCTTCTTATTCTGTGAACAGGCTTGGTCACAAACATTCTGGTAGAAAGAGAACGAGTATAACAGCTATAATTTTATATTTCATAATGCGCGTATTGTGATACATCATCGTGCGTCAGGCAGCTAATGTGCGCGCGAATATTTGACTCGTATTAAAGAGGTTAACAAAGAACAATTGATAAAATAATCTCGACACAGACGTAGAAAACTGTCACATTGTAATCCACTGCGAATGGACAAAATCTTGTTTACCTAAGTTACAAAGAAAATCATTGACGGATTTTTTTCCCCATTATATGTGAATTAAAACACTTTTAATGCCAATATACATCAGGAAAGCGTTGGAAAACAGAACCCATTTTCTCAGCTTTACATAAAAGAAGGAGTGTAGTGGCAGGAACGAGTTTCTGAATTACTGTTCTTGAAGACTTCAAATGATATTACCGTGAATTAACATGATACCAAATATACATGTATGAAATGTTATCTTTATCTTTATACCTACGTCAGCATACCCACAGGAGGAACGACGATATTCACCAATGAGTTCCATCTCAAAACGTTATACACTTTACGGAGCCACCTACGAATCAAACTGGATACCCGTAAGGCGATTTTATTCACCTGTAGGCCTCCCCCATCCGCCGTCAGGCCACTAGACCTTCGGCAGCGTGGGAGTAAATGAGGCGAGGATGATTCTGTTCGAGGTGAGCAGCAGCAGGCAGCGGGCCAGTGATGAACTAAAACGAGTGATCGGGACGACAGTAAACAACATAACCAGATAACGGATGAGGCCGTCGACGCGGTGAGAAAAGGGTAATAATGGTGGAGGAGGGGGAGGAGGGGGAAGAGGAGGAGGAGGAGGAGAAGAGGGAAGAGGAGGAAGAGTTACATGGACAAACGAACAGCAACAGACCTATTGGTCCTTACAAGGCTGTTTCGGTACCTAATCTATCATTAATATTATCATTACCATCACTATCATTATCATTATTATTTCTATATCACACACACACACACACACACACACACACACACACACACACACACACACACACACACACACACACACACACACACACACACACACACACATATATATATATATATATATATATATATATATATATATATATATATATATATATATATATGGTAATAAACTTTCCTACTGGGATTCGAACCCTCGCCTGAGCCGCTTGCATTTTATCAGACGAAGAACGTACCATCGTGCCACCACGACCCTACCAAACGAAACGAAATAAATAATTATAGTCGGGATTTGTAGCAAATGTCGAGACGTTTTCTGCACACCTCTACAATGGAACAATCGATGACGTTCGATAGTAGACCATTCCATATATTGACAACGTGGATGTAGGAAGAGTACTTTGCCACGTCTGTTTGAAACCGTATTCCTACAATCTTGCATCATTACTCCTTGTTGCGTTGGAGGTGTCAATCTTAAAATATTTTTCCACCAATGTTTTCAATTCCTTTGACAGTTTTGAAGACCTCAATTAGATCACCTCTCATTCTTCGTCTCGAGAGATTAAACAAATTTAGTTCGCTTAAGCGCTCTTCGTACGACTTGTTCCGCAACCTAGGAATAAGCTCCGTTACTCTACGCTGGACTCTTTCTAACTTCTATATATCCTTCTTGTAATATATAAACTAGCACTATACACAGTATTCAAGGTTAGGTGTGAATATGGAATTGTAAAGATTAAGGATAATTTCTTAAATTCTAAACTCAAAAGCTTTACCTATAAATCCAATTAATCTATTTGTGGTTCTAATGACCTCCGAGCAATGAGGAGAAGGAGGAACTGAGGAAAAGGAGGTGGAGGAATAGGAGAGGTATGAGGAGGAGGTGGAGGAGGAGGAGGAAGAGACGGAAACATCAGTGCAGGAGATTCCACCACCTACCATCAGTCATTAGGCAGCAGCAACCAGTAAACAGTCTCTCAAAATGAATAATCGTCCAACCACACCAAAGAAGAAGAAGAAGCGCTGGTCGAGACGAACTATCAGGAGCTTGCTGGCCTTGGCTTCGGGACAGTTCTCTTTCATCCCTTGACGTCTATTCTCGACTCTTGTGACGCCTAATCTGACTGCCGGAAGATGATTTCATTCGTTCGACATTAGAAAAGAAAAGGAAAAAGAAAAAAGAAAAAGGAAAAAGAAAAGAAAAAAGAAAAAGAAGAGAAAAAGAAAAGAAAAAAGAAAAGAAAAAGTAAAAAAAAAAAAAGTAAAAAAAAAAAAAAAAAAAAGGGGGGGGGGATACCCAAAGGTTGCTCTTTTTAGTTCGTCACCCGATCTGGACGGATGGTCTGACGCCAACCAAGCGACTTTATTCAGCTAAGAAAGGTTTCACGTTCTTGGGGGTGGATGGGGGTCTAGTAGTTTATTTGTTTGTTAATATTTGTCTGTCTATTTATTATTTGCTTGATTTTCACTTATTATTATCTATCTTTCAATTTGTTATCATTTACTATTACATGTTTATTTATTATTCAACTATACCTATACATTTATTGATTTTTTTTATTATCATTTATATCATTATAATTTTTATTTTATTTATTTTATTTTATTTTACTTATTATTATATTTTTTTGACATCCGACCCACTTATGGACCAAAAGGTCTCCTGTTGGCATGATCCGACTTTGTAATCCTTTGTTCCTCCCAGTTACTGCTGTGCGTGTGCGCGGATGGCCTTCAACAACTTTCCCGGCTGCAATTAATCGGTTCCATTCGGCTCATGAAGGCCCCTCGCGCGCACTAAAGGTTAAAACTCGACATACTTCGCGATAGCTCAACATTTTCAACTGCTAACAATATTACCCGTACTAGTTAGTAAGCCACCTAAAAAAAAAAAAAAAAAAAAAAAAGCGGAACAAATTTGCAGAAACGGACTCAAAATTCACCTCAGGAAAAAAAAAGGGGGGGAGGGGAGACAAAACGTGGGCCATAGCAAATATTTCCCTCCCGGTGATGTAGGAGGCAGAGTATGCAGTACATGATGTGTTACGCGCTTTGGCTCATGCGTTCGTTTGTGGATCTCGTGGAAATCAAGATTTATCGTACACCAAGGGGGCGGGTCGAGTAGGGTGGTAAGGCAGTGAAAATGAAAACCAAAAACAAAAGAAAAAAATAGAAAAAAGAAATAAAAGATATAGGCGTAAAGTTATTGAGTATGTATATATATATATATATATATATATATATATATATATATATATATATATATATATATATATCATATATATATATATATTATATATACATATATATATATATATTATATATATATATATATCATATATATATATTATATATCATATATATATATATATATATATCATATATATATCATATATATATATATATATATATATGTATATATATATATATTATATATATATATATATATATATATATATATATATATATATATACAGGTTAGTTATCTATGATTTTTTGTTGGAAAAGTGACCAAATTTACTTTGTCACGTCGAGGGAAAATATAAATCCCCCAGTAGGAAAAAATATATTTATAGAAAAGGGAAGGAACAGAAAAATGGGAGGAGACCGGTAGAAAAATAATATATGAATAAATAAATAAATAAATCAATAGAGACACGAGGGTGGATGGTTAGCGTCAAGACCAAATAGAAGACGTGTCCCGGTCCATGAAGAGTTGATTTCTTGATCCAGAACATTTGATGAGATTTTGTAAAATAAACGTGCTTTGGGATATAGAAAAGAGAGTAGAGAAGATGGCAGAAATTTATCAATATAGATTAGATGTGCTTGGCATTACTGTTTCTGGACGGGAGATAATTGGCATCAAGTTGGTTTTGTACTTTGGGTTCGAAAACGGACACAAGCGTGGCGTAGTGTTATCCCGTAGTATGCGGACCGCTGAGGATTTGATATCACGTACTGCCGTCACCGAAACCTTGCTAGTTTCACGTTTCAAGTACTTAGCGTTTCGTTGGTGATTACCGGCGCTTCTATCCTAACAGATAATATTGTAAGAAAGAGTCGTAAATGTCAAGTAAAGGATTAAGAGAGGAGGGGAGAAGATAAATGTGTTCCCCATTCTTTTGTTTTGTTTTTTTGTGAAAATTAGTTTCCAATCATATACATATGACATTAAAGTTCCTAGAGTAGCGACTACATGAAGGAGAAGGAGGAGGAAGGAGGTGCAGTGGAAGGAGAAGGGAGGAGGAGGAGGAGGAGGAGGAGGAGGAGTGAGGAGGAAGAGTAAAGGAGGAGGGAGAAGAGGAATGAGGAGTGAGGTGGAGACACCGAGTTAAAATTTGGGATATTCATATGATTTCATGTTATGCATCTACTAAAGTGTTTGTAATGGAAGGGAGGTAAGGATGAATTTTATGAGAAACTACAGAATGTTGTTATGTGATAACAAGATAATGTTGAAAAAAAAATTGTTGTTGCAATTTTTATTTTGGATGTTGAAACAACTATGAAGAGGTTTGACAAAATGGTGCAAGGAGTGAGTTAGACTAGTTGAAGTCTACCTAGGAGATGGTTTGGTGATTATAAGAAAACTGACCCCTTATAAAGAGATACAAAAAATTTGACACATTCCGACAGGTTGACGTAAGTGGAGTAGGAAACACAGGAGTCTTAGTCTGAGTTTATTCCTGACTAGTTTCGCATACCTGTGGAATACGTGTTAACAAAGTTGACCACATTTGCATATTCGTTCGCCATTAGACAGATTTGCTTGATGGCAAGACACGCAAAGGAACAGGTACTGGAGTGAATGAGCACCAATTATATTATCTGGGGCTCAGTTTAGAACAAAAACCATGGTCAACAAAGAATTTGTCCCAAACAAAGGAACACTTGTTTTTTCACACATTTTTGCATTCCAAATCCAGAAATATTCTTTACAAAAATTTCATCATCCAAAGATTTCACCAGGATAGTTTGAACATGGAAACTATTCGAGGCGAAATATATCCAAATATCCAATATCACTGTATTTCAAAGGTCAGTATATCAATAATTTTATCCTAATATGTTAATTCAAAGACATACAGTTGTTATGAAATTGAACTATGATATCACAGGAAAAAACATACTTAGTAGATAAAACCTGGAAACATATCTGAATTTTCCATAATAAAAACATTAAGATTATCTACTTTATTTTTTAGGGACAAATGACAAGTTTTGTTGAATCAATCAAATCAAAATAGGAGGAACAAGTTGGAATGGACCTCACTGGAAGACAGAAGAGAAAGAGGCGATA
>NC_134809.1:14568417-14573417 GCF_046742065.1 Oratosquilla oratoria
GTGAATATCGCCTTTACAGAGGAAGCCCTTCAACAAGTTCCACGTTATACCAAAGGAAACCCCATTTATGTTCCTTGTGGAAATTTGCGCGAGATTCACCGCGATCTTGAATCATACGCCAGAGACATCATCGACAGTTTTCATTCCTCTAGATGAAAGCTTAGACCTCGTACATAGTCCGATCTATGGACAATACTTAGACACACCATACATTTGCTCAACTGGAACAGTAATGGTTTGTAGTCTTAGTTAACATTTTTTTGTGTTTATTGAAATGAACGTGCTTGTTTGTATAGGAAAAGACTTACGCTCGTGGTGTCCCAACTTCTAGCCTCCATTTTTCAAAATTGGCTTAAGTTTTATTTGTGGTGTTTATACGATTATTTCTCCTTTTTCTTCTCCCAAACGTTGAATTTTTTTAAATGTTGGTTTTTATTCGACTATTTTCTTCTATTTCTTCCAAACGTTAAATCTATACAAGAGAAAAAACTATATTTCTTGATATTTTTCCGGGCAACCATTTTTTTTTTTAGAATCTCTCCTTATATGGTCTGTCTGTTAGGATGGGGATTATCAAGGTTGACTTTACCCATGAATGTATGTATATATGTATAAATGTACTGTATATATGTGTGTATTTATGTATATGTACATAAGTATGTATGTATTTGTGTGTATTTTACGTGTATGCACGTTTGCATACATGTACGCGTTCATATATTTATTACTTCCCACACCCGGTTCCACTCATTCACTTTATCCAAATCTTCTTATAGCAATACATAATCCCCTTTCTTTCTTACTTTCCTCATGACCACTGCATCACCAGCAAATAAGTCAGCGTTAGTGGTCAAGTTATCTATCATGTCATTCACATATACAAAGAATATCGTCGGGGGAATAATACTGAGCCCTGTGGCACTCCACTGGTGCCTTCCTTCCATCCAGAGATCTACTACTTCACAAATGTCCTCCCTAACCTGGTCTTCAGAAAGTTTCTCATCCATTCCAACAATTTCCTTTTATATATGTTCCAGCTTCCATGATAATTTGTTGTAAGGTACCTGATCAAAAGCTTTATCTAGATCCAATAATACACTGCCTAGTGTATGTGTGAGCGTGTATTTGTGTATTTGTGTGTATGCATGTGCGTATGTGTGTGTATTTGTGTGTGTGTGTGTGTGTGTGTGTGTGTGTGTGTGTGTGTGTGTGTGTGTGTGTGTGTGTGTGTGTGTGTGTGTGTGTGTGTGTGTGTGTGTGTGTGTGTGTGTGTGTGTGTGTGTGCATGTGTATGCATGTGTGTGATTGTAAAAAGGGAGCAATGGTCAGAGATGGTCAAAGTGAGGGGAGAAATTTGAAGAGAAGAGGGGAGCAAATGAAGAGTGGGCGAGGGGAAAAGGGGGAAAGGGTTTAGGGTGAGGGAGAGTGACGATCAGTGGAAGAGGTATGAGGGAAGGAGGAGGGGAGGGAGGGAGGGAGGGAGGGAGAGAGGGAAGCTGCGAAGGTTGACATATAGAAGAGTAAGTTGGATGAGCTCTTGTTGGACTGAGAAGGGAACAAAGGACGAAGACATGACTTTAAGAATTCTTGAAGAGGAGTTGGTTCTGGAAAATAACTGAAGGAGGGCGTGAGAGGAGGAAGGAGAGGAGGGCAGGGGGTAGGGGATGGCCAACATGAGTCGGTTGGAGAAGATAAGGAGGAAGAAGAGTAGGAGGAGGAGGAGGGGAAGTTAAGAGGACGAGTAGCGTTAGATGGAAAGAGGGAGGAGAAGTGGAGGAAGAGAAGAGAACGAATACGAAGTAATTGAAAAGGAGTGAAAAAAGGAAAGAAGGATGATGATGAAGAGGTGGAGAAGGAGGAGAAGGAGGAGGAGAAGGAGGAGGAGGAGGAGGAGGAGGAGGAGGAGGAGGAGGAGGAGGAGGAGGAGGAGGAGGAGGAGGAGGAGGAAAGCGAGGAGGAAAATGTGCAGAAGGAGTACGAACACTGGGGAATAAAAGGACAATATAGGAGAAGAAAAAATAGTAACGAAAGGTGGGTGATAAGGACAGGAGATGATGAGGACAAAAGGAAAGACAGAAATAAGACAGGAGTGATGAGTGAGTCAGTGGGTAGGTGGAGGGTGGGGGTGGGGAGGAAAGGAGGATTGCAAGGAAATAGAGAAAAGAGAAAGACAGAACACGACAGGAGGAGATAAGTCCCACAGGAAGAAGAGACAGAAGACAGGAACGGCGAGAGATTGAAAGCTGTGAGGAAGGGAATGGAAAGAAGAAGGAAGAGAATGAGTAAGGAGTGAGGAACGGAGGAAGAGAAGGAGGGGAGGGAGTTAAGGAGGGGAGGGAGGTAAGGAGGAGAGGGAGGGGAGGGGAGGGAGGGAAGGAGGGAGAGAGGGAGGGAGGGACGTATCGCGCTAAAAGTGTTAATGAGGAGCCGCTCGCGCGTAAGGACCTCGTTAGGCGCGCGCGCACGGCCGGGGGTTGTGTGTGAGGGGAGCTCGGCCCCCGTCCTCTTCCGGGCAACTCCTCCCACAGCTCGGAGGCTTCCCAGTCCCCTCCCGTCTCTTTCTCTCTCTCTCTCTTTCTTTCTTTCTCTAGCTCCCCTTTCTCTCTCTCTTGCACTCCTCATTCTTTCTAGCTCCCCTTTCTCTCTCTCTCTCTTTTTCACTCCTCATTCTCTCTCTAGCTCCACTTCTTCTCTCTTTCACTCTTTTTCATTTTCTCTCTAGCCCCCCTCTCTTTCTCTCATTCTTTCTCTAGCTTCCCTTACTCTCCCTCTTTCTCACATTCTTTCATTCTCTCTCTAGCTCCCCTTTCTCTCTCTTTCACTATTTCTCATTCTCTCTCTAGTCCCTCTCTCATTCTTTCTCTAACCTCCCTAACTCTCTTTCTCTCATTCTTTCTCATTCTCTCTCAAGTTCCTCTTTCTCTCTCTAGCCCCTCCCCTCTTTCTCATATTTTCTTTCTAATTTTATTTCTCTACCTCTCCCATCTTCCCTCTCTATCGCTCTCGTTCTCAGTTTATTCATCTACCTCTTTCACTCTCTCTCCCTCTCTCTCTTCTACTACCATCTCATTCTTCTTATTCTGATGTTACTTTGACCCCATTACTTACCTTCCTCTCCCTTGTCCTCTCCCTGCCTCTCTCTCTTTTCTCTTAAACCTCATTCCTCTTACTCTCCTGTGGTGTAATCCCTACTCTTGCTCCTGACCCTACTCTTCTTTAGCTCTTTATTTCCTTTCCCTCTCCTCTTTTCCTCTTGTCCTCCCCTGTCACGCGAAGAGCTCGTATCTTTTTGTACCCCCTTGATGGTCATTTGCCTCCTCTTTCCCCGAAGGGATTCTCTCGCTTCCCTACTCATTATGTCCTTCCTTCCATATTTTCCTAAAAGGTGCTTCCTTTTCTCTCCCACCAAGCCTTCTCTGCCTTTATACAGCCCACTCTCATTTGTATTACCTTGACACGCATGCACGCACACATGCACGCAAAGTAGTAGAACACACACACATACATACTCGTACACACACACACACGATGTTTCCGTATATATATATATATATATATATATATATATATACATGTGTGTGTGTGTGTGTGTGTGTGTGTGTGTGTGTGTGTGTGTGTGTGTGTGTGTGTGTAAAGATTGACAAATATGGAGGTGAGGTGGCAAAATGAAAAGTTAAGGCTAGAGTATGGAGTTTTATTCAGAACCAGACGTTTCGACCTCTTGGACATTCTTCAGTCCACTGAAGAAGACCTAAGAGGTCAAAAGGTCTAGTCTGAATGAAAATTCATACTCTAGCCTTAACGTTTCATTTGCCACATCTGTTCCATAATTTGTCAATCTTTACGTACATTCATACATATATATATATATATATATATATACATATATATATATATATATATATATATATATATATATTATATAAACGTGTGTGTGTATGTGTGTGTGTGTGCGTGTGTATGTGTGTGCGTGTATGTGTGTGTATGTATATATGGATGTATACAGAAAACATGTCTACTTCACTCTTTCTTTCTCCGTCCTCAATTTAGACTCTTCTTCTCCGTCCACCTTCCGCATCCATCTTCTTTTCTTCAATTTTTACTGCAGCTTCCCCTCCTTCCGTTTTCTTTCGTTCCGTTTCTTCTTCTTTTCTCTCTCCTCCTCTCGGTCTCACCCAGGATCAATTCTCCCCAATTCCTCCTTTTCCTTCCCCCCGTCTTCTTCCCTGTTCTACCCTTTCCCCGTCCTTTTCTTATCTTCTTTCCTTTACTCTTCTTCCTCTTTTCTTCTTATTCCGCCTTTCTCCCTTCTCCTACTTCTTCCTCATCCTTCTGTTCTCTCCCTCTATTCCTCGCTCTTCCTTTCCTCTATTTCTCCATCTCGTTTCCTCCTCTTCTCTATTTATCCTCTCCCTCTCTCCCTTTCTATTCCATTCCCTGTCCTTCCCTGTGTACGATTCTTTATTTCTCCCGTCCTCCACTATTCCACTTCACAACAGCACTACGCAGTGTCACGCCATTTTCTTAAAGAAGATCCTTTCTAGTCTCGACTATTTCGTCCTTTTTTTTCTCTCCTTTTTTTTGCTTCGTTTTTTCTCCCGTCCTCCTGTCTCCTTTCGTCCCTTTCCGACCCTCCTCTCACATTCGTGCCCTCGCATGTACCCCCAAGAACACAATTCCTGGTGCTTTAATGGAATACAATGGTGCCCATAATAGTCTTCCTTTAAAGAAACAACATGGCTGGAGGAAAAACATCTTACACTTTTCTGTAAACGAATCGAAGTTCATGAAGAGAATAGAAGATGAAGAGGACTGCAAATTATTTCACCAAGATCCCGGTAACTAACCGGGGTATATTCATTTCAGTGCTAAGAAGTGCAAAATATTAGAAATGGACAGAATTACCAAGCGGCCATCAATAGTTTACTCAATGCGAAATTAAAAATTTTCAAGACCCCAAGAGAAGGAATTGGAAGTGTTGGTCATAGATAATTTGTCAT
>NC_134809.1:14575917-14578417 GCF_046742065.1 Oratosquilla oratoria
AGCAGCATCATAAGCTCCTATTGGACAGAGAGGCTACGGAACTCTATGTAAACAAAACCAGAGAACGGGAAGTTCTCCGAAATGTATTGGTTTTATTTTCCTTAATAATTTGAGTACAAAAGTATCTATTAGAGACATTTTTAAGATAAACTTGTTTCCACGGTTTAACGCCATCTATTACCATACAGGTGAAACACAAGGTTGTCTTCGAACTTTAGACTCATGCTGTGCATCTCGTATCCGGCTGCGCGTCCGGGATTGACGGAAGTCAGTTGTGGGAATGAAGGACGGGGCTGTTTCTTGATGTGACGGGAACTCTGTCCTGACGCTGTTTCCAGAACAAATAATTTCTAAGTTATTACCATATGATGGTTTCCTATTTTTGCAATATCTCGTTTGATCTCGACGATATAATCTACACCCAATTAAAAAAAAATACATATGTTTATGAGAACGTTCCGGACATATGATGTCCGGATATGGGAGGGTCTAGTCTGAACCCAAATTTCTAAGGTCATTTTGCCAACAGATCACTGTTTTTAGTCATTTCCAAAAATGACCGGACATTTAGCATAATGACTAATTCTTCAAAATAGATTTGGTTAGATGTTTGGTCACTCGAGAAGAACATCTGAGTTCGTAAGAGTCAGGAACCGTGCATCGCTTTCACGAACTCTCCTTGATTCTCTTCTTCATCTCTTCTGCCAATCGTTGTTGAGTATTTTCCTCAACCCCTTCTTCGCCCTGATAACCTGTCTTTCCTCCATCCCTGTACAGTAATTATCACTTCCAGACCACACCCTCCCGATTTCCCCTCCTTACCACTCCCATCCCTTGTTAACAAGCTCAGCAAAGTCCCTCTCGACACCACTTCTCCTCCCACAGTCTCCTCTGATTGCACTTCTCCGCCATCTCTCTCTGACGCGCTACTTCTTGAAGAGGAAGACCCACAACCCCTCGGCCCGGCCGAGGAGGAACACGTCCGGGATGCAAGTGCCGGGAAGGAACGAGAACGCGCGAGCTTAAGCTCATGATGGCAGCGGCAGCGTTTAACGGAGATTGAGATGGACGCACATTGGCCGCCAACTTGATGCCTGACGGACGCGAAATTGACAACACGCTGCGCCTCAGATGCCGAGGCGCCCGACGACTCGTCCGTCCCGTGGCACATCACGCGGCACCGCCTCGCCGAACATAAATGCTCCTCTCCTCACCGCCTTTAGCTAAGCCAACTTTCTCGCCGCTTCTTCAATGGAAGCCGCCAGGAGGGAAAAAAATAAGAAGGAGGAGGGGAAGTTGATGGAGGCGGATCTTGGGCAAGGGGAAGGGGGAACCAACTCGAGGTGGGTAAGATGAAGGAGGCAAAGACCGCGAGACAGATAGGTATAAGTATGCAGAACGAGGCGAGGCTGAAGGGAAAGTGTAACAAAAGTGCAGAGCGGGGCTCCCATATGCGGAAGAAGAGTGAGGATGCGAAGTAAGCATATTCTAGCGCAAGAATTTACGTTACAATTGTATATGAGAGAAGAGGGAGGCAGAGACACATACTCACACACATACTGAGAGAGAGAGAGAGAGAGAGAGAGAGAGAGAGAGAGAGAGAGAGAGAGAGAGAGAGAGAGAGAGAGAGAGAGAGAGAGAGAGAGAGAGAGAGAGATAGAGAGGCACACAAAGGGAGAGAGATAGAATAGATAAAGGGGAAATTAGCCAGACAGACAGGTAGACATACAGACAGACAAGCAGGCAGATAAACAGACAAACAAGCAGACAGACAGATAGACCGAAAAGCACATAGGCAGACAGGCATATAGGTAGACAGACAGACAGACAGAATAGACAGACAGACAGATGGACGGACAGATAGACTGACAGGCAGATCTGCGCGTGTAGGGACGCAATGGCCGTGCGTCAGGTCCCACTCTCATCAGAAGAAAAGCCGCCGCCCCTCTCCCCCTCCCCCTTCCCCCTCGAGGAAACTTTTGCAAACCTTCCCCCCCTCCCCTCTTTCCCTCATTTAATCATTGGTGCATTAATATGCCCACGCATGGCCACGTCTCCCGTTCGTGTGTTGTTTACTGACAACTTGGCCATTTCTGCTTCTACTTCTCCTTCGACCTTCTTCAGTTCACTCCTGCCCCGTTGTAGACAACCAAATCTGACATCTGGAGTTTGATTAATACAATTTTGTCCACAAAGTGATATATGTATTGTGTGACTACTGCATATCGACATATATTAGATACTCAGCGATTAAAGATGTAATTTCACAGAGGAGTCTGCAAGAGTCCCTTCTTCAGTAGAGATTTCTGATGATGATGATATGGTTTAACGTCACAAACTCCCTCCTATCGGAAGGCTAGGACGGTGCCCCTCACAGAGGACTTTGTAGCGTGGAATTTCATGAGCCATGCCCTTGGTTCAATTTCGCCGGTGGCAGGACTCGAACGCCCATCCCTTCGACCTTCGCCGCAAGTAACGACGCCCTAACCCGCTTAGCTTC
>NC_134809.1:14583417-14598417 GCF_046742065.1 Oratosquilla oratoria
TAACACCCCAGACCTGATGCCCCTGTCTCACATTGGAAAATAATTCCCGCCGTATCATATACTCACGCGCTACACCCCCATCCTGTGTTCCCTCCTCACCCGCTTTTCAGGTCTGGTGTATATTCTGCACGACCCATGACAGCTCTCCTCTTCTATTCTACATACAAGTAAGTTTCCCTACACCTGCCATATAAAGCATTACAAAGGCGGAGCATGCCGACAGGAGACCTTTTGGTTCATAAGTAGGTCGGATGCGGAAAAAATTGAATGATAAATAAATACCTAAAAATATAATAATATAAATAATAATAAATAAAATATATAAATAAATGCATAGAGTTAAATGATAAACAGAGGTAATAGTAAATAATAATAAATTGATATATAACTAATAACGAATGTGAATCAAGCAAATAATAATAAAGAGACAAATGAAAATATGTACTATGTCATAGGGTTTTTCCTGGGTCATAAATTCATCCTCTATCATACATCTCACTAAGCTTCCATATCGTTCCCATATCTACTACGATGCCATATGGGTTTTCTTAATTTATGAATGTAACATACCATTTTATTTCAGATCTTTGTGTTTTTCACTTAATTGCTTAGGTTTGAACACCTGGTTCACATGCATTTTTTCCCTGTATAAAACCATTTTTTTTCTCTGTTTATTCCCCGTTATTGAATCTCATATTCATTTCGTATCACTTAATGTTAAAATTAAGCTGATTCCTTCGCATTTCTTAATAGTAATAATAATAATAATAATAATAATAACAATAATAATAATAATAATAATGATAATAAATAATAATAATAATAATAATAAATAATAATAATGAAAAAATAGAATAATAATAATAGTTATAACAATAATAATAATAATAATAATAATAAATAATAATAATGAAAAAATAGAATAATAATAATAATAATAATAATAATAATAAATAATAATAACAATAATAACAAAAAATAAAATAATAATAATAATAATAATAATAAATTTCCCCTTAAGTCTAACGTTTTCTTTCATCTTTTAGCATCTCACCCGTTAGTCCAACCCTGGTGAATTTCCCATCTTCAGCGTTTTCTTGCCCCTCCCACCTTTCTCCCTCACCTACTTCCTCCCGAAGCCCATTCCACCAGTACTGTTAGTTAGTGAGCGTTCTTCCAAATTAATTCTTCCGTCCTCTTTTAGCACACTCCATTTCTTTCGCAGATTTTCCTGTCTTTAAACTCTACTTTCATCTCCCCTTTACTCACTTTTCTTGCTTTAGGTGTCTTGCAGCGAGGAACAAAAACCATCGATTTGCATGAAAACTCGAGAGCGAGCGATTTTTGTATACATATATGCCTCATACTCTTTGGCGCAGTGAGCCCCTAGTTAGGACAGGCATGTCTAAATTATAGAGACTGGTTGAATGTACTCTGGCAGCCATCAGTTTAGAAAAGAAAGAACGCTCGTGGGAGCGATACAGAATAGAAAAAAAGCTGAATTATATATATATTTATATATATATATTATATATATTATTATTTTTTTATATATAAAATTATTTATTGTTATCATTGAGCAGCCGTCCGCACGGCGCAGCAAAGCACATAAATGCCAGATGACCTGACTTCAATGATTCTGTTCTGGCTGTCACCGATAGTCTTTCTGAAACTTGGAGGAACCGTGTATGTGTATGTGTGTGTGTGTGTGTGTGTGTGTGTGTGTGTGTGTGTCCACAAAAAAATAAAAAATAATAGCAACAATAATAATAATAACAATAACAATAATGATAACAATAACAATAATAATAATAATAAAATAAATAATAATAATAATAATAAAGAAAATATATAAAAAACGGATTGTCTCTTTCAGTGCAAACAGGATTTATTTCAAATTCTGTTCTGCCTCACATGAAATTCCACTCCACTTCAGATTCCTTAGACCAAATATTGTTCACATCTGGAAAAGTACATGAACCTCTCTTTGTGTATAGTACCAATCTGCTGTCCATCCTGTACGTTCAATGATGGATCTAGAAATATTTATTTATTCATCTTATTTTATTTATTCATTTATTTATTTATTTATTGTTAGAAATACAATATATTGCTCTTAAGGCCTCAGGGACTGCCGGATGCTGATTTACATCTGCGTAGCATTTTGTGTAACGCGCCTAATTAGCGCAAGATCACTGCATGCGGAATATCTCCTTTAGTAAGCAACACAGACCTCATTACAGTATTTACCTAGTTGTATTATACGGGAAGGGGAGCTATACTCGTGGTGACCCGTTTTTGTATCTCGCAAGATCAAGTTTGTTCTTAAATTCTTGTATTGTGTTTGCACACACTATTTCTTCATCCAATTTGTTCTATATATCTATCACTCTGTGTGGGAAGCTGTTCTTTTTCAGGTCTCTTCTGTAGTTATCATTTTAGAGTTTCATTGCTATCCTCTTGTTTTTCCTTTGTCCCACTTTAATAGGTCCTCTCTATCAAGGCGTTCTTTACGTTTCATAATTCTGTAGATGGTTGTTAGGTCCCCTCGTTCTCTTCTTTGTTCCAGTGTTGGCAATTCCAGCGTCTTGGACCATGTTCTCGTCTCCAAGGCATTCGGCTAACACGTTTTTGTAATCCCATGATGAGAGAAACTCTAAATATCAGGAAAATCCAGCAAAGATCGAAGACACAGACTTAGATTTGTTGATCTGTAATCCAAGATGGCCGAAATGCTCAGAAGTACTGGTTTCCAAAAGCTTCTTGATTTAGAAACTGCAGAACATAGATATTTCGCTTTGTTTCTTTGAATAATACACTCATGATTTCATATTTACAACTGATATATTTCGTTTTGATACTATATACATACATATACTGTATATATATATATACATAATATATATATATATATATATATATATATATATATATATGTGTGTGTGTGTGTGTGTGTGTGTGTGTGTGTGTGTGTGTGTGTGTGTGTGTGTGTGTGTGTGTGTGTGTGTGTGTGTGTGTGTGTGAGATTCACTATTCTTGGATAACGTAAAAGGAAAATACCAATGAATAGGAAGACAAGCCAGAGTATTCCCACACAAGATCGCATAAAAAAACGTAAAATTATGAAGAAAAAAGTATTTTGCGAAAGAAGTCTGGATGGATGGAAAGCCCCACCCCCTACCTCCACCACGAAGAGTGGGAGAGATGGAGGTGGCTGTTGGCTTGGTCTTCTCGGTGGCTTTCTTACTCAGGAGGGGGCTTTCTCAAAAACGAATTGAAATTCAGTCAAGTCCTCCAGCTGATTTTTTTTTTTTTTTTTAAGGTTTGGTTCCCGGGCCTGGAACTATCGGAAGCGGAGTCTGAATTAGTGGGATCAGGATTAGAGAAGAGATAGAGGAAGAAGCAGAAAGAGGAGGAAGAGGAAGAAGAGGAGGTGAAAAAGTTCCATCAAGGGAAGAAAGAAGAGAACGAGGACGATATGGAAAAGAAGGATAAGGATAAGTGATAAGACGAGGAGGAAGAGGCGGAGGAGGAGGAGGAGGAAAAGAAGGAGGAGGAGGAGGAGGAGGAGGAAGGGTAGGAGGACATACAGGAGGAGGAGGAAAAGGTGGAGTAAGGGGAGGAGGAGGAGAAGAAGGAGGAGCGCGAGAGAAAGGAGAGAAGGATAAGGATAAGGAAGAGGGGGAAGGAATGTGACAAAAAGGATTATAAGGAAAATAAAGAGAATGAATAGGAGGAGGCAGAGAAGGACGAACAGAAGAAGGACAAGCAGAAGGAGGAGGAGGAGGGGGAGGAGGAGAAGGAGGAGAAAGAGGAGGAGAAGGAGAGGGAGGAGGAGGACGAAGAAAAGGGGGAGGGGAGGACAAGGAGGAGGAGGACGAGGAGGACGAGGAGGACGAGGAGGACGAGGAGGAGAAGGAGGAGGAGGACAAGGAGGAGGAGGAGGAGGAGGAGAAGAAGGAGGACGAGAAGGAGAGGGAGGAGGAGGACGAAGAAAAGGAGGAGGGGAGGACGAGAAGGAGAGGGATGAGGAGGACGAAGAAAAGGAGGAGGGGAGGACGAGGAGAAGGAGGAGGACAAGGAGGAGGAGGACGAGGAGGAAAAGGAGGAGGAGGAGGAGAAGGAGAGGGACGAGGAGGACGAAGAAAAGGAGGAGGGGAGGACGATGAGGAGGAGGACGAGGAGTAGGAGGAGGAGGAGGAAAAGGATGGGAGAGGCGAGAAGCATGAACTGCAGTGAGGGAGACGAGAAGGAAGAGAGTTAATGGTGGGGAGAGGGGGGGGGAGAAATAACACAGGATTGGGAAGAAGCGGGATGGACCGCCCTTGGACGAAGAGGGGCAGGCAGGAGCCAAGGAAGAAGCACTCCGGAAAAACAAAATAAGGGAGAAGGAGAGGTAGGAGGGGGAAGGAGGAAGGATGGGGAGGGAGAGAGGATGGGAAGGAGGGGGAGAGGTAGAAAGGATGAACAACTATTAATTCTGAGCTTGTAGTCACCCTTACGTGGTCTGTTTGATAAATCAATGTGACAGCAAATGGTATGTTAGAAATATCTCACAAAGAAGGAAATGAACACAATGCATGACAAAAAAGAAAATCTCCATAGCAGACAAAAACCTAATAGGAAAATGGAGGGGGGGAGGGCATGACATAACCTAACCTAACCTAACCTAACCTAACCTAGCCCAACCCACAGACTGGATTTTTGTCCGCTGGGTTTTTGTCCGTCCACGCAAGGGAATAAAGTTGAAGACCACACGGATCAAGACGGTGGACAACGAATAAGTATTGATTAAGGGGAACTCTTTTCAATTTTCTTTTCCTTTCCTCCTCCTCTTCCTCCTCCTCCTCCTTCCTCATCTTCTTACCCTGCAACATCTCTTGGCCCTTCTGCCTTCCCTCTTCCCTCACACCATCTTCCAACTCTTCTTCCCCTTCCTCCTCCTCGCTTCCTCTTCCTCCTCCTCCTTCCTCATCTTCTTACCCTGCAACTTCTCTCGGCCCTTCTGCCTTCCCTCTTTCCTCGCACCATCTTCCAACTCTTCTTCCTCTTCCTCCAATTCTCACCTCTTCCTCTACATTATCGTCGTTCTCACCCCTCCTCTCCTCCCTTCCTTTCTTCCTTCTCCTTCTCAAGTTCTTTTTTTCTTCCTATTTCCTTTTCCTATTTCTACCATTTTACTGTTTTTGTACTACACCCTTTCCCTGTTCTCAGAATCTTTTCCATCCTATCATTCGCCTCTCTTCTATTATCACCACTCCCGTTATCTTCCTCCTCTTCCCCTTCTTCTTCCCCTCCTTTCTCTCTTTTTCCCTCCCTCTTTATTTCCCCTCGTTCACTGCAGCTTTCTTCCTGCCTGGTTCTCTCATTACAATCGCAATAGTAAATTCCTTCTGGTCTTTGGTATTTTGTTCCTCCATTCGTCTCCCAGTCGGCCTTTCCCTCACGGCCTTTCTTCTCGCCATGCAAGGAAGATACTACGGATTGCAAAAAAAAAAATAAATAAATAAAAATAAATAAATAGATAAATAAAATGAATAAATAAAATATATAAATAGATAATAAGAGAGAGACAGAGAGAGAAAGAGAGATATTATTTACTATTTACCTGATTGTTTATTATCTAACTATACCTATGCATTTCTTTATGTATTTTATTTGTTATTTACATTATTATAGTTTTTATCTATTAATTTATTATTATGATTTTTTTTTCGCATCCGACCTAGATATGGACCAAAAGGTCTCCTGTCGGCATGCTCCGCCTTTGTAATCCTTTGTAGAGAGACCTATTAGTTCTCAACAGAGGCAGGTCCAGAATAATACATTAACAAACAAATAAATAAACAAATGAATAAATAGCTCACTGTAATTCATAATTCAATAAGTAAAGAAGTAGGTTAAACGTAGTAAAGGAATTTAGACACAGATGAAAAGAGTTAAATGATTAAATAAATAAATGAAAAATAAATAAATGAATAAACAAATAAATTAATAAATAATTAGATAAATGAATACTTAAATAAACTGAAAATAAATAAAGATAAATATATATATGAATAAATAATTAAATTAATAACTTAATAAATTAATAAATAATAGGTAAGTAAATGAACAAGAAAATAAACAAATAAATAGATAAATAAATAAATAAATAAATAAATAAGAATTAGTCAATGAATAAAGATTAGTAACTAATAAAACAAATAAAATATAAGTAGATAAACATGCAAATAAACAACTGAATTTGTAAATAAATTCAAATAACTAAATCAGAAAACCAGCAAATAAACAAATACATATTTAAGTAGATAAAAGAAGGAATTGATTAACAAACTGGTTAACTGGTTGTATGTTATATCGCTTCAGATTTATCCAATTGAATCTTAAGACTTTGAATCTGTGGTCGTTTCCTGCAGAAAGTTGGATTTACTGACTACGCGGTTAGCGAAGTAGTACCTTACTACGTCTAGATTAAACTTATGCCCAGATAGTTGAGTCTTTTTTTATCTTATTTTTTTGTTATCTACTTTGCTTGATTTTTTTAATTTTGTTTTGTTCATTTACTTACTTGTTTATTCATTAATGTATTTATTCATTCATTTATTAATTTATTTAATTCTATTTTATGATATATTGCTTTCCCTCTCTCTCTCTCTCTCTCTCTCTCTCTCCTTCACCTCTCTCTCGACTCTCTCTCTTTTTTAATATATAGAGAGTAAGTCCTAAACTGCCGATACCAATTCATGCAATTTTGATTTTAATTTTTCGGATATCTAATATCAGTTTGGTAGTCAGTTTTTTGTATCCTTTCAAATCTACGTTTGTCTTTGATTATGATTAGAGAGAAATTATCTACAAACTCAAAAGACCTGGCAATCGAATTTCTCGAGATAAAAAGATATCGCAATCAATACTACGACCACATCAACTTCCTTTTCGACTAAAACGCGACAGTTTGAAGACAGATCATTACTATTAACACAGTGGAACACTTTTTCAGTAACTTGAGTTGCATTGGATATTTTAAACGGATTTTGAAAGAGTTTTAGAGGCGCTGATTTTTAAATCTGAAATTAGTTTTTTCTCTACAAGCTCTAGTTTGTATGCAATTTGAGGTTAATGAAATGTACATATGTGAACTTGCGTAAACCATGTATAAGCATTTTAACGTCCATATATATAGATAATAGCTTCTAATATTTTTGATCATTCTTCTTCTTTTGTTTCAGTTCAAAACATGGCTTCCAGAATGAGACATCATTGCAGAAACAAGCCTGATGCCTTCTGCTACATATGTGGATGCTACACACACTCAATCGTCAGAGACGTAACATATCCTCGTTCGTCAAGTGCCTACAAGGCATATTTTGAAGTTCATCTTGGTGAATCAAGACAAGCAATGGGCTCCTCATGTTGTGTGCCACAATTGTGAGGAAAATGCTAGAGACTGGACCAAAGGAAAAACGCAAAGGTCTGCCTTTTGGAGTTCCAATGATTTGGCGCGAACCCACCAACCATGTAACTGACTGTTATTTCTGCATGGTAAACACAACGGGTGTTGGGAAGAAAAAACCCGACATAAGATTACGTATCCGAACATTCCCTCAGCTATTTGGCCTGTTCCGCACTCTGAAGAAGTACCTGTTCCAGTTTTCAAAGGCTTGCCTTCATTGGGGACGATAAAGACATTGGACATGATACAAGCCAGCAAGACAGTTGTGACAGTGAATTGTCAGAAAAGTGTTCACAATCGGAGGACTGTTCTTCAGACACTGAACCTTTCCCCGTCCCTAAGCCTCTTCCCCAGGCTGAACTGAAATGATTTAGTGCGGGATTTAGGTCTTTCAAAGAAAGCAGCAGAGCTTTTGGCATCAAGATTACAAGGCAGAAATCTTGTTGATCACTCTGTTAAAGTATCATATTTCAGAAAGCGTGACCAGCTTTTTGTGACCTTCTTTTCAAAAGACAGACAGTTTGTTTACTGCCATGACATCCCAGGGCTTCTCAAAGAACTGGGTGTACCTTACTATAGTCCTGCTGAATGGAGACTTCTTTTTAGACAGTTCAAAACGCAGTCTAAAGTGTGGTTCTTTTACATAATGGCAATGTTTATGGAGCAGTACCTGTCGGTCACTCAGTGCATTTGCGGGAAGACTATGATGATATGAGAATGGTCATGGACTTAGTTAAAGTATCATGAGCACAATTGGATAATTTGTGTAGACTTAAAGATGGTCAACTTTCTTCTTGGACAACAGAAAGGGTTTCACCAAGTTTCCATGTTTCCTCTGTATGTGGGACAGCCGAGCACGAGACAGACATTGGGTCCAGAAGGACTGGCCTATTCGTGACACCCTTGAAGCAGGCATGCCAAATATCATACAAGACCCCAATTGTAAACAGAGATAAGATCATCTTTCCTCCTCTTCACATCAAATTAGGTTTGATGAAACAATTTGTCAAGGCACTGGAAACCGAAGGTGAATGTTTCCAACACATCATCACAGCTATTTACCAGGGTTATCATTTGAGAAGATCAAAGCAGGCGTGTTTGATGGCCCACAGATTCGAACCCTAATTCGTGATGATCAGATTGTTGCTAAGATGACCGCTTTAGAAAGGCAGCATGGTTATCCTTTGTGGCAGTCGTTCAGAACTTTCCTTGGAAACAATAAGGCGGAGAACCACAGTGAACTTTGTGAACAGAATGCTCCTCGCTTTTCGTGATCTCGGGTTGCAACATGAGGCATCAAGCTTCATTTTTTGAACAGCCACCTTGATCAGTTCCCTGACAACCTGGGGGTCTGTGAGTGACGAACAAGGAGAACGATTCCACCACCAAGACCTAAAGATCATGGAAGAACGCTACCAAGGGCGCTGGGACAAAAGTATGATGGCTGACTACTGCTGGAGCATTAAAACGAAATTGCCCAGATGAAATGTACAAACGCAAAAGTTACAAAACGCAAATTCCTGCCTGGAAAAAAATACACAAAGAAATTGATAAGCTTCCATCAGCTGTGGTGATGTTCTGAAGGATGCTAATCTAAACTTTGGGATAGATGTTCTGTTAATGTTCTGTTTTCTTTTGCCTTAATAAATGTACAGAAAATGGCTTTCATACTGTTTTAAGATTCAAGTGAACAAAAGAATTGTGGCTGATTATTGCAATTTCCTATAATAACGAAAATTTAAAAAATAAATATAAAATGTCAAATTGCATAAAATCTGTAGCTTGCAGACAAAACCCGACTTCAGATTTGAAATCAGCACACTCAAGTTGACTATAGAAAAGTCTTTTTTTAAATGCAACAAAATGGGTGTTCCCCAGTGTAATTACACCCAAAATCGTGTTCCTCTTCGTGTCATACGAGAGGAATAAAGAGAGAGGGAGGAGGGGATGAAAAACACTCTTTTTCGTATGTTTCTCCTAAGAGATATCAAGTTAAAATTATCCTTTGACTTATCTCTATCTCTACCCTCCTACCGTTGTAAGGGTACTAAGGCCTACAGATAGTTTTAGTATCGTTATCTTTCCTCTTATTGTCCGATTCTCGGATACGGTGTCTCCGTCCAGTAGAAGTAATTCGCTTTAGCCTTTCTTTACTTGGAATGATCTTGTCCTTGTGCTCACAATCACGGTTGCTTCCCATTTACTTTGCCGCTCTTCTGAATCCCGTTTTCTACACAGATCATTTCTTCCTCTACCACAACCACAACCAGACAGGGAGAGAGAGAGAGAGAGAGAGAGAGAGAGAAAGAGAGAGAGAGAGAGAGAGAGAGAGAGAGGGAGAGAGAGAGGGAGAGAGAGAGAGAGAGAAAGAGAGAGAGAGAGAAAGAGAGAGAGAGAAAGGGAGGAGAATCTTCCTCAAATTCGGTATAAGAGCGTGATTGTCGTGACCAGGGGCTTTTCCATTGACGGCATGGAAAATGCAAGATGGGGAACTGTAAAAGTTTGAAAGAATCTTAAATGGAAATGCAATTATTGGTGGCGTCTATAGATGTCCTGATTGGCGGAGAGAACGAAGGGTGGGTGAGGGGGTGGGTGCGGGGTTCTGGGTTGGAGACGGACGCAGATTGGAGGCAGAGCCGCGCGACAACATTCAAGGAGAAGAACATCAAGCCAGCGTAAAGGGAAAGGAAGCGGGAGGGAAAACATTGGAACTGAATACTATGGTTTTTTTTCAATTCTTATATAATGTATATATATTCATTAGCATCGGAATTCTATTTTCTATCTCTGGAAGGTCCCCTGTAACGTCTCGACTTTGAGAAAGAGCATCTCACAACTCGTTCACTGGGAGGCCGAAACTAACGGTGGTATTCTTAAAAAGATTATTTCCTTGTATAAATCTTATAAAAACCCTTGGAATGGAAAGATTTATGTAAGGAAAGATTTTTTTAAGAATACCACGGTACGATTCTTACCGTGGTATTTTTAAGAATTGTCTTTCCTTATATAAATCTTTCCCTTCCAAGGATTTATATAAGGAAAGTTTTTTTTAAGAATACCACCGTGTATTTCCTTGCCGAACACGAATGAGACCAAGACTGGGGAAACGTGCCACATATGTCTACATGGCCGAAGTTGACGTGCACGGATTACGCTGGCAGTAGGCTTAGAATTAGTCTTACAGGACAGTTTCTGGTTGAATACACAATCATTCCAGAGGCACCCTATGATTCTCCGAAGGCTCTTGCTGCCAGAGACCAAACCGCCTCCTCCACTGGTCCTCCGCCACTGACGAGGGCACGTTGGACACCCAAATGGAAGAAAAACAAAACCACCCAAATTGCAGATGAACTCCCAACGAATCAAGGGCCACTTAACCCAGTTATGGATCGCTAACCCATGTACCTGCCGTCCATGGCGTCCCTGCAGATCTGATAGACGGGAGTCCTGGAGAGCGAATTTCTATGTTTACATATATGCCTTCTATGCTTGATACTTGTGATGGATGTTAGTTGTAACTCATCCCCATCATGCACTAAGCTCGCCACGCGGACGACCGAGGTTGGGGAAACGAGTCACGAACGCGGGCGAGCCAGGCCCCGGGTGAGCCTCCAGGGGGCTCTCCATGTGTGTGTACCTGGAACATTCTTCTCTCAAAGGATGATCTACTTCTCGTTTTCTAAATAATGTTAGAGCACATGAACCTGGGTGTGTGTGTAGTAACTTCCTCTCTCTCTCTCTCTCTCTCTCTCTCTCTCTCTCTCTCTGTGAGGTGAGGAGACCAGGTTGTCGTGGGATTAGTAGTGAGGATTACATCCACTACTGGTTGGGTGAAAGCAATGGAGTCCACATCGTGGGTGAATGGTGGGGGAAGGGGGAGGTTGGAACTGTAGGCACAGTTAGCCAAGTACTGCTCGCTGTTTTTGGGGTTAGTGTGTGTGTGTGTGTGTGTGTGTGTGTGTGTGTGTGTGTGTGTGTGTGTGTGTGTGTGTGTGTGTGTGTGTGTGTGTGTGTGTGTGTGTATGTGTGTGTATGTGTGTGTGTGTGTATGTGTGTAAGTGTGTGTAAGTGTGCATGTGTGTGTGTATGTACGCGTGTGTCTGTGTATATGTGTGTGTGTGCGTGTGTGTGTATGCGTGCATGTGTGTGTGCATGTGTGTGTATGTGTCCGTGCATGTGTGTGTGTCTGTGCATGTATATGTGTGCGTGTGTGTGTGCGTGTGCATGTGTGTGTGTGTGTGGTGTGTGCGTGTGTGTGTGTGTGCGTGTGTGTGTGTGTGTGTGTGTGTGTGTGCGTGTGTGTGTGTGTATGTGTGTGTCTGCGTGTGTATGTCTGTTTGTGTGCGCGCGTGCGTGTGTGTGCGTGTGTGTGTGCGTGTGCATGTGTGTGTGTGTGTGGTGTGTGCGTGTGTGTGTGTGTGTGCGTGTGTGTGTGTGTGCGTGTGTGTTGTGTGTGTGTGTTTGTAGTATGTACATGCATGCAACCGAATTCTGGTTAAGGAATGATTGGGAATAAGAACAATTACCAAACACAACTCTAATTACCACGTAAACAAATGTTCATCTTAAAGTTAGTAATTCACATTTTCACTTTTATTCTATTTTTCAATCATTCACCAAGGTCCCTTAGGTTTTATCTATATCTTTACACTCAAACTTCTCGATTTTAAATTAATTCCATCACTCGGTATTTGACACAATGTCGTCTGTGGTGACGTCCAATCAGCGTACGAACTCGACCCGGCTGTTCCTTGTCGGGGTCAACATTTAGCAATATTCGTCTCTAATTACTGCGGTTACTTGTATATACATACAGAGCACATACTACCAAAGAAGAACACAGGGAGTATGTTGAACAAGAAGGAGAAAAGGACAAATGACCCCAATCAGACCAAAAGGAATGGAGGAGGAAGACAATACAGTCTTGTGCTGAGCTTCAGCAAGGCAACCCAAACGTCTTTCGCCGAGCGTTTGTGACAGCCATACGTCCATACCAGGACACAAAAGACCCACTCGCGTCAGTCTATGGACCGGAGATGCAAACCTCCCAAGAGGACATTAACCACAGTTACACTCAGATGTGAGGGCAATTGTCTAGTGTGGCTGTGACGTACTTAAGAAGTCGAGGCGATGCAGACTGGATGACAAAGAGGATTGGCCACATCTGCTCTTGTTGGTCGCGAGCCAATTCTTCTTCTCTGTGACATCCCCCTCCCCCCTCCCCCCCTCCCCCTCCCCCACCCCCCACTGCCCCCCACCGGGGCTGGTTACAAGGCTAATTAGCGGGACAGCGAACAAGTCTGTGGCTGAATTCAAATGATGCAAACGTGCCTTGTCAGACCCAACGCTTTTCGTCAATGAGACGGCATAAACAAGGGCTTACGGTCCTTATATTGTGAAAACTTATTTTTATACAGCATATGTCTGATATGTGGGCGAGTGAGTACATTTTAATTACTACATCATTCTGTTCATTTCAATCTGGCAAAGATGTACTATAGAACAAAAGAATCCCTAGAAAAAAATGGAGGAATGTACATTAGGTCCTTTTTTTTTATCTATAGTAAATAACATCACGGATTTCTATAACTGTGTAGTTACAGACTCAGTGAAGACATTTCTACATTGTATCTTCCCTGGAGTTTTCCCACATTTATAGCACTTGTAACTAAGCTCTCAGTTGATTAAAAGAATCCCAAGATATTAAACTGTATAAGTAAAGAGTACAAACATTTATGGTCTAAAGAGGCTCTGATGAAGACTACAGGGGAACGAGTGATGCACACAAACTATGAAATAAAGACAATGAGAGAAAGAAGAAGCTGGATCCGGTGGGCAAGGGCCGTATGAGAAGGCTCAAGTAAGAACATAAAGTAAATAATGCAGGAATTGGTCAACCACTCTAGAGCTATCTTCTCCATCCAAGCTCTCAGCAACGTACTGTTAATAATTCTCAACTCAGACATGCTCTGAGCTTGTGACCGCCATGAGAAAAGAATTACAAAGGAAGAGCATGCTGACAGAAGACCTTTTGGTCCATGACTAGGCCGAGTGTGAAAAAAACGTAATAATGATAAATAAATAAATAAGTAAATAAAATCTATAATATAAATAACGATAAATAAAATAAACAAATAAATGCAAAGGTATAGTTAAATAATAAACAAACAGGTAAATAATAAATAATAATAAATTGACTGATGAATAATAATAAATGAAAATCAAGCAAATAATAATAAACGAACTGACAAACAATAACAAACAAATAAACAAATAATATAAAATAGATACAACGTAGCGGATACAACTCGAACCTTTCCGTACGCCATTTCCTTGACAAAGAAAACGTGTTGACATTCAAGCCTACAGAAAGTACAATTTAATGGCGTGCATCCAAATTCATTGCCAAGCCTGATAGGAATATGGGGAGGTAGAATTAAGTGTAAAATTACATAATCCAGAGAAGCTAGTCAATGGCATCGCACAATCACGATAACCAAAGAGGAAGAGAAGGCTCGTCGGCTAGCCGTCTAATGCCCGCACTGACAGTGGTTGTAGGACAAAATTTGTTAATAAACAATACCAACAGAAATGCAGTGGATCACATATATTTTTTAACAAAAATAAATTAGGAAATAAACTCTCCTACTGGGATTCGAACCCTCGCCTGAGCGGCTTGCTTTTTATAAGACGAAGACCGTACCGTCTTACAGGTTCCAAATGTCATGAGACAAACAAAAATAAATTAACAAATACTTAAATAAATAGGTATATAAATGAATAATGAATAAATGAGATGAATACACAAATAAAATAATTAATGGATAAATGAATAAATTCGTGAATGAATAAATGAATAAATGGAAAATAAGTAAAGAACAAAGAAATATATAAACATATAAACAAAACAATGAAAAATAAGGTATATAAGTAATTGAATAAGTGAATAAATAAAACAAATAAACTTATTAATAAATGAATGAAATTAAAAAATTAATAAGTTAATAAACAAATAAAACTAGACCAAAAAGCAAACAAATAAATAAATGAGAGAAAAATGACAAAGACTACTTTAAAGGGTAATTTGAGAGCAAATTAAAAGGCTACAAAAAAAAAAAAAAAAGGGGGATTGGGTTCCACAACTTATGACGTCACAATGACTTCCTGGTAAAATCTTTCTCGTTAAGTTGGTAGCCCTGATTCTCGACCTGAAGAGTGGACGCCATACGTCTCGTTTTCTACATCATGTTGTCGAAATTATTTCGTTTTTAAATTTGTCTTCCATAGTGCATTCCTTCCCCGTTTATGGCCATTTTTTTTTATTAATCAATTATATATTTTCACAATCATTATTGAATTATTCATGCGCCATCTTCTTGGTGTACATATCTTGGAAAACACCTTTATGGATAACGACGACAGGTGGTAATGGACATGGAACTGCCTAGCGTAGGCCTTATGGTCTCTTGCAGTCTCACTTTTATGTTCTTATGTTAACACTACGTGTTATCTGTTGTAGAAATAAATAATTTTTTGTCCCTCGT
>NC_134809.1:14603417-14618417 GCF_046742065.1 Oratosquilla oratoria
GGTGGAAGGGATGGAGTAAAGGAGGAGGAAGAAGATCAGGAGGATGATATGGATGGGGGGGGGAAATAGTGGTTCCTTGATGAAACAAGTTGAGGATGTGGAAAGGCTTAATAGAAACATGAGATACTCCGGCCCAAGATATGCAAAGCATAGAGTACACGACTCAGGCAAGAAAAGAAAATAAGGACCAAGAACAGGAGTGATTAAATGACTGGATTACTGGGGGACCAGTGGAGAGAGACAAAGAGAAAGTTAAAGGAAGAAAGAGGGAAAGATGGAGGGTAAGGTGGATGGAAGGGGGATCCTGGATGCAAAGAGTCTCACCGACTTTTAGTATTAAGAGGAAAATGAAGCTCAAACTTGGACAAAGCAGAAGCCATTCGCTGAAACTGAATAACTGAGCAAAGGTCTTCTTCCATTCTCATGTTTCCATCTGACTTTAGGTCTCCCTTTACATGAATATACGACTCGTGTGTGTATTAATATGGACCCAAAAGCTGTTCACGTGAATGTACGCACACGAACACATACGCGCACACACATACATGCACATTGAAAGAAGGGCCACTGATCTCAGGAATATAAAAAGGTCAATGTGGTACCAATCTATAAAAGAGGAAGTAAAAAGGAACCTCTGAACTAGAAACCAGTGTCTCTAACCAACATAACTAAGTTGTGTGAGAGAATTGTATAAGACACACGAGCCGATACATAAAAAAAGCCGGACATTTTGACAAACAATTAACTTAGATTCAGAAATCGAAGATCACAAGCATGTTATTACACAAGGGTGGTCGATGTCCTACAAGAAGGAGATGGATGGGTGGACTGTGTGTAGTTAGACCTTGAGAAAGCCTTTGAGAGGGTACTACACAAACGACATATGTGGAAATTGATGCATAAAGGAAGACTTTAAGGAGATGGACTGTGTGTCGTTAGACCTGGAGAAAGCCTTTGAGAAGGTACTACACAAACGACATAAATTATGTGGAAATTGGAGCATAAAGGAAGACTTTAAGGAAGCTTACTGGAATGAGTATGGCACCCTCAAAGAGCGACACATGAAGGCAATACCAAAGGATAGGATGTCAAAATGGAGATAAATAACAGCCAGGTGATCACAAAAGTCGGTAATGTTACCTAAGCTATTCATTATTTATGTAAACAACATTATGAAAAGAACCATAAGTTACATTTACCTGTTTGCAGATGATGCAAAGATTATAAGGCAGCGTTTCCCAACTTGGGGTGCTGAAGTTAATTATAGGGGGTGCTGGGAAGTGATGCACACAAAAATCACATTGATATACCGTATGTATCATTAATTACCCAGTTGTGCATATTTGACTTTTTCCATGCTATATTTTTCTAGGGTGTTCTTATTTCTTCTACAAACAATATTGTCAATTTGTTTCAGTTCTAAGGAATCAAGAAAATAAATCATCAAGCAGTACACTTCACTTTCTTTTATCCTTCTGATAACAAGATAGGGGTGCTGGACTGCTTAGACATGACAACAGGGGGTGCTATGGTCGGAAAAGGTTGGAAAACACTGTCATAAGGAGAGTATAAGATGAGGAAGATTTCAAACGTTTTACAAAAAAAAAAAGGCCTCGACTAATTCTACTACTTACTCGTAAGCAAAGTGTGGGGAATTAACTTCAGTGCTAAGAAATTAACTTATTGGAAATGGACAAAACTACGATGAGGCCACCAGTGGTTTTTCCTGGATGGGAAATGAAACAATCTAATACAAGGGCACAAAAGGAGAGGAAACTCGGTTTGGTAGTCATGAATGATTCGTCACATTATGTGCATAGTAACAAGATTTTTCAGTGTACGTTATCCAGTCAAGAACAAATCTACGGTTGGCTGAATCCAATTTTCAAAAATTAACACAAAATCTGTTTCTTCTTGAGAACTTTCTGTAAAGTTTAAAGTTGCCAAGTATCCTTTTGCTTATCACTGATATCATACTTGAATCACTGTATCAACCAACATGACATCGACTGCCGTTTAAGATTCTGTTTTATATACTTTTTGCGGACACATAGAGAGATAAATATGTTCTCCCTATAACAGCGTTTCCCAACATTTTCCGACCATCTATCTGTTTATTATTAATCATTATCCACTTTTTTATTCTATTGATTTATTTACTTATTTACATACTTATTTTATTTCATCTTTTATATATACGTATTTCTTCTATTCTTTTTCGTCTCATCCGACCTAGTTATGGACCAAAAGGTCTCATGTAGACATGTTCTTCTTTTGTAATCCGTTGTATTCCTTTATAAACCCAACCACAGTTACATTCATCAGTCACCGCCTGCTGAACTTGGTCGATGGAACAAAGATTCAGTTTCGTTCAAATGGAAACGTAGCAAGTAAACCACATGATGAAGTGGTATGGAGAAATTACAGGAAATGGCAAATTGCTGGGTATAGAACGTTGGACGGCAAAAGATGAAGGCTTCAGGAATGAGCTAGCTGAAGAGTGTATGTATAGTGAATACAGATAGTATATCAAAGAAGGACATGTTGGAAAATCCAGAAATGAGTTTGGGCGTGAAGTGCATTAACATGGTGGTTTAGATAAGATAAGAGAATAGAGCAGGTCATGTTGGTAGAGTGCAAGAAGCAAAGGTAGATGGAAACATGGCGGAGAGACTTAGAAGATGTAAGGAGAGTGCAAAGAGGCACATGAAGAGGATGGGATTAAGTACGAAGAAGAAGGAGGAGAAGAAGAAGAAGAAGAAGAAGAAGAAGAAGAAGAAGAAGAAGAAGAAGAAGAAGAAGAAGAAGAAGAAGAAGAAGAAGAAGAAGAAGAAGAAGAAGAAGAAGAAGAAGAAGAAGAAGAAGAAGAAGAAGAAGAAGAAGAAGAAGAAGAAGAAGAAGAAGAAGAAGAAGAAGAAGAAGAAGAAGAAGAAGAAGAAGAAGAAGAAGAAGAAGAAGAAGAAGAAGAAGAAGAAGAAGAAGAAGAAGAAGAAGAAGAAGAAGAAGAAGAAGGGCTTACTAAGGGAGTGAAGACGATTACACAGTATAGATTGGGAGGAACGGTGAGGAGTGAATGGGGGAAGGAGAAAAGCGAATAAAGAGAAGCGGAGGATGATTAAGAATGGATTGTACTCACAGAGATACACATACAGATACATTATATGACCCTAAATATGACCCTAAATATGGTGTGTATACATACTGATGTACAGCCGCGGTAATAAATTACCCCAACCGGTATTTCTCATTACCCAAATAGGGTAGGAACCGATGCTGGGATACACTACCGTCCCGCACACTTCATCAAACCCCGTCGCCTCACACAAACACACACACACACACGAACACACACACACACGAACACATACACACACTACACACCCAACACACACCCGCGCGCGCGAACACGCGCACACACACTCCCAAAGGATTGCACCTAACCAGTTGCAACTTTCCACGAGAAATCTGTTATTGTGTATTATAGTTTGCAACATGTAAAACGCAACATGGAACAAGCGACATCCACCAAAACTGTGGAGGAGAATGGGAAAGGAGGAGAGTTAATGGGAGGGGCCGGTGGAATGGGATAAGGATGAGAACAAGAGGATGGAAACTGAGGGGAAAAGAGAGAGGGGAAGACAGGGGAGAGAGGAGGGGAATGGAGCGGAAGGTCGAAGAAAATTCGCAGGAAATGAAAAATGAATATGAATGATCCATTGGCGCCGTCATACTTCACACATTAAATGATTTGGTTTGACGTCACGAAAATATTAGATGCAAACATATTAAATACTAAGAATTATCACGAAAAAATACATTATTTTGTGCAATATTAAGGGTATATAATATTTTCCATTAGAAATAGCTTTTTTAAATTTTAGAACAAATCTTTGAAAATATTTCGCACAAGTTGAGCAAAATATTTATTCATAAGTAAGTTACATGGATTACAATGAGTGAAAATAATCAAATCATGTCGACAGAAGACCTTTTGGTCCATAAGGATGTCGGTTAAAAAAGTATAAATAAATAAATAAATAAATAAATAAATGAATAATTAAAACAAATAAATAAAAGAAATCTTCTATTTTTTTTCTTCTTCTAAATTAATAAGAAATTATTCAATCGACTAATGTATAGATAAATTAACTAATTGACTATTAGTACATAGATAAAGATATATATAAACATATAAAAAATATATGAATAAATAAATTAATTGATTAATATATAATTGAATAAGTGAATAAATAGATAAATGAATAAATAGATTAATATATCATTGAATGAATAAATAAACAAATGAATAAATAAGTAATTGAATGAATGAATAGATATATAATTAAGTGAATAAATTAATGAATACATAAACAAGAATACAATAACCTTTCTTTACGGGTCCAAATCCTTGCTTTCTATCTCTCACATTCCAAGTTTTTGCTATGAACAGTGCCGTGAGCACAATCACTTTCTTATATAGTCTTATCCTCGTATTCTTCCCCATCTCATAACACTTTCCATTCTACCAAGACATTTACTTGCCTCTTTCACTCTATGAATCACCTCCACCTCCACACGACCCAAAAATGCTTAAAACTCTCCTCCTCTTCCTCCTCCTCCTCTTTTATGAACAGTGCCGTGAGCACAATCACTTCCTTATATAGTCTTATCCTCGTATTCTTCCCCATCTCATAACACTTTCCATTCTACCAAGACATTTACTTGCCTCTTTCACTCTATGAATCACCTCCACCTCCACACGACCCAAAAATGCTTAAAACTCTCCTCCTCTTCCTCCAGCCTCTCATCCTTCAAACCTATATCCAGCCTGGCACTACAAATTCCTCTTGTACATCTCATCACTGTACTTTTGCTCATATTTATCATCTACTTTCTCTTCTCAAACACCTTTTCGGGTTACGTCACGAACTGTTTCCTTCACACATCGTATTTCTTTCACATATCCATTTTCTCTGTACTCCCCATTCTTTGTCATTCGCAACATTTTATACCTTTCTCAGCTTCACCTGGTATTCGTTCTCTTTCTCCTTCTCATTCAATTTGATCGTTTTGAGCTCTTCTCTGCCTCTCTCTCTTTTCCTCTTTTTTTTTATGTTACTTCCAGTTTATGAAACACTTTTCGCTGATTCCATCGCTCTTTCCTATGAATACATTCAAGTCCAGATCTCTTCCAATCCTCCTTTTTGAGACCACTACATACTTCATTAATGCCCTCTCGACTACCTTTTTACACACTACTCTGACCCATCTATACTTACGTTTATCTTTCATCTTAATTTTTCTTGTCGTCATATCCCTTTCGGTACATACCAGCAGTATCATATTTCCATCATTTCTTTAACACATCATACATTACCACCATCCACTCATCGAGTCAACTTTAACTCCAGTATTAAGATCTCCAATACTCCTACATTCACATTCCTCCCAAAGGCCTCAACACATATAAATCATTCCAAAATTCCTCTCTTTCACTTTTCGCACTACTAGGGTTATGCGCACTTACAAGTCCCCATAGTTCCTGTTTATTTTCGTGCACTTTATCTTCGCTGACACTATCCTACATGCAACCACGCACTTAAAGACTTTATCACTTATCAATACTGCCACTCGTTCCTCCCTTGTCTCGCCTTCTCTCCACTTCTGACGCCCAAATTACCACAATCCCAAACCACATCCTACCCTTCCCTCTCAGTTTGGTTTCACTCAGCACTAATACATCCATCCTTATCTCATCCTGTCTCTGGCCAGACGATTTTATTCAGACGAGAAGGAGCCCTACGAAACTGTAAGGGTTAAGCATAGTTGCTTCAGCCTTGGGTAGCAAGCAATGAAGAGACGATGGAAGACAAAGAAAAAAAAATAAAGAAGGACGAGAAAGGACAAATATTAGGAATGAGATTTGTTAAGTAACCGAAACTCTACGTCCGATGGTGACGTCCATCTTTGTGATGTTCCGGGGACCACTGGCGAAGCTAGCAGTCCTCAAACAAAAGGGGGATAAATTTACCTCCTAGGAGTGAAGAATTGCACGGAAGGGGGGAGGGTGGTGAAATATATCACGCCTGGAAATCTAGCTTTAATTCCGTAGCACGCTACACTTGCCTGGCCACATGTTATATACATGAGCAAAGTGTCTATTTTCTTTCTGTATTCAAAGTGCTTTTTCTTTTTTCAAGCCCTTAATATTAACACCATGTTTCCATCGTCTTTTTTTTCTCATGTGACTCTAAGGATTACAAAGGATTACAAAGGCGGAGCATGCCGACAGGAGACCTTTTGGTCCACAATTAGGTCGGATGCGAAAATATATATATAATAATGATAAAAAAGTTCTAATAATATAAATAATTTTTTATGGGAATAACGGAATAAAAGGGTAAATACGAGTACACTAATCTAAGAGGGTGAATGACAGAAGAAAAGTAGAAAATCACTGGCCCAGAAGTAGTGCCTTCGCCTGGCAAAGAGGCGAATCCGAAAATAAAGAAATTAAGACGCAGAGGTCGGAGCAGTCGACCCGCCACGCCAGCATGAAAACAGAGCTAGGTTTCCTGGGGGAGAAAACGAATAGGCTGAATATATTTTTTCTTGTGTGCATCTCCCGGGAAATCTCTCAGTTTTTCTCTAAAGACGATATTCCAAACATCCACATGTAAAAGCTTTTGGATACAAATCGAGCTTAACCCGTCTCTCTCGCTAAAACATCTTTCTGTACCATTGAGTTAGGGTGTATGTATATGTGAATGACCATGGTCTTGGATCACGTGTTGGACTCGTGATCGACAAGTACTAACCTCCCGGATGAGAGCTCAAGAGCTCGTATGACCAATCTATGGGTAATAATGTGACCTTACGCGCGCACACACACACCCAACTCCCCTCCCACGAGAGTTGGAGTAACAACCCGCAGCGCAGCGATACTGAAATTATTTCAGCCCTGGGCGAGATTCGAACAAGGACCACCGTAGTGGCAGGTGAGAACTCTAACCACTGCGCCACGAGGTGTGTATATGTATGTGTATGTGTATGCGTGTGCGTGTGTGTGTGTGTGTGTGTGTGTGTGTGTGTGTGTGTGTGTGTGTGCGTGTGTGCCTTTACTTATCTATAACAATACAAAGACTCAAATAACTGAAAAAATTATCTTTAACAACTAGTATACATAATCGTAAACCCCAAAAAAGCATCAAGAACTAGATGCTACTAAAGAGTCTGTTCAGACGCTGCTACTGTGGGGATGATACCGTGGAGACGAAGGGTCAACCAGACAAAATATAGATATATATAAAATAAATAAATAAATAAATAATAATAATAATAATAATGATAATAATGATAATAATAAAATGCACCATTAACACCTCCCCCCCCGCCACACACAAACAGCTCGACGGCGCATTGGTATCATTCGCAACCGCTACACCAGTGATCCGAGTTCGATTCCCACCCAGGGCTGAAATAATTTCAGTACCGTTGCGCTGCGAGCCTGCACTCCAACTCTCGAGGGAGAGGAGTTGAGTGTGTGTGTGTGTGTGTGTGTGTGTGTGTGTGTGTGTGTGTGTGTGTGTGTGTGTGTGTGTGTGTGTGTGTGTGCGCGCGCGCGCAAGGTCATGGCATTGCCCAGACATCGGACATATATGAGCTCTGAGCTCTCATCCAGGAGTGTAACAGCTGTCAATCACTAGTCCAACACTTGATCCAAGACTTTGTTAAATAACACACAAACACACCACAGGTGCCACGCAAAGAGAAAAGTTCTCTCTCTCTCTCTCTCTCTCTCTCTCTCTCTTTCTCTCCTACAGAGAAACACGTAGGGACGATAATTGGAGATTAGGAGACAGGACCCCACGAGCATTGGTCATTTGCTCTATGCTACAGTTAGGTGAATCGAGAAGCTAAAGGACAGGGAATGAATACTCAAGTCGAAACAATAGTTTAAAGTTTCTAGTCATTATTCACCAAGGAAAAGGACCTTGAGGGAGAAAAGAGTGGAGGGAAAGATTCCTAAACACCATAAATATGGAAGTGAGTGACCTTATTAACTCTTCGAAAACCTGGAAGAGAGAAATGCCTCGGATAAAATACAACTGATTACATATTCTCTGGAAGAGGGGAAGGTGCCACTGTACTGGAAATCTGCCAATGTGGTTCCAATATCCAAAAGAAGAAATAAGGAACATCCACTGAAATATACACCTGTGTCCTTGAAATACATGACTGACAAATGTGTGACAATTTTGTAGAAGTTTGGTGAATGAAGTAGTTACAAGGGAAAGGAATCTTGGTCTTTAATTTGGATTCAGAAAAGGGAAAGTTATGTGTACATTAAGGTTTCATTCGAGAGTGGTCGTTTTGCTTCTTAAGATAATGGGTTGGGTGGGTTATGTAAAACTGGATTTGGAAAAAGCCTGCAACATGATGCTGAGCAAAGAATGAATAAGGAAGTTGGGAAGGGCAGGACTAGAAGTAAACACATTAGAATGGAAAAATATAAAAAAACATACAGTAAGTGTGCAAACAGTGGTGAAAAATTAGGAGTCGAGTTGGAAAGAGGTTACTAGTGCAGTATCATAAAGTTCCGTTCTGGAGCGCTGTTCTTTTCTTGTGTGCTACAATTACGTAAATAAGGTAAATACACATAGATACAAACGTACACCCACAAATACATACTTACACACATTCACGCGCGCGCACGTACGCACGTACGCGTACACATACAGACATACATACACATATACACACACACTAAAAACTGGAGGAAGATAGGGTTAGAATATAAACTAGAAGATGATAATACTCAAACTAAGTCAATAGGAAACGATGTCAAACAGTTGATGGAGGAACAAAGAGGAGAGAAACTAATTACGATGGGAAAAATAGTTGAGAGAGATCACAGAACAGAAGAAGGGAAAAACATAAAAATATGAATGAAGATATGATATGATTGATATGGTTTAACGTCACAAACTCCCCCCTCTCGGAAGGCTAGGACGGTGCCCCTCACAGAGGGCTTTGTAGCGTGGAATTTAATGAACCATGCCCTTAGTTCAACTTCGCCGGTGGCAGGATTCGAACCGCCATCCCCTCGACCTTCGCCGCAAGTGATGACGCCCTAACCCGCTCAGCCAGCGAGCTTTCTGAAGAAATGGTAAAAGCCCTAAAAGAGAGTAATATTTGCTAGAAATGTAATAGATAAGGGAAAATGTGTCATAGGATGGGGAGATGACCACATTACAGCAATGACAGTACGAGAGAAATATGAATCGAGTAATACCAGAAAAATCCTATCAACAATAGTGGAAAGTGACTTTTGCCTGGCGTTTCGTTTCTGACTGGTACGCCGGCCATCCAGCCTGTGACAGAGGAGAGCGAGTAGCCAAATTGATTCCATGCAATCTATTCCACTACCAATAACAAATCCTAGACTAGCGACTCTTGCATTGTGGGTTTACTGAAGCGTAAATTTTATATTGTGTTGTATCAGGCATGTTTATTTGACATAATACAGTGAGTGGGTAGTGTGTCATTATTGGGAACTAAGTAGTAAGTGTGCGGTCAGTGATGACAAAGTGTAGACTCAGTGACCTCCTTCGGGTTGATTGCTTTTGTGTCTTTGTTTTGTCTGCCGCCATGCGATTTTATTCAGCTAAAAAAAATCTCTGGCAGGGTTTTAGACTGATCTTGGCTGAGCTTCCTACACCGGCTGTCTTTTCCTTTACCTGCCGTTAGACGATTTTATTAGCGTGAATGAAATCCACTGCCTGAGTATTAACACACTGGCAGGCATGCAGTGCTACCGAGTTTAACAAACTCGTACGACATTACTAAAATAAATAAATAAAAATAATAATAATGATAATAATAATAATAATATTTTGCCTTTTTATCCGATTTTGTGTAACAAATTTCCCTTAGCTGAATAAAATCGTCAGTTACTGGCCAGAAAAAAAAATTAAATGAACATACTTGGCATTTTGCCTGATGAAGAATTCACGAGACCTGTTGAAATTATAGTGATTTTCATTTTTTAGAACAATATTTCTATTTTTTTTACATACGCCATCACAAAAAATGCTGCTAATGAAGGTAATACCTCGTATTTATTTATTTATTTAAGACTATTAAACCCTGGACTACATATTCAGGGAGATTATCATGAATTCTATTTAAGTTCCGAGTTGTTAACCTGTGATTTGCAACAGCGAAATAGTTGTACAGTTGGGTAAAATAGGACCCTCGACACTGCTCATATATATCCCGGTATTCAAAGGTAAGCTATGAATTATCGGAATGGTGTATGCAAATAACAGCTTTATCACGAGTTTGAATAAGTAGCATTGTTCTTTCGGCCACGGCAAAAGTCAGCCATTTTCCTTGCTCGCAGATGCCACCATTGTAAACAAAATCCGACGATTACGAAAGCATATGAAATGACTGTAAAGTACTATGCCTCTTCCTGTGATGTTCTCATGTGGATATTGCTATTACAAACGAAGATTTTCGAATTATATCAAACGTCTTTATGCAATTACATACTTTGCTTCATTTTTTTTTTTTTTTTTTGTACATTGGGGTTTCCTTCACTTGTGTCCATTAAATCTGCAGGTATCGTTATTAGTTCTGAAAACAAAAAAAGAACTCCTTAATCCGATGTGTTCCTAAAGTCAACACACCACAGCCATTTTCTCCTTCCGCCTTATGGCAGCCAGCAGCGTAGTCATCTATTGAGCTGTACCGGCTGCTGTATTACGGAAATGATGTGTCAACAGAGCGCTGGCGACGGTGATGAGCTATTCGAGGTATAACGTGAGAGGCAAGGGTGTGGTTATGGTGTGTGGAGGTAGTGTGTAGCTGTTGTACTTGGGTGGAGCTGTACAGTGGCGACCCCGCCAGGATTCAGAGATACACTTAGCGGGTGACTGGAACGACAAGGATAAAATCACCCTCGGGGTAATACAACCAAGAGACCAGAGAATATATATATGAGGTAGAAAAAAGAGGGGGAAAAGGGAAAAATTCGTAGGGATTACAAGGAACTTGAGGGCGTAAAAAGGCGGAGATGGTATAAGAAGAGAGAAGGAGAGCAGAGCGGACCGACCAGCAGCTACATGCAGTAAGAGAACGAGAGAGAGAGAGAGAGAGAAGAGAGAGTGTGGGAGGACAGACGCCACTGTCGTGGTTGCTATGGCAACAGCCTTCTCTCTCTCTCCTCCATCGGCCGCCCTGCCAGGCCGTCTTTCCCGCTGTTCAGTCTACTTCCTACACTGTACTACGACCACCACCCGTTCTTCTGGTTCTTCTAAGTCTTGTACTTGTCCATCGCTTTCCCTGCACATCGCACGATCACCAGACCTACCGGAACAAAACCCAAATCTTCTGAACTTTGGTATTTTCCAAGAACTACACCATTTAGCCCTGGTACTACTACGATCCTGATTCTCGCTCTCCCTCTCTGCTTCCATCGATGTACTTATAATCATGAAACACCCCAAACTCCATCACTGTGAATGTGAGATCATTATCATGTCGCCTAGGCTGTCCTCAACCTCCATATTATGTGAACTCCCTTCCTGTGACCTTGTTCCTTGCTGACTTTGGAAACTTTCTCCATCCTCTTTCTCCAAAATTCACGGTAGTCCCACGGAGCTATGAGGTAAAACTACTCTAAACAACCCTTGAGCAGAGATTTCCACCAACTAGGAAATGAACGTGCCAACACCAGCCATTAAGCGTGTGTGTGTGTGTGTGTGTGTGTGTGTGTGTGTGTGTGTGTGTGTGTGTGTGTGTGTGTGTGTGTGTGCGCGTGTGTGTGTGTGTACTTCTGTACGCGATTGTGTTTTCGAGTTGGTATTGATTACATGTACTGTATGTTTGTACAACCATATCCATGATACTAACACAAGATAACGGCTCAGGATTTTCTTGATGGCGTCTGTTTCTTGATGGCGACAAGACCACATCAACCCATTTGTGTTCGTCTTGTCAATTACATGTTTCTGACTCACCCGGTACCAAGCGATTTTATTCATCTGAAACATCTCCTCTGGGGAGGAACCTCGGCCACAAATGAGTCAATTCAGCTACTTTCAGTGCCGTGGGTCACTAAAGACTGACTCATGCTTTGCCACAAGGATGGAAAGAGAGCCTGGACAGAAACTTTCATCCTTTCGTTACAGAGAGGATTTCCCCTTGGCTGAATAAAATCGCCAGGCAGGAGTCAAGATATATATGCACAAGCTGTCAACAGCAACAGAAAGGCTGACATGGAATGAAACTCCTTTCACTGTGGCCCTTAAGGAGTATAAAGAGTTCCCCCCGCCCTCCCCTCGTCCCTAAAGCGACTGAATAAAACTACCCGGCTCCAACTGATGTACTCTATCAGTCGCCAAGAGTCTGTAGACTCTAACTGCCGTGTGCAAGCATCACCCATCATTCCACTGAGGTCTGAATTCTCCAAATGTACCCAATTATCTTTTCCACTACATTTATATCCCTAATCTACCTAATTACAATTTACACTAGAATGAGGTCCCTAAATTACCTAATTACGCTTTTGCACTAGATTGAGTCCCTTGATGTACCTAATAACCCTATTTGCCAAAAGGAAGAGCCCTAATTTAGTTAATTATATCACTTGACTGAAAACCCTAATTTAACTTTTTAACTTTTCCACTACATTGAGATCCCTAATTTCTATCTCCACGTTTTCCACTAAATTACCTCATTATCCTCTTTATTAGAGACTGAAACTTGTGACATCCCTATCCTGGACATTTTCTGCCTCTGCTCATAGATTTTGGTTGCCAAGCTCATTCCGACAGAGAAAACTACCGCGAGCTCTGGAGTGGACTAATTCTTTGCTTCAGCACAGCCAGAAATCGATTGCAATGTTTCCCTATGGCAAGCAGCTAATTTTATGCCAGGTATGCAGTGGTGGAATGGATGTGTGTGTGTGTGTGTGTGTGTGTGTGTGTGTGTGTGTGTGTGTGTGTGTGTGTGTGTGTGTGTGTGTGTGTGTGTGTGTGTGTGTGTGTTTACCTAGTTGTATTTACCTAGTTGTATTTTACTGGACGAGAGCTATGCTCGTAGTGACCTGTTTTCGTATCTCTCCACATCCAGTTTGTTCTTAAAATCGTGTATAGCTCTAGCATTCACTGTTTCTCTGTTCAGTTTGTTCCAGATATCGTGTGTGTGTGTGTGTGTGTGTGTGTGTGTGTGTGTGTGTGTGTGTGTGTGTGTGTGTGTGTGTGTGTGTGTGTCTCAGTGTGTGTGTGTGTGTGTGTGTGTGTGTGTGTGTGTGTGTGTGTGTGTGTGTGTGTGTGTGTGTGTGTGTGTGTGTTGTGATACGAGCCTTAACACTGAGGAATGGTGGCGTGTGTTTGGTCGAGAAGTGATATGGAAGCAAATGGAACGTGCGGACAGGATGGAGGCGTGAGTTTGCAGAAACCTACCGAGGTGCGTGGACCAAGATCAACGTTTCTCAAACTTTTTTTTCTTTTCTTTTTTCTCAGCGACCTAGATTCTTTCATCACCATCAGTTCCGCTTCCCAAGCCCGAAGAAGATTAAGCTCAGTATTTAATTTATCCCTGTTTTAGTTCTTTTTTACCCACAAATTCAAGACAAAAGTATGCTTTACCTCGGGTGCCTCTCTTGTAAAGGGGACCTAGTCTTATGCTTAGTACAGTATTAGAAAAGAGTACTACTGTACTATATGTAGTAAGTTATTATATATCCTATATTTCCAAAAATGTATACTGCATGTAGTAATTTCTTATATATTCTATATTTCAAAGAAATTATAAAGAATTTCAATTTAGATCTCGTACACTAGTACAATGTATGCTTCCCACCAGTACACGCGTATGAACACAGACGCTAGCTTGGTTGCTGTGAGGAACATACGAATTTCCGAGTTCTATGCTAGCCTTCCGAACTAGCATATGCTGGCGGGGTCTGTAAGCAGTCATGAGGAATCCTGCAGTGTCAGAGAGTGTGGTGCGTGGTGGCTGTGGTGGCTGTGGTGGCTTTGGCTGTGGCGGAAGTAGAGGACATCCTAGTCCCTCTCCTGTAGCATCAGAGTGTCTCCCATGTGCCCACGGACGCTCTACACCTCCTCCTCCTCCTCCTCCTCCTCGGTGTTGGGAGATCCCGAGTAGACTAGGCCGAGGTGGGATGTGATGGCGGTGGCTGTGGCTCGAGAGGGGGCTGTGGGGGCTGCGTGGAGGGGGCTGGGGGGCTGGAATGAGTGGCAGGGCGGCCGAGTGGCTGGGGAGTCCCAGCTGTGGTCCGACCGGCCATTGCACCACTAAACTGCAGCTTTCCTCGACTCGATATACAAAATTGAAAGTGTCCCTGCGTAGAGCAGCACGACAAGTGCCTCCTGCTAAGCCAATCAGAACCTGAGTCGGCTCATGAGGCCTGTCGCTATTGGTCCGTTGGGTGCCACTTAGGCGTGGGGGCGGGATCCCGTCCTGTGCCACCATTATTTCGCCTCACCCGACAGCTTAACGCTTCCACATTTTCACCCAGTAGAAATAATAAATATTTCCGACCATACCTCTGAAATTCATTAATAAATCATACGAGAATGCGACAGAAAAATCTGATGAAATGAGATCGAGGAGGAGGAAGAGGAGGAGGAGGAGGAGGAGGAGGAGGAGGAGGAGGAGGAGGAGGAGGAGGAGGAGGAGGAGGAGGAGGAGGAGGAGGAGGAAGAGGAGGAGGTAGCACTTAGAGTCAAACGAATGAAAGGGATCTGTGTGTGTGTGTCGTCTTAAATACAGCTTTGCCTTCACTCCTGTTTCTTTGTAGACTGCCACTCTCCCAGGATGCTCGGCCACATAGAACAAAGGTGAAGGTGTTGAAGTATACCCTCCACACCGTGTAGGTGCCAGGGAAGGGATGAATACAGTGAGCTGACGGCAGTCAGGAGGGTGGAAATGTGTAGCCCAGAAGATAAGGGACGGACTGAGTGAGGC
>NC_134809.1:14620917-14625917 GCF_046742065.1 Oratosquilla oratoria
AAGTTGGGGTAGGAACACTATACTACTAACGTTTTTGAAGAAGAATTGTAGTCGAAACGTCAGTAATATAGTGTTCCTACTCCAACCTGCGTTTCTCTAACACCTTTCCCACTCAAACGCAAGAGTCTTGGTTAGCATTAAAAAGTCAATTCCTTCGATTGAAAATAAACACCTGGCGACAGAAGCCAGAACAACTGTGTAATCCGTGGACGGGTCAATGAGTATCAAGGATCACCAATAACAATGAAGGATTCCAATACACTAAGATGGAGTGCAATGGGTTACAATGAATTACAATGGACTGGAATGGTTACAGTGGGCTGAATGAATTAAAATGGATTACAGATAGACAAGAAACTTTACAATCCACAAATAAGACCGGATAAAGAATGGCAAATGCATAAGATGGTAAATAAACATAGAAATGAATATATGAATGAATAATGAAGAATATATGTATACACACTCACACACACATATATGAACCCTATATGGTTCATTATTTTATTTTAGAATCAGTGAAGCCACAAAAGTGACAGTTTATGAACAATATGTGGGCAATTTTAAAAATCGGATCATGCGGGACTCAAACCGACGCTCTAATACTCAGCAATCAACTGCTCTACCTCATGAGTTATTGCGTAGATGTGGTACAGATGAGAGTTAAATATAAGTTTGGTGGTATGTTGTAATGAAGAAATATGGATGTGTTAGCCTTGAGTAATACTCACATGAAAGGGAAGGGTGAGTTTGATTTCGGAAGTGTGGTTGGGAGAGTATCAGAAGTAACATGTGGACGAGGCGTGTGAGTGTGTGTGTGTGCATGTGTGTGTAATAATAATAATAATAGTAATAGTAATAGGTTTACTGAAATAACAGTGATACACTGACAATAATACAATACAGTAATTATATGAGTAATACAATTAGTCTAAGTTTTACAGTGATACACTGACAATAATACAATACAGTAATTATATGAGTGATATGCCTAGTCTAGTGTGTGTGTGTGTGTGTGTGTGTGTGTGTGTGTGTGTGTGTGTGTGTGTGTGTGTGTGTGTGTGTGTGTGTGTGTGTGTGTGTGTGTGTGTGCGTACGTGCGTGTGTGGGTGGATGAAGTAAAATATCTTCGAGGACAAAGTGTGTGAAAGTGAAATTAGGATGGAAGATATGGGTCTTTATGGGTGTATTCGGTCTTGCTAGTGAGAAAAATGGAGATGAAAAAGCTGATTTAAATGAGTGCCTACTCAGTTTTAGGAGTAATGTAAATGTACTGGTGTGATTCACGTGTTAGACTCGTGCTCGACAGCTATTTCCCTCCCGGAAGAGAGCTCAGAGCTCGTATGACCGATCTATGGGTAATGCTATGACCTTATACGCACACACACACCCAATTCCCTGCCTACGAGAGTTGGAGTAACGACTCGAAGTGAAGCGATACTGAAATAATTTCAGCCCTGGGCAGGATTCCAACCAGGTACCGCTGGCACCGCTGTACTGGCAGTCTGGGACTCTACCAACCGCGCCACCGAGTCATGTGGTGGGATCTCAATGCTAGAGCAGGAATTGGGCCGTTAGATGGAGGAATAGGAAAGTACAGGGTGTCAAGTATAAACTAGACAGGAGAAAAAATATCAAAAGTATGTTTAGAAAGGTACTTGATAATTGTTAGCAGTGTTTAAGAAGAGGTACAAACATAAGTATATGTGGGAAAGTGTGATGGAGGGGAAGCTAGTGAAAGGAGAATTAATGGACTATCTTTTGGTATCCAAAGAAAGGACTGAGAGAGTTCTAGATTACAATATCTTCAAGGGATCGAGTAGAGGATTGTCAGATCATTATCTGAGAGAAAAGTAATTGAGAGTGAAGGAAGAGTGGACTCGGAGGAAAGGGAAAGTAGGCAGAGAAGTGTTGATAATGAACAAATTAAATGAGAAGGACAATAAAAAAAATACCAAGGGAAACTGAGCGAAGTGTACTAGGCTGGGAAGGTTAAGGAAGTACAAATAGAAGAAGAATGGGTATGCTTTCAGTAGAAAGTGATAGAGTGCACGATAATAGTACGTGGGACGAGGATGGAAGGGAACAGAAGGAGGAAGGTAAACACGAGGGTGATGGGTGGGTGTTTGGTGATGATAAATAGGAGCGCGGGGGTGAAGTTGGAGGTGAGGCAGTTGTAGTCGGCGGATGACAATGCACTTGTGGCTGAGAGAGAAGAGGATCTGATGCAGCAAGTGGCGTAGCTTGGGAGGGTATGTAAGAGGGAAAAGCTTAAAGTAAATGTGGACAAAAGTAAAATGAGATGTAGAGTGTGACATTCAGCTTGAGATAAGTCTGAAAGGAGCGAGGCTGGAGGAAGTGAAGAGTTTTAAGTATTTAAGGATTTAGAGTTGCGTATGACAGGGAATGGAGGAGTGGAGTTGCAGTTAAACTGTAGAGCAAGCGAAGCAAGCAAATGTCTCGATAGAACGAAAATTATCATGAGAAATATGTATTTGGGGATAAATGCAAAAAGAGGACTGTACAAAGAAGTGATTATTACCACGACCCTAAAAAGTATAGTAGAGGTTACGAGGATAGATAAAATGAGACTAGCAGGAAGAGTGGAAAACAAAGGTGGATGGAGTGAACTTTAGGGATAGACCGAGAATGAGACGAGTAGGAAAGTGGAGAAAAGCAAGAAGTAGATGTGAATAGAGAATTATTGTGAATAGATGATTAACTGACGCGGCACAAAGGGATTCCCTCATATCTGTTCTGTAAATTCTTATATGGACGACAGGGGGAGGGTTCGCCGTGTACTTAAACGATTGGGGCAATCAGACTTCGGCTGTCGGGCCTCCTGTGGATGTGTTGTGTCTTGTTGCGTTGCTTCTGACCCAAGTGACCCTTAGTAGTGGGTGAATGTTAGATGGATATACGATGGGTGAAGAGTGGGTGCATGCCTTGATTGGACTATCCCCCCTTTATAAAGAGGAAAGGGCATTTTGGTATATGTGTACATCTATATATGTGTGTGTTTGTGCGTGCGTGCGTGTGTGTGTGTGTGTATGTGTGTGCATATGTGTGTGTGTGTGTGTGTGTGTGTGTGTGTGTGTGTGTGTGTGTGTGTGTGTGTGTGTGTGTGTGTGTGTGTGTGTATGTAAGTGTGTGTGTGAGTATGTAGTGTGTGTGTGCGCGTGTGTGTGTGTGTGTGTGTGTGTGTGTGTGTGTGTGTGTGTGTGTGTGTGTGTGTGTGTGTGTGTGTGTGTGTGTGTGTGTGTGTGTGTGTGTGTGTGTGTGTGTGTGTGTGCGCGTGTATGTGTGTGTGCGTTTGTGTATGTGTGCGCGCGCGCGAGTGTGTGCGTAAATACATGAACGAATGAATATATAAGTATGTGATAAAGAACTCAATTAATCAATCAATTAATTAACAGATGGATGAATAAATAAAGAAATCAATTAATGAGGGACACTTACTGCTTAGTTGTTTACCTGACTGAATCTTAAAGCATCGTACTCTATGAGATGAGACAGTGTCTCTTTTAATTTTTGTAATAATAACCAACGCTCCTACTCTTGGACCCAATATCCTAAAGCATAATAAAATCACTTGGTAGCAACTGGAACAAATGGCTATATTTTAAAACAGTTAAAGGGTTAAGACTGACGTGGTAATAATGACAATTTTGTTGGCAAGTAACAAGTTGAGGACACAAGGAAGAGCATCAACATTGGAAGCGGTTCTGTAAGCAAAGCTCTGACCCCGACCGACCACGTGAGTTCCTTCTCGGTGTTCCTCTACAGCTGAATAAACGATCAAGTCCAGTTAACTACTCAAAAGGTTTGAGACACTTTCTGATCCCTTGGTTTCCCAAGGTCCCAAACCGAATAAAATCGACCGACACAGGTAGAAGAAACCATTAGGTCGAACTAGGCACCTGAAGGGATAAATGAACGAAGCGTAGTACAGTGGAGGACATTTGTTACCTTAAGGAGGTGAGCAGATGTCCTGGCTGGGTGGTCGGGTGTCCGAGGCAGGGCGGGGTGGGGCCGGAAGGGGTCAACCCAGAAGAACGGCAGCAAGTAAAGGTCCGAGCTAAGGCAATTACACGATAGACCTCAGGTAATTGAGCGAAGTTTAGTGTTCGAGAGAGTTAGTGACCCTTAGTGTGAGGACAATTGGTTTAACGACGTTTATTGTCCTATTACCGCTAACTGTGCCTCCTTGGCCCAACGCGGCGCAACAACTCTCCTCCTGTCCTCTCTTCTCACCTCGGTGGTGCTTTTACTGTGCACAGTTGAGAAAGTAAATTCCAAGACGCTTTCTCAAACGCATTCTTGGTCTTTGGTAACATAAATGCAGAAACCTGTCTTGGTAATTCGATAGGAATGAACAAATGAAGAGAGTTTACCAAGACTCACTGACGGACAATTTTCTCTTTTACGTGAATCAAAGCTATCTTGATACTGATGCATAGCGTCGAAGAACATATTCACTCAAACGTGATTTATGCCTTTACAAGCTTTACCTTCTCGATAATTGTCCCAAGAAAAATTCCATCACTCCCTTATATAATTATAAACCTACACACACACCAGACACACGCACGCACACTCGTGTACACACACACATACACAGGACCCAGCCAGCGTTGTTCCCTTCCTGTATACTACAATCAGATAAATACACATACACCACAGGAGAAAGGAAACTTGAAACCAGGAAGTACTTTCGTGCATTACACTATCAGAGTACAGAGTAACAAATGCTCGAGTGTGGTTAAATATACAACAGAAGATAACACGGACAAAAGGGAACAAAAGGGGCAATATGCTCACAGGAATGTGGAGAAGTAGACTGACCTTACCTTCCTCACTCCACCTTCCCACATTCCTACGTAGTCCACCTCTCCACATTCCTATCTTCCCCCGTTTTCGCCTTTTGTCTGTGTCCCTTTCTGTTGCATACCTAACCACGCTAATCCCTTTGTTACTGTGTAATATGTTCGAGGATGTAA
>NC_134809.1:14630917-14645917 GCF_046742065.1 Oratosquilla oratoria
TGCCTCATATCTCATTTTCTAAGCATAATCACTCTTACCGGCTCCACAGTTTCAAGTTCATCAACCTCTGTTCTGCCTCCACAAAATGATTAAAAAAAATTGGACTCTACCCAAAATTCTTCCTTTTTTTGATCTGCCGATTTTTTATTTTATTATTATTATTATTTTTTTTTTGCAAAATCCATTTTCCATTATTCTTAACTATACTTTTTACTTCTGATTTTCTCATAATCTCTTTAATTATCTGACTACTCATTTTTGCATTTATGTTCTCCACCTTAGTTCATACCAAAAACTATCTCCTTCTCCAATTGCATAAATTCCTACTGTCGTCAGCCTTTCGTGTCTTTCTGTTTTAACCCAATTTATTTTTCACCCTAGGAATACGCCTTCAGTCTGGCCGAGCTGATGGGATAAAAATGGAAGATATTGTCATTTCCAGCTCTTTAGTTTACTCGAAAATAAGAGCGAATCTGATAAACATTTACTGCATGTAAAGGTGAAATACACTTTGGGTCTCATTTCAATTTGATTTAGCGCATCCCGGAGTAATATCCTGGTTGTTCTGGGTGATTTTAACGCCTCCACAAGTATCGACAGCTGGTTATGAGGAAAGTATCAAGTCACACAGTCCTAGAATTGTGAACAACAGCTGCCAATGTCCCTGGGCTCTGCAAAGTCCAGGAAACTAGGAACAGGGCCCCGACATGGGTGAGTGCCGCCCCCCCCCCACCACACACACCACCACTACCACCACCTTCCACATGTGATGGTCACTAGCACGATTCACATGTAACATCCATCCACAAAACAACGTTTATACACACATCATTCATACACATAACTCATGATAAACAAATCATGTATTAAAAGTGCATTAGGGTGAATTTTCTATCTTCTTTTCACCAAAAGTGCCGCCCCCCTCAAAAAAAACGTGCCACCCCGGGGCATTGCCCCCCCTTGCCCCTCCCTTTGTCGGGACCATGACTGGGAATCATTAGTTCATCGTTTCAAAGGGTTTGACCAGCATCGATGATTCCGATATTCCAGGACTGATCTTGCAAGTAAGGAAATCGACACCTACTTAAGGATCATGGTGTTCAGGAAATGGCAGCAGATTGGTTGTGGCTATACTAAAAATGCGCTTCAAACCTGATGACAGGTGGTAATGGACGTGGAACTGCATAGTGTAAGCCTTATGGTCTCTTGCAGTCTCCTTCATTCTTATGTTCTTATGTAACTAACCCCCTGAACCTGAACTTGTGTATAATCCATCTCAAGAACGAAACGGTAAACGGGAAGCTATGTCACTCTCTCTCTCTCTCACACACACACACACACACACACACACACACACACACACACACACACACACACACACACACACACACACACACACACACACACACACACACACACACACACACACACACATATACACACACTCACACACATACACACACTCACACACACACCTAAGGAAGTCAAGTGGACGTGCGCTTTCCCAGATTGTGCCTTGAACGTGCAATGTGCACGTTTGGCCTAACTCTCGTTGCAAAGTACTGGCTCGCACACAAAACTACAGACACTTTTGTTGTGCATATGATTGTTAAGAATATAGAACGTGTTGTTCATGATTATTTTTTATGAATAGTTTTTATATAGTAACCATTTACTATCCGTACATTTTCTTTAAAATTCTAAGTCAAAACAAAATCTATAACAAGTTGATACTCGAGGATAATTATACTTTTTCTTCTTCTTTTTCTTCTTCAGGTTCACATTTAGTAAGGTCTGTGCTAAGATCATCACATCATCTTATATCCACTTGTTCTCATTTATTTCTTACATAGATGTAAATTATGTTACTTAGGCCATATCATATTTAAGCCACAAGGATGTTTTACTAGTACTGAAGGTTATCTCGACTGCTAGTTAATTATACATTGATCATACATTACCATATATGGAAGATGGCATAATCCCGTGGTCTCAGAGGTACGCGCACCACTGCACTGATCACAACGACAGTTCCATAACCTCCTTGATCATCTAAGATAAATCATTCACGATTGTCCCGACATGTCATTTGACAGTTCTTAATTGATCATAAGCTGACTTATTCAAGAAAAGGAGTCATATCAATTACGTGCATGTTCACACTCACGAACTTTACTCATAATGGATCTAGTATCTGTCTATTTCTTGTATGTCGTAAATCCTCTTATCTGTATCCTTTCCAGAGACCTCTTACTGGATCAACTATTTACATGACACCATTACGCAGTACATATATACTTCCTTACTTACATTATTTGTCATTTTATAGGCTTTTCCATTTAAGAATGTAATGAAATTTTAGTTCTACGCTAGATAGCGTAGTCATGTGTTTTAGAGACGTGTACACTAAACCTCGGGACGATGTGATAGAATAAGGAGCCAGTCCCTTCTCGACCCTCCACTAGGCATTTCTCGCTAGCATGCTACTTACTTTTGCTACTTCGTTTGATACAGGAACGACCTCAGTTACGATCTTTTGTTTTCAAAAATTCAAATGTCAAATTACTCTTGCGTCATACTATAGAAGCTGAATGATGAACTAAGAGACGTTAAACCTAGAATACGAATGTTTAGACCCATTGTTGAGATGTTCTTACGGAAGTCTAGAATATTGTAATCGAAGTTGTTTCATCTCAAACGAAATAGCAAAAGCAAGTAGCATGCTAGCCTAGTGTGCCGCTAATGTGCTAGTCTCAAATTGCATGGGAACATCAAGCACTCTCGAAGACCCTCAGAAAATGTGGGGCATCTTCAAGCATGGAAACTATTGGCGGCTGGGTATTGTCTCGAAGCCAAATCTAAGGTTAAGACGAAACGACATTTTGGAAAAACTATTAGTTTTCACCAAGGAATGACAAACCACATGGCTGTTTGGTGCCCCTCACAGGGAACTGGGAGAACTGATTAAACCCTATTTATGTGATAACAGGGAGAACTACGTGAGAGGCACTGTGGATGAGGTAGAAACAAAATTCCCGTTCCGGCTGGAATACGTTCCAGCGTCTGCACTTCCAGTCGACACCACGTCTGGACTCTACTTGTGATTCCAGGTCCCTGGCGTTAATCAAGGGCTGGAACAAACCTCTGTTAATAGGTTTCTGGATGTGAGATCAGCGCTAAAAGTGGCAATGAAGCAAGTTATAGATATATGCACAGCAAAGGATTAATGTCTGAAGATGTTTATAGATTGAATTCCTCTGGGAAGATGAACTCTTAGACGTACTAGAATGAGAACATTCTAAGGAGTCAGGGATGCAATAGAAAACGGGGAAATCGCCGGAGGGGGATGACGGAGGATGCGGTCAGGACGGATCGAAGAGTGGACAAGAATTACGAATAGAACGGAGTGACTGACAGACTTAATATGCCTAACAGGGGCAGGGCGGAAAAAAAAAAGAAAAAAAAAATACATCGCCGGACAGGAGGCATTGTTTTTTGGTCGAACACCTCTGTTTCTTTGTTTCTTTTTTTTTTTATATTATGTATTGAATATTATCTATTACACATTACATATTATATATACATATACATTATACATCCAATATTACATATACTATATATTCTAATTATATATTATATATCATATATTACATATGTATATTATATAACATATATTATGTATTATATACTATGTTATTATATATTATATATCTATAATATATATTACATACATTATATATTATACATTATACATAATATAGATCATATATTATATGGTACATGTTATATAATCAATATCATATATCATATATATTATGTATTATATATCATACATTATTACATATTATGTATCATATATATCAAATATCATATATTGTATATTTATATCATATATCATAAAATACATATTAATTATAATATATCATATATTACATATGATATATATTATAATATTGGATATGAATTATATATTATATATTACTATGTGCCATATATTATACATTGTATTTTATATATCATATAATATATACTATGTATTATATATTGTGTATTTATTACATATTTCATATGATGTATTATATATATCATACATTATATGTCATATGTTACATATTATATATATCATACATCATATACTGTATATTAGATATCATATATCATACATTGCATATTACATATATCTTATATACTATATACTATTTATCATATATTATACATTACATATTACATATGACATATATACTACATATTATATATTACATATGTCATATTATACATATTACATATCATTTAACCTGCACTATATATCATATAATATACATTAATCTGTATATCATATTACATACTATATATAATATACTCCTGTTAGTCTCGATCGTGTTTGCAAGAAATCAAAATGGAAATAAGTTAATGTGGTTGATAAGATAAATATCCGTGTTTTGGGGACCATTCAATATATGTCTGTGTGTGTGTCTGTATATATATATATATATAATATATATATATATATATATATATATATATATATATATATATATATATATATATATATATATATATATATATATGAATGTAACCTGGCCTGTGTTATGCTAGTCACAGCGGACCTTCCCTAGTTTCTTTTATGTGTATGTACTGTATATAATGTCCTTATTTCTCTTGTTTATATTGTACCATTGAAGATGTCTTAAATGGACGAAAACGTTCGGTTACCAACTTTTCATTTTCCTAGTGGTTACTTGCATATATATACATATATATATATATATATATATATATATATATATATATATATATATATATATATGTATATATATATATATATATATTCATGTATGTATGTATGTATGAATGTATGCATGTAAATTTTTCAACTACAGCACACACTAGCACAGGTAGGGTAAGGAGTGCATGGTTGGTAAAAGTGTTATTAGAGTGAATGAGAGTCTTATTTGTGGCAAGTGTCCTGCGATGTGGCAGCCAGAGCCGGCGGGCAGTCTTGGCCAAGCAGAAACAGGAAACCCACCGAGACGAAAGCGTCCAGGACCAAAGCGGCCGCTCATGAATGTGTATTGGATTAGCGGCAGCGGTGGCCCATCGTTCGCTGGTGCTACAGCATCATCGCGCCCATGGACACATCAACATCTGCGTTCGTATGTCCTTCAAACAGTTTCATCTAACGTTGCTACGGTCTTTGCCTCAACTATCAACTCTGTCACGCTCCCGAAGGAACCGACAGGAACTGTGATTTTTACAAAGATGACCTTTTGTTTTCTTCCTTATTTCTTAACTGTAGCACCTCTTCCGTCTCTCCCTCACCGCTCACGACCACACAACCCATCACCGCTCTCCTATGGAATTCTCCCTTCACCCAATACCCTCCACCCCCCACCCCGACTCACACCTCTCCGTCATTCTCGTCTGTCTGTTTATTCGTGTTTGTTTATTCTCTTCATTCTCCCCCACTTCTCCTTTACCTCTCCCATCCCTGAAGCGCCTCATTCATTTATTCCGTTTACTCTTGACTCACCCAGTTTCACTGTGACTTTCCTTTGCGTTGAAATTACGTCCATTTGTAGGAATGCTCTCTCTCTCTCTTTACACACACACACACACACACACACGCACACACATACACACACACACACACACACACACACACACTATATATATATATATATATATATATATTTATTATATATATATTATATATATATTATATATATATATATATATATATTATATATATATGTATATATATATATATGTATGTATATGTCCAAATGAAGTAATAAGTAACTTATCATTAATAAGAATTATTTACATTCTCACGGCCACCAAGATCGAAATCGCGCCGTTGAAGAGAATGGCTGGACAACTGGACGATGCCTGAGGACGCTCAAGAGGTTATCACACTGGACTAATTTTCCTCCGACCTCCGATTAATCGGTGGTACCGCCCACCTCCACAATTTTTCCCGACGTAAACTATTTCGTTTTATCAACATGGAATGTCATTTGATAACGATTCTCGTAGGTCTTCTAAAATAATTCTTGAGGCATGAAAAAAGTCTTGAATCTGGTATACCTTTAAATGTTGCTTGATTGGTTTTAAGAATATTGTGAAGGAGTAGAGAACTTCTCTGAATGAAGTGACTTTTCTGGAATAAAGCTTTCGAGTGACAAAGCTAGTTCGACTGCTTCACAAGTGCTCTACCTAAAATCATTTTTCGACACCAATTAGACACATAAAGAACCTTCACATTCGTACATAATCTTCCAGTAACAAATAAATGAGGCGTATAAATCTACGTTTACAAAAATAATACAAGCTTCACAAAAAATATGAAATATATACCTAATATACGAATGATGGACGGTACAAAACGTTTTGGAGACTGATGACGTCATGTCGTCGTTTTATAATTTCTGTGAATATCCAGGCGTTCGCGGACATATTTTAGTTTATCCAAATCAGTTTCAAATGTCGCCAAGAACTACTAGCCTCCCTCCAGATGTGCCAAGATTACATGAGACTAATTCAAAAATAAATTCAGACTCGCTCCGAGAGAAATTCCTGTCAAATCTTCGCGGGCGCTGTTTGAAGCGACTGCACCTGCAACGGCTTCCTCTCCTCCTCCTCCTCCTCCTACCCCTCCTCCTCTTCCTCCTCCTCAGTTATAAGTAGCAACAGCCGGAGACCTCCGCCACGCCCAGAGAGAAAAAGAGAAATTGACCCCTTCTCTCGCGAATTCCCTTTGTGTGAATGTATATTTGCCTAAATGCATTTACTTGATTGCAATGCACAGGATAAGCGCTACACTCGCGGTGTCCCGTCTCCATCGGTCACCGTGCGAGCGTGCGTGAATGAATCATCAAGGTCTTGGATCTAGTGCTAGACTGGTGATTGACGGCTATTATCCTTCCGAATGAGAGCTTTATAGTTCGTATGGGTAAATGCAATTCTGAGCTCTCATCCGCGAGGTTAATAACTGCCAATCACGATTCCAACACGTAATCTAAGACCATGGTGATTTACACACAGATTTGATATCCCTGCCTGAGGGAAACAGTAATGTGCTGGCTGATAAAGATGCTAACCACTACACTGTGTGTGTGTGTGTGTGTGTGTGTGTGTGTGTGTGTGTGTGTGTGTGTGTATTCACCTCGGATCTGCTGCAGCCTCTGTTCGAGACAGCCAGACACCACCCTACGGCAGTGAGCTCAGAGCTCATTATTTGCCGATCTCTGGGTAGGTCTGAGACCACTCACACACACCACACACCGGGACAGCAAGGTCACAACTCCTTGACTAACATCCCGTACCTACTCACTGCTAGGTGAACAGGGGCTACACGTGATAGGAGACAAACCCAACTTATCTCCGCCCGGCCGGGGAATCGAACCCCGGTTCTCCGGCTTGTGAGGCCAGTGCCTTACCAATCCGCCACTGAGCCGTGTGTGTGTGTGTGTGTGTGTGTGTGTGTGTGTGTGTGTGTGTGTGTGTGTGCGTGAGTGAGTGAGTGAGTGAGTGAGTGTGTGTGTGTGTGTGTGTGTGTATGTGTGTGCGTGTGTGTATGTGTGTGTGTGCGTGCGCGCGTGTGTGTGCGTACGCGAGCGAATACGCACATATACACGAGCATGTGTACACACGTTCGTACGTATTTTTCAATGGGACTGACATACCTCACATGGAAAAACACGAATATCAAACGTGGACGATAAGTATAAAAAAAAAAATAAAAAAAATAAAAAAAAAAACTCGAACAGACTTGGTAAATGGAGAGACATCTAAACACGAAGTCAGCATTCCCATTGGACCTCAGCATCATCAGCATCAGCATCAGCAGCCACGATTCCACTGTACGTGGTGGCACTCTGTTTACTGTCGCAGAGCAAAAGCCTTTACAGTGTTTTACAGTAATGAATCCGAGCAGAAATGACTCCCGGATGATAAAGTCCACCAGTTAAAAAGTGAGATAGATATCAGTTGTCAGATTAGCCGCCTTTCGGGTAAAAAAAAATGCAATTTCACTACGACGATAAAAAGGAAGGGAACAATTTTGTCACAGGGATATACATATAATCAGTAAGCACCAACTACAAAGCTTACCGACTGCTGTTGGCATGATAGCATGAAGCCCTGTTAAATATTGTATACATAATGGATGAATAGGCTCACAAATACCACACTATTTTCGCGCGGGTTCGTGTATGCGTGTGCGGCGTGTGTATATTTGTCCGTGTGCGTGTGCATGTGTGCGTGCGTGCGTGCGTGCGTGTGTGTGTATGTGTGTGTGTGTGTGTGTGTGTGTGTGTGTGTGTGTGTGTGTGTGTGTGTGTGTGTGTGTGTATGTGTGTGTGTGTGTGTGATTCACCATGGTCTTGGATCACGTGTTGGACTCGTGATCGACAGCTATTTCCCTCCCGGAAGAGACCTCCGAGCTTATATGACCGATCTATGGGTAATGTTGTGACCTTACACGCACACACACACACCCAACTCCCCGCCCACGAGAATTGGAGTAACGACTCGCAGCGCGTGTGTGCGTGCGTGTGTTACCTGAAAAAACCTATACCTCTGCTAAGTCTAACACAGTTTTAATGAAGTCAAGTGATACGTACTTCTTTCTAACTTCTCTTCAGCTGTTGATTCAGTCCAAGACCTCATCCAGACGCTCTGGATTATATCTTTGTCTTACGGAGCATCTGGCTCCACTTGGTGTTCCCTGACCAAGCTGAAATCCACAGCTACAGAACCTGGTATTCGACTCTTCTCGTTACATTACCCTCAGCCTGGAACTACATTTCCTATTATCAAAAGACCACGCGTCATTGGAAGCACAACACCGTCTCACCTCTTGTCGCTACAAATAACTCTTTAGCAACAGAAGACTTCTTCTTTTTCCTCAACCGGAAAGACTTCCTTCGAACACGTCCCCCCTTCCCTGCTCGTTTCGACTTCGACTTTTTCGAAGGGGAGCATCGGGACACGTCCCCTCGTCTGGTAATTGGTTTTTAATTCTGTTATATCTGTAGAAGAAGAAATTATGCCATTTTCAGAGTCTCCGCTCTGGCCAAAGGATAATTTTACTTCGTTGAACGGCAGACTCTTAGAGAGATGAGGTTGACCTCTTTCGTACCGAGAGGTCACCTTTCCTTGTACTTTGGCTATAATCAGGAGAATCTATTCAGCTGTGGGTGACCCCTGGAAGCTGTGTCCATGGAGGGGCTGACGGTGGTATTCTTAAAAAAACAAGAAAAAAACAACAACAAAAATCCTTATATAACTCCTTGGGAGGGAAAGATTTATATAAGTAAAGAATTATTTTTAAGAATACCACCGTAAGATTCTTACGGTGGTATTCTTAAGAAAAAAAAATATAAATCTTTCCCTTCCTAGGATTTATATGATATTTATATAAGGAAAGATTTTTAAGAATACCATCGTAAGATTCTTACGGTAGTATTCTTAAAAAAATCTTTCCTTATGTAAATCTTTCCCTTCCAAGGATTTATATAAAATCTAAATAAGGACAGATTTTCTAAGATTCTTACGGTGATATTCTTAAAAAGAATATTTTTATAAGGAAACGTTTTTTAAGAATACCACCGTAAGATTCTTACGGCGGTATTCTAGAGAAAAAAATCCTTATATATGTCCCTTCCAAGGATTTATATAAGATATAAGGAAAGATTTTTTTAAGAATACCACCGTAAGATTCTTACGGTGGTATTCTTAAAAAATCTTTCCTTATATAAATCTTTCCCTTCCAAGGATTTATATAAGATTTATGTAAGGAAAGATTTTTTTAATAATACTACCGAGAGTCGTACGGTGGTATTCTTAAAAAAAAAAAAAAAGTAAATAAAAATCCTTATATAAATATTTCTCTTCCAAGGATTTTATATAAGATTCATATAAGGAAAGATTTTTTTTTTTTTTTTTTTTTTTTTTTTAGGATACCACCGTGAGACTGTCGACCTCCTGTCTGGAGACTCCCAATATACACTTCCTTCTGGTTAATAACAGACGATTTCACTCAATCCTAGGGCTCTTATTGGAGTGCAATGGCTAGCCCATAAAGGTGGTGACACACTAGCCTAGCATGCTACTTACTTTTGCTACTTCGTTTGAGGAGAAACGACTTCGGTTATAATATTCTAGACTTCCGTTAGGCCATTTCAATAACATTCGTATTCTAGGTTTAACTTCTCTTAGTTCGTCATTCAATTTCTCATTATACGACACAAAACTTATTTGACATTGGAAATTTGAAAAACAAAAGATCGTAACCGCAGTCGTCTCTGCATCAAACGAACTAGCAAAAGCAAGTAGCATGCTAGCCAGAAATGCTTAGTGTGCCGCTACCTTTACAGAGTCCATAGAGGGTTTCCTCGGAGCTGAAACAAACTGCCTGGCAGCAGATTCAAAAAGAAAAAGGAAATTTCAATTTGCTCCAAGCTGCTGATGTTTTGACAGCCCATCCCATTCCATCAACGGAAGTGACGTTTGTATACTGCGGCTGTCTTTTCTTTCAATTTTTCTTTTCCGAGTCACCTGGTAGAAGATCGAAAACTACAAATAATTCTGCGCGTCATCGCCCCCTCCCCCCTTTTTTATTATTATATATATATATATATATATATATATATATATATATATATATATATATATATATTTTTTTTTTTTTTTTTTTTTTTTTTTTTTTTTAAGATGACGGAAACTCTTTGGGGGTGAACAAGGCTCGTCTCCACGTCACCCCAATGACGTAACCTGGTATGACCAACGGAGCAGGTAGGACTACTTCTTAGGCTGCAAGAGGCACATCGCTTTGCAAAACTTACAGACAGGTAGATAGATAGATAGATAGATAGACAGATAGATAGAGAGAGAGAGAACGGTGGTGAATCTGGTAATGCAAATATTGGTAAAGATAAACAAATACATACATACAAAGATGCACACACGCATGCATGTATACATACATATATACACATACATACATACATACATGCATGCATTACACATGTATACATACATGCATGCATTACACATGTATACATACATGCATGCATTACACATGAATATATATATATATATATATAATATATATATATATATATAGATATATACATATATATATATATATATATATACATACATGCATGCATATGGGACCAATGCCAGGTGCTTTCTCGAGGTGGGCGTCGGAGAGAATCCCCTCCCTGCCGCCCGTCCTCACCTCCATCTGAAGGTGCACCCCCGAGGGGCTGACACTCAATCTCCGGACTGAACCCAAGATCTCTCTCTATTAAGGTGAACTTTAATTTTATCCACCTTTCGACAACCGGCGACTGATCTCGTTAATACCATCATAATAAACTAAGGAGCGTCCGAGGAGCGTTGCCAGCCGCTAGAGGGCTCCGGGTTTCTAGTCAGGGAAACTAGAGGTAACAGTTACTGTTACTTGAACTTTGTACTCGTGTATGTTACTGCGAAGGTGCATACACATGTGGCATGAGGTCTGACGAGAGACTAAAAGGTACGGGAGTAGAAGAACATTCCATTCCATTAATACAAAGAACAAGAGAGCCTCGCCGCTTCTACACAGAGTTCACTGCAATTTACACGTCCCCCAGCTATCACTTCTGCCTTTGCAGATCCTCTGCACCAATACATCGCGTACCCTACCCTTGTACTCGCCCTAATAACGCGTAACACAAATGACAGATCCCCCCTTCAATACCTTTCCCTCCTCCTCCTCCTCCTCCTCCTCCTCCTTCCTCCATCCTCCTCTTCCCCTCCCCCGTCACCTCTCATTTGCCTCCGTGTTCATTTCCCACAATCTTTCGTCTTTTTTTTTTCTTTCTTTTTTGTAGCCGTCCGTCCGGAGGCTTGTCCCGATTCATGACGTCAGGATGATCGGAAGGTTAATCCTCCCTTCCGCCATGTGGACGGCTCAAGCTCGCCGCGTGCGCGCGCGCACACTCGTCTGACACTTTTGTTGGCAGAGCTGGTTTGTGTTGGTTGGTAATGCTGCGGAGCAGTTGGGTGAGTGTCGGGGAAAGGGGGAAGAGATGATGACATACGGGTGCGCGGCACGAGGGTGGTCAGACGATCGCAGTGGTGAACCACTTCTCGAAATGCTTCGTGAACGTTTCTTATATTTTAGTTCCTCGCACCGAAACCAAAACCAGACTTTAAATACTTCCGAATATACGATACTCTATCGATAAGAATACATGAGCATGTATTACACGTCTTCCTTACCCCACACAGACATAAATATCTCCTATTTTCAGCAAGGTTCGATCCATGAACGCATCAGTTCCACATCGAACGAGACCGACCGAGTGTGAGCGGGCGGATCAGAGATTGGTGTTACATGTGTCCTCACGCGTGATTAACCTCTGATCAGAATTATCATTAAATTATTTAAAGCTCATGAACGATACAGAGAACGCGGCCCCAACAACCACCAAGAGTCAGATTGAATTGTCAGGGATGACTCGGTTGGACATGGAGATCGTCTTTACAAAGGACGGGTTGGAGGCGTGTGCTCTCCTGTCCAATACACTCTACTGTGTATACACTGTCCAGAGACAGGAAACAGAGAAAGTAGATTCATAGCGCTCTCTCTCTCTCTCTCTCTCTCTCTCTCTCTCTCTCTCTCTCTCTCTCTTTCTTTTTTTTTTTTCTTTTTTTTTTTTGAGTGGAATGTCACTCCCGCAGACTTAGTTTGAGTCCACGATAGTTTTCTCTGTTAGGGAATTTCCACAATCTAGAAGTCTCCAGAAGGTGTGTATCTACTCCTATAGCACTACACACACACACACACAATCCAGGAGCAAGGACCTAAGAGAGTTGTCTTTACTGGGAAGTACTATAATCCAAAAACCTTAAGTATTCGAAAAGAAGAACGCCTTTTGGAAAAATATACGAGAATATCAAGAAGAACATCTCCTTTCCATAGGTTTCTAGGTTCCAGAACTTATCGTTGAGGATATTGGATGTATCTTGATTCTAGAGATTTCCAGGAGGGGGAATTATCTGCCTCCAGAATTAGGCAGCAGCAGATGGGTAAACAGACTAAGGACACAAATGTTGACGAAGAAGCGCGCGAGCACGCACGCTCACGAGCCAAGTGCTAAGGGTGCAAAGCTGAGGGCCCCTAGGTTTGGACTTTTAACTAAAACTGAGACGGGTTGCAGTAAGACTATTTCTATAGGAATCAACAAAGTAAATATACATTGGTAAATATACAAGTGCGCGCGCGTATAGACCCTATCTCTGCACACACACACACACACACACGCACGCACACACACACACACACACACACACACACACACACGCACACACACATACACACACACACATATCATATATATAAATATATATATTTATGTTTGTGTGTGTGCGTGTGTGTGTGTGTGTGTGTGTGTTTATATTTTATATACATATATATATATATATATATATATATATATATATATATATATATATATATATATATATATATATGCGTGTGTGTGTGTATGTGTATGTGTGTGTTTGTTTACACATATCTACTTTTGCTTTTTGTCTCCATCACTAATGAACACGTCTCCAACATCTTCCGGCCAAGTGACTTCTGTACCACAAGCATTTTCTGGTCTTATTTCCTGTGGCATGGTTTTCCTTTTTAAGCAATTAATACTTTATTATTTTGGATATTCACATAAAACCCTACTTCTCAGAAATATTTCCAACAAATTGAGTTCTTTCCAGATGTTCTCTACCATTGTTCTATTTCCCATCTCCTTAGCCGCCTATATAGTTGACAAAAGATTAAATGAATCTTTGTGTTTAGTTTGGTTGTAGTTTGATCGCTTTACTTTTAAGTAACACAGAAGCCTACGTCTTCTTCCGAAGCTGCAGAAAGTGTATTTCTATACGTACGAATATGTAAGATACGAATAAATGTCTACACGAGGTGGTCGTAAAAGATTTATTTGCGTCGTAAATCTACGACTCGGAGGTGCGTGCGACCCTGCTTACCCCATCACCATCCCCCACCTACAAGTGGAGCCGACTGTGCGTACTTACTCACCAACATGAAATCTATGATGAATACTAGCTGTTTGACACATTTGATATTTACCAATAAACTTTCGAAATGATGCATGGTAGTTGGTAAAAGAAAACTACAAGAAGAAGAAAAAGAAAATATCAACCTCTGGAACCCTTATAAGTGGAGCCGACTGTGCGTACTTACTCACCAACATGAAATCTATGGTGAATACTAGCTGACGGACATATTTGATAACTACCTATAAGATTTTGAAGTGGTGCATGGTAGTTGGTAAAGGAAGACTACAAGAAGAAAAAGAACCCTTACAAGTGGAGGCGACTGTACGTATTGCTTACCAACATGAAATCTATGATAAATACTAGCCGACGGACTCATTTGATAATCATATATAAATTGTCTAAGTGATGCATGGTAGTTGGCAAAGGAAGACTACAAGAAGAAAAAGAAGATATCAACGTCTGGAACTCTTTATAAGTGAAGGCAACTGTGTATACAAACTCATCAACGAGAAATATATGATCAAAACTAGCTGATTGACACATTTGATAATCATATATAAATTGTCTAAGTGATGCATGGTAGTTGGTAATGGAATACTACAAGAAGAAGAAGAAGAAAAAGAAGAAGATCCCATATAACTGGAGGCAACTGTGCGTACAACCTCACCAACATGGAATCCACGAGTATGATGGCAGTTGGTAACAAAGGAGCACTGCAAACTAAATAATAATTTTGTGTCATCATGGATGGCTGATTACCAGCAGGGTTGTGCTTTCTGCCGTCTATGTCTTCACTAAAGAAGTGAAATGAACTTTTAACTCGACGATATGATATTACAACGGTCCTGCAGACGATGCTAGGCACTAATGAAAGCAATGTAGGAAATAGTCCGCGTCATTTGCTCTTTAGTGCTTAATTCTTTG